>NC_137832.1:60159776-60314559 GCF_963921795.1 Nannobrachium achirus
GGTCAGAAAAGGTTACTGCAGGCTACAGACAGACAGACAGACACGGAGACAGACAGACAGACAGACAGACCCACACACACGGCCACGTATAGGAGCGTTGTGACCACCGCTCAAAAAGATTGTTACGAAACATCTCCCGGCGCTTTCGCAACACTGACTCCAGTGCTGATTATGAAAACACTGTGTTCTCGCCAGTGATAATTCTGTCAGGTTCTTCTTATGTCGCTTTTGTTCTCTGAACCAGTCCTTGATTGGAAGTCCGTAGGAGTTCCGCGGAACGCGTCACAGCGCTCACTGACCACTCCTAATGGGGAGAGCCCGGGCTCGGCGGGCTGTGGTCAGTAATTTGGCATTTGTGCATAAATCGATAACCATTTCCACACAGACACAGTGACTAATCGGGGCCAGTAATTGTTCCAATGAGTGAAATCAGGGCTGGGCTCCAGACAGGGGCGTCACAATGGGGGGGGGGGGGGGGGGGGGGGGGGGGGGGAGGGGGGAGGGGAGTGGGACTGAGATACTAGGGCCCAAAATTATTTTATACTTTAGCTATTGAAAAATAGCAGATATACAAGCTCCGAGTGCGGCACTGTGAGCTTGTAGATCTGCTATTTTTGAAAACTCAAATTTTGCTTCTGGGGGGTCCTTGGAAGTAAATATTTTGAGATGGGAAAAATGGGTTTTTTCAAAAAAAAACTTCGGATTTGAAATATTCAAAGACTACAAGCTCACAGCGCAGCACTCGGTGCCACGCGGTGAGCTTGTATATCTGTTATTTTTCAATAGTTAAAGCACAAATAACGCGCAATAATGCGTTCCCAGTCTAAAGGGGTTAAACCCCCCCTATCCCCCTATGAAGAACATTCATGGGGGGCCCACTAGTGAATCCTTGTACCCAGGGCCCAGAATGTGGTGTGACGCCCCTGGGCTCCAGATCCCATGGCCCAGAGGACAGTGTTGTTGGTCTACACACCGTTGGCCGTCCCCGCACCCCTGACCCCGACTCCTAATCACCAATTACCATGCAGCCTTCTCTGCATATTGACACAAGGCTCATGGGTGTCGGCTCAGATTGCCTCTTAAAACAGGACTGCAAGGCGATGGGGAGGAAAAAAACACAAGAAAACAAACAACATTCCCACGTTAAAAGACACTGGCCTGCTCTAGAAGAGGATGTCATCTGAATGCACAAGTATACACACACGTTCTTTGATATATAAGCCAGTGCGGCGTCTTGTTTGCAGTGGATAAAGCAGTGGTTCTCAACCTTTTAAGGCTGTGACCCACAAAATAATCATATTTGAACTGGAGACCCTCTCCCTGCACAAGCACTTGGAATTGTAGGAGTTGGCATTACATTTAGTTTGACTGGATCTCTTCCATTGTGAAAATAGCCGATCTACATGCTCACAACGCCTCGCAATGCGAGGCGTTGTGAGCATGTAGATCGTCTATTTTCATAATTTCTGCTCTAATATTTGACAACTTGACCAATGTTTGACAGGAGGTACTAAAAAGGTCTTTAAAGTCCTTAAATTGACACTTAAAACAATGTTATAATTTAGCTAAACATCTGGGGACCCCGCAAAATAATTTGGGGACCCCTCTGGGGGTCCCGACCCACAGGTTGAGAACCACTGGGATAAAGTAACTAAGTACATAATGTACTCAAGTACTGTAATTTTGAGGTATTTTGTTTTACTTTACCAATTTGTTGTTTGTTTGTTTGTTTATTTCCAATTTTCAGTACTTTTACTTCTACTGCCTACACCTCAGAGGCAAATATTGTACTTTTTACTCAACTACAATTATTCGAAAACTTTAGTTACTAGTTACTTTATAGATTTTCATTATTATTACAGAACCACTTCAGACGTACATGTATATACAGTACTTTGTCAATTTGAAAATAGGCTATTTTTTTTATTTTTTTTTTACATTTGTGTCCGGGTAGCTCAGTCAGTAGAGCTCTCACCTTTGGACCACAAGGTCATGGGTTCGATTCCGAGCACCGCCAACTCAGTGTATGAGTAGCAGGGCTTGGGTGCGGCGAGTCGTGCAGCAAGTACTGGGAGTTGATGGTAGGTGTGGCGCTCCACCTCAGCAATCCATCTCCCAGGGTTCTAGCTCATTCTAACGGGGACAGACTCCCGCGTGTTACCGGCTGATACCGACAATAAGCCACTCCTGATCTACTTGTTAATACATTTTATAAATAGACAATTAAAGCTTTTCTCTGCTACGGCAATTGACAACGGCAGCCGGATATGATCAGTGCTCGATAGATAAACCTGCCGCGGCCGCGGCCGTCTCTACTACGGCAGGAGCTAGCTTTCCACGTAGCGTCTACAACGCCTGCTGCGTAGACGCTAAAATTCACAGAGAGGTGATGTTGTTGCCTCTCGCCGGGCAGCGGGGCTCTAAACGCGGGGGGCTTGCCACCTTTTTCCGCGCCGCTCGCCGTAGCTGGGCGTGTCAGCGCCAGCGGCACTTTAAAGTAAAACATGCAAGTACTTTCTTTCCACCACTGGTCTCGTTTCATGATGGGGGCAGCTGCTGCAGAGGGAGTCGCCCCTTCGGATCCGTCTCTCTCTCTCTCTCTCTCTCTCTCTCTCTCTCTCTCCCCCCCCCCCCCCCCCCCCGTGTCCAAACAATATGTGTTTTAACCGCAGAGCCTGCTATGCTGACATGATTCATGAGCCAGAAGACTTGATGTGGTGCTGGATGTGAGGAGCGCAGGCAGATGAAATCCCCTCAGTCCACTAATATAGGTCTCTGTGTTAGTGTGTACTGTACTGTACTGTACTGTACCCGCTACTGTATCTGAGGAGTCGTTTTCACACCGCGGGGCTAGAAATAGGTCTTACTGTAGCTAAATCAAGCTGGCCCACTCTCTCGCACGCACGCACGCACGCACGCACACACCCCTCCCTGGAGGCTGTATTATACAGTACACACATCAAACACACATCACACACACACACACACACACACACACATCAGGGGTGTCGCACCAAATTCTGGGCACTGGGTACAAGGATTCACTCACATTGTGTGCTTAAATTATTGAAAAATAGCAGATATACAAGCTCACAGTGCGGCACCGAGTGCTGCACTGCGAGCTTGTAGATCTGCTATTTTTGAAAAATCGTGAAAATGTGTGCAAGTCTTTGAATATTTCAAATCCTTCTAAGGTTTTTTGAAAAAAAATGTTTCTATGTCAGTGGTGCTCAAACGTTTTCACGTGAAGGACCCCCAAAATGATATGTATTTGGCCACGGACCCCCATCTCAAAATATTTTGTTCCAGGGACCCCCCCCCCAGAAGCAAAATTCGAGTTACAAATATTCGCTTAAATTTTCATGACTTTTCAAAAATAGCAGATCTACAAGCGCTGTGAGCTTGTAGATCTGCTATTTTCAATAGCTACGGTAAATCATGAAGGCCCCGCCACCTTGGACCCTGGTAACTCAGTCCCACTTTCTCCCCCAGTGTGACGCCCCTGCACACATACTCTTCTCTCTCCAGCCTCTCTCTCTCTCTCTCTCCCTCTCTCTCTCTCTTCTCTCTCTCTCTCTCTCTCTCTCTCCTCCCTTCTATGCATCCCTCTCTCCATACAAACCCTGACTCTACCTCTCCTTTCCATTTGCCCTCCGCTCCACCTCCACCACTGCCTTCTCTCCTTCTCTCCGGCTTCTCTCCCTTCATTAAAATGGACTTCCTAAAGCCCCCATTCGTCTTGCTGACAGCTCCGCTATCGATCGGCGCCGGTGGAAAGGGGGGCTGCAGTTCCACAGCTTTAAATGGCCTCTCTGCTGGCTCTCCTCCGGCCACAGCGCTGGGTGATGAGCACTGGGGCAGGGGCTGGGAGGGAGGGCCTCTTGTTTGTTTACTCATCGGACCGGCCAGGGACCGAGGTCCACCCTGCAGTCACCCAGGGGGGAGGGGGTCCCCAAATTATTTTGGGGGGTCGCGGCCTGAAAAGGTTGATAACCACTGGTATATGATGATGGAGGTCTGAAGCTGGGTTCAAACCTGAACGGTTCAAGCGGCACGATTACCTACAAAGTCAATGCAAAGACGAGATGACACGCGACCCAGGCGCGATGCGAACGATCCGATCGGGGCGGCGCGCTCAGCGTAAACGGTTGCTTCGGTATCTTCGACCCCACTTGGAAAAATCCAACTGAAGCGACCTTCGCTTCACCCCCCACTCCACCCATCGCGTCCTGACAGCCAATCAGCGTTGATGTTGTCCGGAGACACAGAAATGTTTTTGGTGTTTGGAGTTGTTGGGACTCCCTTTTTTTTTATTCCAACGGGACATGATTTTTTTCCAACGCGGACCTGCGCGACCAAAGTGAAGCGATAGAAGCGACTGGAATAGAAGAAACAGCTTCAGGTTTGAACCTAGCTTCATAAACATCATAACCGATTCTCTTCCATGTGTGATGAAGATACGGAAGATGATGATGATGATGATGATGAGTGAAGATAATGAATTCATCACAGAAGGTAGAGAGAGCCAAGTGATCAGCCAGCCTCACGGCATCCATCCATGCATGCAGCCTCACAGGCTCCGCCTCCCACCCATACCGGGAACGAGGACCCCGCATCACACAGATAAGACATAGGAAGAGAGAGAGAGAGAGAGAGAGAGAGAGAGAGAGAGAGAGAGAGAGAGAGAGAGAGAGACTGTGTTCACTCTGTTCTCAAGGAGAGGTAGAGACAGAACTACACTTCCTGTTACACTGTGACAAATACAAAGACATTAGAGCTTCATTCTTCCCTAAAATTAAAGACAAATATAACAAATTTGATTCCACCATTAATACATCGTCACTTCAATATATTCTAGGAGAACAGTCTAAATGCACCTTTTTGGCTGCACAATATGTGTGGAGTTGTCATCAACTGAGGGACAACCAGTGGACAAAAGTACATCTGGTCATATTACTGTTATCTTTGTATCTTTGCTTGTTATTTACTTATTTTCATTATTATTTATTGTTGTTAGGATGTTTATAGTTCACTTGTGTCCAATGTTATGCTTTGTTTTATGTTATATGTATGCTTTGGCAATGTAAGAAATATTTTATCATGCCAATAAAGCTTTTGAAATTGAAATTGAATTGAGCGAGAGAGAGAGAGAGAGAGAGAGAGAGAGAGAGAGAGAGATGGTGGTGGGTGGTTGGTGCATGGTGAGGGGTGGGTTGTGTGGGCGAGTATATATAAAAAAGATAAAAGTTTCAATTGGCCACGCTGACACGCAATTCGTTTCAATCAAAGCTGTGTGTGAAGTAACTTTCCGCTGGCTGGCGTCTTTAATGGCGTTCCATCTCTTATCGTTGGCCGTTATCGAGAGGGGAGACGGACGAGTCGCTCGGTGCTCTGCTCGCTCTCCATCCCCTTGGCTTCGGCGCCACATATAAAAAAATTCAAATAAAATCTCCCTCAGAAAAGATTAACGATCGGATGTTTGATTTTCCTTAATGATTAAAATCTCAGAGGCAACAGCCGGGCACCCTGCGGTGCAGAGGATACCCCAAGGAGTCATCCCACATATCGCCGTTGTTGTCGGGTGGAAACCTCGTATCTCCAAGTTTCAAATGTGTACGTTCTTTCGTAAAGTAAAGCCCTGCTTCATCGTACAAGGACGTCACACAAAAGTAGTGAAAACAGCAGATTTACAAGTTGTGTGCTTGTAGATCTGCTGTTTTCACTGGTCTAAATCATTTTTTTAAATGGAAAATACAAAACAAACGGTTTTGGACATATACAAGGTTTTCACCCGACAACGGCGATATAGACATGAGCACTCTATCTGTGAATGTCTCTTCCTTGTCATCTATAATCATAGAACGTCAGTGGGGTGTGAGGAGGGAGTCTCCCAGCATGACCATGTCACTGTTTGTTTGGTCTCCAATCTGTCCCAACCCTGCAATTGCAATTGATTGCGGCGGCGAGCGAGCAAAAAAAAAAAAAAGAGATAGACAAGGTGTAATATTCCAAGATAAATTGCTCAACTTCCCGGCTGTGAGTGGTTCCAATGTTACATGAGGACCGTGCAGTTGTTGCTGGTGATCCCTCCATATTGACACCCTGATCAGGATCCACAGCGCTCTGCACACCACCTAGTCACTGTTTGAAGAACAGATATAAAAAGCTAGATACCTCTTCCGCCGCTGCAGTTCATTGGTAGCCTGACTGCTAGCGTCAGACTCAACACACCACACTACGTGGGGGAGAGAGTCTGAGATTTCGAGCAGACATTCTATTTCAGCGGGGGCGGGCTAAAGCCTATTGACGTCACACACTCACACACACACACACACGCGACGGCGACGTGGCGTGACATTGCAAAAATATGTTATTTCTCATAACATATTATATGACTGCATGTTTACGTTAGTGCAAAATGGTATTAAAACGTGATGAAACGGCACTATTGTATAGTTTATTAAAATAATACGAGTCGAGTCTGACTCCGCCATGACAGTTTTCACGGACCAATCAGAGTCCACTAGACTCTCACGTGGGCAGAGGACACCAATCAGAGTCCACGAGTGAGTCTCACGTGGGCCTACACTGCTCTGACGTGGGCAGAATAGCTCTGTTTGGAAGGGGCTGGGACCGGAGCAGCCAAACCACGTGCCCCAAGCATACAACCCTGATTGGCCCATTCAATGCGCCCGCTCTTTGGGCGCGCTTGAAATAAAATAAAATATCTCCGGGTTCAGTCCACACTACACACCACCCACCAGCAGGGGGTGGTGATGTGCGGACTGAAGTATCAGGCTAGTTCATTGGAGCGACGCGTCAAACTGGATAGGCGGCAGAAGTACAGAAGTGCCAAAAGTACGCTGCCACTCAAAGTGACTACTGGCCAATCGCAGCGCATGCTTTCCGGGACTTCAATGGTGACTCCACGCCTGCAGCCATACAGTCTTGTACAAATTGCCTATCCTCCAAGACGCACGCCCCAAAGCCGAAGGAGGCGTCTACCTTTTTATGTCTATGGTTTGAAGAACCAACGTGAAGCAGCCGCGCGTATCAAAACACCGTTCTGGTCCCAGTTAAAGGAGTAGTTCACCCCCAAAATGACTTGTTTTCTATTGATGAGTCACAACATTGAGACTTGGAGTTCAATAATATTTTTTGTTTTTTTTTCTCATTCCTAAGACAAAAAATGTATTAGAGTAAATGTACCCCCATTGATTCTGGATGGGGACCCAAATGCATTTGTGTGAGAATCAATGGGGGTAAATTTAGGGTCAAGGGTCAAGTAAATTTACCCCCATTGATTCTGACCCAAATGCATTTGGGTCCCCATCCAGAATCAATGGGGGTACATTTTTCATTTCATCATTTTTTTAGGAAAAGGAAATGGGATTTTTACTCGTGACACTAAAAAATTGGTCCATGACCCACAAATGGGTGCCGACCCGCTCTTTGGATAAACACCAACCCTAGTGGGGGAAAAAATGAATGGAGAAGAGCGAGACGGGAGCGACTACAAGGGGGCAGAGGAGGAGAGATGTTGGAGAGAAAAGCGGTCCAGGAAGATGCAAGAGATGGAAGAGAAGAACGGGGGGGAGGGGAGGGGGGAAGGGGGGCTGTGGCAGAACTGGAGCAATGTGGGACAGAAGCGTCAATTGGGTATGGCAGCTGCCATACCTTGAATACGGGGGCCATACCTTTTGCTGCCTTAGACTCGGTTGCACATCGGTGTCGCGCACCAAAAAATTGCTGATCTGCAAGACACCATGCAGTGCACATGCAAGACACCAGTCATGTTGCCATACCTTAGCTCTTGCTGAATTGACGCCGCTGAATGTGAGGTTGCATGGAGGAAGGGGAGAGGCAGCAGGGAGCAGCAGTCGATATAACGCCTCTCATTCATCTCCCTGACAGCTTCCCAAGTGCTCCGCTGGGGCGCACACACTGCTGGGGCGCGTACACTGCTGGGGCGCACACACTGCAGCGTCACCCCCAATGCAGCAAATGCACCGTGCACGCACACACTCAAGCACGCATGCATGCACAAAATATATTTTTTTACAAACCCTGCCCTCTCTGTGTAATACATTACACACATTGTGCTTGCATGTAGTCCATGTTCTGGGTCAGTGCTGTGTTGTGCATGCTGGGGCAAAATGTGTGCATACAGCGTTACCTTGTAACCTGTACACCTCATGGCCGCACACGCATGCACGCACACAGACAAGCATACACACACACACACACACACACACACACACACACACACACACACACACACACACACACACACACACAGACAGAAACATCTGCTCATTTGAAGTGCTTCACGTGCGAGCACGCGAGCGTGTGTGTGTGTGTGTGGGTATGTGTGTGTGTGTGCACGCGCTCGCTGCAACAATCAAATCAAGAGCAATAAATCTGCGGGCAGCCTCACATGCTGGCCAATTGAGAAGCAGCCGGCAGGCTGGAAGAACAACATGGAAAATCACATTGAAATCACACTCACCTTCTAGACGTTTTATAACCACATCCTTTTGAAAGCAATATCAACAATGTTCCCTCATAAACCCTGTTACTGGCACGCGCACACACACACACACACACACACACACACACACACACACACACACACACACACACACACACACACACACACACACACACACACTTCCACTGTGAAGCAACACAAATAATTCCTTGAATACCAGTGGTGGAAAAAGTACTCAGATTCTTTACTCAAGTAAAAGTATCAATACTGCTTGCTATATAGAAATACTCTGTTACAAGTAAAAGTCTGTGATTCAAAATGCACTTAAGTAAAAGTATGAAAGAATTGGGATCAAAATATACTTAAAGTATCAAAAGTAAAAGTACGAAATGTTTGCAAATAGCAGATCTACAAGCTCGGAGCTTGTAGAGCAGCTATTTTCAAATAGCCTAGGTATAAGATAGGGCTAAAGTGGGCTAATGTAAGTTTTCAAATAATTGTAGTGGATTAAAAGTACAATATTTGCCTCTGAGATGTAGTGGAGTAAAAATAAAAGTAATGAAAACTGGAAATACTCAAGTAGTTCAAGTTCAAATACCTCAAAACTGTACTTAAAGGGGCACTCCACCACTTTTCAACCTATGTTCATATAATTGGTCCTCACTCAAAAATAGCTTTTTACTTTTTTTCTTTATTTATTTTTCAGAGGAGGGCTGTGGGCAGGTCAGAAACCCATCGTCTTGTGACATCATCGATAGCCAATCCAGCTTATAGAAACTGCAAAAGTTGCAATTTTAAAGTGGAAGCTATTGTTCTCGTAATAATAAAAATCTAAATATTCTTTTCAGAAATATTGATTATTATTTTATTTTTTTGAAAATGATGATGTCACAAGACGATGGATTCTGAACTTCCCACAGCTCTCCTAGGAGACTTGGACTGAGTAGAACAAAATTGTGATATTTTATCATGAACATTAGTGAGGACCTATTATATGAAGACAGGTTGAAAAGTGGTGAACTACTCCTTTAAGTACAGTACTTAAGTAAATGTACTTAGTTACTTTACACCACTGTTGAATACACACACACACACACTTGCATCGCACGCATGCACGCACACTCACACTCACTCTCACTCACACACGAACACACCCACATCCTTTTTTCTTTTTTCCCTGGTCATGCTCCGTTCTCTGCAGCCGGCCGTCCATCTCTCATGATTCATGGCTAAGCGAGCTGCTGCTGTAGAGCAGTTCTGAGCCAGTGGGCCGCGACCAGGCCGGTGTCATTAAGGCACAGCAGGGCTGGACCAGAGTTGTATAAGAGAGAGTTACGTCACTTACGTCGACTCCCATAGTAAGCGTGGAAAGCCTATTTACTCTATGGTGGGAAGCTAACTTAGCCTAGCTTACTGGAGCCTGTTCTCATTCTTAGCGAGCCTCTGCCCCGTCCGCCCCCATTCATTTTGTCACTCGCTGGTAAGTAGACTAAATTACGTCTTTTTCACTCTTTTAATAATGTTTTCTACCTTAGCGAGGCCCGTGAATGCGTTACAATGGTGAAAAAGATGTGATTTGGTCTACTTCCAGCGATTTTAAATGCCTCGGCTAGAATGGGGGCGGACGGGGCAGAGGCTCGCTAGGAATGAGAACGGCTCCATGCGAAGCCACTTCCGGTCTGCGGCGAGTTCAAAGCGTGACGCCACTCTCTTATATATCGCTCTGGGCTGGACATGGCCGTTAGTGCTGCCTTAGACTCTGTTGGGCGTAGGTGTCGCGCAGCCAAAAAAACTGCTGATCTGCCCTTTTATCAGTTTGTAAAAAGTGCCCTCTCCAGACCATGAATGCAGTTTTTACTATGGTGAAAGAAATGCAAATGCCCCCTCTTTCCATGCCATACCTGAAGGTGGCATTCAAGAGAATTGCCTTGTCCAAACCCTCCTGAACTTGAATGCAGTATTGTCTCCAGTATTGACTTGATTGTGCTTAGTTCAGTGTAGGGGTGAGCAATATAATCGATATGGCAATACATTGCGATAGTTTATTTGCCAATACTGTATCGATACTTCAGGCCGTAGTATCCAGGGGTTAAAGCAAAAAAAATCCCAAGACGGAAATTTATTTTTGCCCCCCCCCCCCCCCCCCCCCCCTCCGCTTGAAAAGCGTCTTTTTACCGTTGATGCCATAACATAGTTTTCTGTTGCACACCCAACAGAAACAGGGACCTGAATAGCTTTCCTGTGTAACGCTTCATCAAGCCAACCACAGCTAAAAATCCACCCATGTTAAAACAAGGTGGGGATGCTATACTGCAGTTAGTTAGTTGCATTAGTATAGAGTCTGGCCACCTCCATTTGTTTTTGACTGTGCTAAGCACGTCCGAAACGAGCCTTCATTCACAACTAAACCAACTGCTCCATATTGTCGCTAACTGAACCACCACACGTGGGTAATGTTATGAGAGAAACACTGTTCACGTAGTGGACAAACCAATCATGATACGCTGCGTCTGTCCCAAATGAAACACTGCCCCGAATCTGTATGGATCACTTTTGTGAGTGACAAATAAATCCCCCCGAATCTCTGATTTGCAAACATAACAAGTGTTCCGTAACCCCAGGGCTCCACTGGCGGCGTCGCGTTGTTCTACGTCACTTTGACGTCCGACCGGCTCCACCGCAGCGCAGCGGCTGTGAGGTATTCATTCTATGGCCAATATAGCCCATTTCCAAAACAACATGAAAAGTATTGTGATATGTATTGCATCGTGAGATTCTTGCCAATATCGACCCCTAGTTCAGTGTGGTATCACAAACTGAAAATAGCCGACCTCCAAGCTCACAACGCGTCGCAGCTGTTGTGAGCTTGGAGGTCTGCAATTTTCGGTATTTCAACCAAAAGGCCCCTTTTAGAAATTTCAGCCCCTGCCTCTCTAACATTCTCTGAACGTCCCTGACGAACTCCAAATGGATTGATAGATACCTTTATTATCCCAAGGGGGAAAATCAGTTGCCTAACTCTAACCTGTTGCCCAGAGGCAGCACAGCAGTAGGCCTATAAGGTTATTTACAAAGTTACAGAGAAGTATGAAAAAGATAAAAGAAAAACAAGAACAGAGTACAGTAAAGAGCAAGGTACATCAAGAAAGGGAACGAATAATTATGTATATCCTATACATAAAGTGTCCTTAAGCACGACTATCAATATAATACAGTGTCCAAATCAAAAGTGACCATAACAGTCAATGCTAGTTAGTGCAACAAGTATCTCACCACCATCATGTCAAACACAAGCAAAAATACTCAAAAACTACTAACACAACCTAAAATCAAGCATGACAGTAGCACGACAAGGAAGTCTGGGGGAACAAGTTGCGGCTACATGGCCGTGGTTAGCATGGGTTTGTACCAGAGAGGCAACAACAACAAACACAACTCAGAGCAGGGGTGTCACACCAAATTCTGGGCCCTGGGTACAAGGATTCACTGCGGGGCCCCTGTGCTTTAACTATTGAAAAATAGCAGATATACAAGCTCACAGCGCGGCACCGAGTGCCGCGCTGCGAGCTTGTAGATCTGCTATTTTTGAAAAATCATGAAAATCTTTGAGTATTTCAAATCCTTCTGAGGTTTTTTTGAAAAACCTATGTTTCTATGTCAGTGGAGCTCAAACCTTTTCATGTGAAGGACCCCCAAAAATGGTATGTATTTGGCCACGGAACCCCATCTCAAAATATTTAGTTCCAGGGACCCCCCCCAAAAGCAGAATTTGAGTTACAAATGTTCGCTTAAAAAATACAATATATTCAAAGATTTGCACACATTTTCAGGACTTTTCAAAAATAGCAGATCCACAAGCTCGCAGAGCGGTGCCGCGGTGCCGCGCTGTGAGCTTGTATATCTGCTATTTTTCAATAGCTAAAGTATAAAATAATTAAGGCCTCTCCACCACCTTGGGCCCTAGTAACTCAGTCCCACTTTCCTACCCCTTGTGACGCCCCTGCTCAGAGACATCCAGTCAAGGCCTGGTTTTGCTCCATCAAGTGTGCAGTGCAGCGACTGGAGGAGGAGGAGTGTTGCTTCTCATTTGTTCTGACACCCCTCTCTCTCTCTCTCTCTCTCTCTCTCTCTCTCTCTCCGCTCTACCCCCACCACCCCCACCCCCCTGCGATGGGGCAGGATTCCAACTAAATTAGCCCTCTTTAATCGGCCCCCTCCAATCCCCATCAAGGGTGTCACAAGTGGGGGGAAAAGTGGGACTGAGTTACTTGGGGCCCAAGGTGGAGGGAGGGGGCCTTAATTATTTTATACTTTAGCTATTGAAAAATAGCAGGATATATTTTTAAAAAGTCGTGAGAATGTGTGTGTGTGTGTGTGCAAATCTTTGAATATATGTATTTGTCAGGCGAACATTTATAACTCAAATTTTGCTTCTGGGGGGGGGTCCCTGGAACTAAATATTTTGAGATGGGGGTCCGTGGCCAAATACATATCATTTTGGGGGTCCTTCACATGAAAAAGTTCGAGCACCACTGAAATAGAAACATAGGTTTTTCAAAAAAACCTTAGAAGGATTATAAATATTCAGACTTGAAAAGACATTTTCACGATTTTAATAAAACAGCAGATCTACAAGCTCACAGCGCGGCACTCGGTGCCACGCTGTGAGCTTGTATATCTGCTATTTTTCAATAGTTAAAGCACAAAATAATTGAAGTGAATCCTTGTGTACCCAGGGCCCAGCATTTGGTGCTACACCCCTGTCTCCCCATTCTCAATCAGTGGTGCTCTGGTGGAGCATGGAGGATGGAGGGGGGGGCCGGGGAGGGAGGGAGGTGCCAAGTCCTTCCCCCATGTGCCACCCCTTATTAGAGCCTGGGCCTGGTGAAAGAGCACACAGAGAGAGGCACACTTCCAGAGCCCCTAATGACTCCTTAATGTTCTCCTCCTCCCGCCCCGAGTGCTGACAAACACTGAGGAACCCTGACCCTGACGAAGGGGAACACCCATGCTCGGCCCTCTCCTCCGTCCTCTCACAGGCTCATCCCTCAGCCCTACTCTCTGCCTCATTATACCCAGCAGGGGCGTCACAAGGGGGACTGAGTTATTAGGGCCCAAGGTGGAGGTAGGGGCCTGGAATTTTGTCATACTTTAGCTATTGGAAAAATAGCCGATATACAAGCTCACAGCGCGGCACCGATTGTTTAGTGATGAGTCGTCACTTTTCACAGTTTTGTGGGCGTTTTGTGGGGCCATTTATAGCCCAAGGAATGTTTTTTGGGCAAAACAAAGGCTTGCAATGGATTCAGAATCATGACAAACCACTAGTTAAACCCCTCACATCCTACTCAAAGCAGATTTATTTTTCCTCCTGTATAGACCGTGAGCCACTGGGGTTGGTCGGTACCATCTGAGGGCAATAATTCTCATAGTGATTTTTGTCAAGGTATACATGTCTGGAGTTAGAAAATATGTGATAGCATTGCACCAGTGGTAGCTGTATAGGTGCTATCATGCAATTTATTTATATAACACTAGGCGAAAATTAGATGGGTCAATATATTAAAACATACTTCTTAACACTTCCAGAAAAATTACAGAAGGTTTTTCCAATTGGTTCTGGTACATCTAGGCATGCTGAAAAACATACTGAAAATCTGGGAGAATATATGTATATATGGCAAGATGGTGTCCAAGATTGCTGTCAGGAGCTAAAATGGCTATATAATACTAATACTAATACTTCTCAACCTATAAAGGTGCTTTTGGTATCTAACCCTAGGTTTTAGGCCTGAATCAGTGAAATTACCTTCAAATAATTATTTATTGACAAATCCAAGATGGCGTTCATCACAAGGTTATGTTCCATTGTACTAAACTAGGTAAAAACAACAAATTAACATTTTTATTGAAAATTACCAAAATTGTCACATAGAATCAGGTCAATCTTAGGTGCTTCAGGTCAAGCTCTATCTCATACCTTCTCATCCAAGCAGGCAGCAGATCATCTGACTGGTTGACATGGGAATGACATGTACAGTATTCACCTCACCATTGGCATGTAGTTATTTGTTATAATCTACAGTGTAGCAAGTATGCTGGAAACATGGTGACATTCAACAATGTAATTGTGCAAAACTGATGCAAGGATCAAATACATGTGGTTGCAGGCAACTTCAGTTATAGGTCCTGAATGAAAGTGATGAGGGCCTTTTGTAGCTTATCAGCAGGACTCTTGAAGTGGTTTCTGTCAACTGGGCCAAAGATATTTGAACAGATAGAGCAGTACCTGGACACCGCACATCATCTCCATCCTACTGGCTGACAGTGAGTAGACAACTTAATTTTCCATACACTTCACATCAACCATAGGTGACAAGGTGAGCTTCTCTCTCATGGAGCACTTGATGAAGTACTACTTCCTTTCTGGCCATGTAGACTACAGTATGCTAGATATCTAACCCAGTACCTGCTGAAGATACATGTGCATTGTGCCCCATGATGGCATAGATAGAGGGTAAGCCAGACCTGGTCTGCCAGCACTATGATGGATTCTGCAACATTGTCTCTGATGAGTAGTTGGGGAGCAGAAGAGCAGAAGATCAGAAAAGTCTGCTGAGCTTGTGTGTGAATGGATACCTTCCCCAAAATGTGCAGAAACAGGGGAAGTTGAAGGACTAGTGTGTCTTGGTTGTAAAAGATTGGGGTGTATCACCCACTGAAAGATCACGCCCTCATCTCAACAATACCATCAATTGTACCCACTCTGTTGTGAATGCTGTGAATATTAATGTTCTTTACCCAAATGAGATGTCATCCTGAAGAGCCATAACAATTACAGTAGCAAAGGCTGATGAGCAAGTTGTACGGGTACAGTGTCAACGATGGATACTGCTGTCATCTCTGGAATGGGTGTGATAGACATGCTCAGGGATGAAACTGTCCTGTTGGTGTATTGGGTGTATCAGGTGGACCTACAGTACAGTTTAAAGTACAGATGGAGCATTGGGATGGAACAGTCCTGTGCAACCTCATATTTGTATGCAAAGGCAATATGAGAGCATTAAAACATTTGCTGACAGGGAACGTTCCAGGCTACCCTGAGTGGGTAAGTGGGTGCCACAAGTTAACAACAGCCAGTTGCCCTGTTGCACCACGTGTTGAGGGCTCATATACAAGTGAAGTTGTGGAAAGTGGCAGACCGCCATGCTCCACCTGTCAGTGATGTCAACTTTGGATGGGAGATAACATTTTTGCTAATGATGACCTGGTGTGATGTGGTCCATTATAGTGGTCCAGTATCACTTTAGGGCACAGAGAAATAAGTGCATCACTGTTGTTGTTGTTGTTGAGCTACTGTAATTTCTCTGGTGAAGATGGTGGCAGATGCGATGTTCAAGATACAGCTGAGGAGTGATGTCGATATGGAGGATATACTTTTGAGGATGAGGTAGACCAGGGTAAGAGAATTGTGTGTGTGTCAATCAGGAGGTGAAGGTCCAGGAGGATGTGGGTGGACTTTCTAATCTCCATTATGAGTTGGAATATATGCAGATATTGGCCCAGTCATTTTCTGATTTCTCATAATCGCTGCATATGGGCCGAAGTCCAGACTGATAACGTGTGAGTGAATCCATGTTATCAATCTGGCTAATGTCAGGCTAGGTCCCCATATGAATACAAATCAACAACAAAAACATCATAGGAAAAAAGATTTCTAGGTTGAACAGATAGAGGCGTAAAATGGATTAAATGTTGATATTCATGTATGTAATGGTAAACAGTATGTTATCGTATGCATTAGCTACACACCTACACTATATTTAGTTTATTGAATTTCATCAAACATTTCCATGGATGGTTTTAAATCTTTGTGAAACTTTTGTGTTAAATCTTTCTAAAAAATGCAAAGTAACTCACATGTACTAGTAGTCACTATGGTACACTGCTGTAACATTTCTGGAGATGCAAACTACTTTTTAGAAAAATATATAGTCTAAGCTTTATCTCAACCATTTTTGAAAGAGAGAGAATCAATATTAAGAGAGAACCATCCGTTTGAAGTTGAATTCTTCATTCGGATTTTGAAAACTGTGTTTTGGCACATGGTTATAAATGGAGTGATAACACACAGAAAGCTACCACAGATGCAAGGCTATCACATATTTCCTAGTACTAGGGATGTATACCTTCCCAAAAATCACTATGAGAATCATTGCAACCAGAAGGTACAGATGACCCCAAATTTGGGGCCCTCGCTCACAGAATATTATGTCATAATTATATAGTCACTATGTTGTCACTGCCTGTAATAAGAACAATTCTAGATATGCTAATTTTAACAACGTTACTGAACTATATATAGTCTGAGCTTTATCAAAACCATTTTTCAAAGAGATAGGATCAATAATAAGAGAGAACCATCAGTTTGAAGTACAATGTTCCATTCGGATTTTGTTTTTGTTTTTTAGCATGTTGTTATAAAAGGAGTGATAACACACAGACAGCTACCACCACTGCAATGCTATCACATGTTTCTAAGTACTAGGGATATATACCTTCCCAAAAATCACTATGAGAATTATTGCCCTCAGATGGTACCGATGACCCCATATCTGGGGTCCTGGCCCACGGTCTAGTAGTAAAGTGTATAGAAAGTCAATGGGAGCCCAACTTGAGTTGGCCGCTGTAGCGACCCCGAAGGTCACCGACTTGGGTGCCGTGGCTAAATCATTAGAGCATGCTCTGGGCTAAATCTGTGCCAAATTTTGCGCTTTTAGACTGATTAGCACAAAATTACCATTCTATCTCCCTAAGGCCTCCGACAATTAGAAGGATTTTAAATATCCAAAGACTCGCACAAAATAATGTTCAAGGTTTTTCAAAAATAGCAGATCTACAACTACAAGCTCACAGTGTGAGCTTGTATATCTGCTATTTTTCAATAGTTAAAGTACACCCAGGGCCCAGAATTTGGTGCGACACCCCTGATGACCAGCTAGCGTCCAGTCAGGCACCCTAGATAAATAAACACCCAATGATGAAATGGCCCGTGTCACCTTTGGAGACAAGTGGGATGGGGGTATGGGGGGGGGGGGGGGATGGGGATATGGGGGATCCGATTTGCACAACCTTGCGCAAATTCCTTTGGGCAGATGGAGCGAGGTGGAGAAAGCGTAGATAAACAAAGCGAGGAGAGGAGAGTCAGGGTAAGAAGTGAGTGATGGTGATGAGATAGGTAGAAAAGAATCACATGCCGAGCCCGTGGAATATAAATCAAATGCTCTCTAACCATTTCCCTTTTTCGTTTCTTTTTTTTTACAATGCTCTTTTTTTCCCCCTTCCTGCTGCTTTGTGTGATTTCCATTTCGTTTCGGGGGTCGGGGGGGGGGGGGGCAGCCGTAAGAATCTCTCTTTTTAAACATCACACGACGCATAATTACAGACTGCAACGCTGCCAGCGTACTTACTGTCTGTGCCTCAGTTTCTCCTAAATACTCGCACCCCAAATTAGGGGTTTTACCTCTTTCTAGTTAAACCTAGCATTTAGGAGACTGGACGTCACAGGCAAACTGTCAGGGAACGGAGAGAGAGAGAGAGAGAGAGAGAGAGAGAGAGAGAGAGAGAGAGAGAGAGAGAGAAGGAGCGAGATTCAGGGGCGTCACAAGGGGGGGAGAAGTGGGGATGAGTTACTAGGGCCCAAGGTGCCGCGCTGCAAGCTTGTACATCTGCTATTGAAAAGTTGTGAAAATGTGTGAAAATCTTTGAATATATGTATATTTTAAGCGAACATTTGTAACTCGAATTTTGCTTCTGGGGGGGGGGGGGGGGGGGATCCCTGGAACTAAATATTTTGAGATGGGGTTCCGTGGCCAAATGCATATCATTTTGGGGGTCCTTCACATGAAAAGGTTTGCGCACCACTGATATAGAAACATAGGTTTTTCAAGGAATGGCACACATTTTCACGATTTTTCAAAAAATAGCAGATCTACAGATAGTTAAAGCACAAAATAACGCAGTGAATCCTTGTGCCCAGGGCCCAGAATCTGGTGCGACACCCCTGCGAGATCACTTGGAGAAGGAGGACCTAGTTGTACAGATTTATTTGGGAGTGACAGGAGAGGCCTTTGTTAAAGGCCTCTTCTGGCATGGAGGCTTGAATTGGGCCAGGTGGAAGAGGAGAGGGGGGAGGGGGGGAAAAAACTGGGACCCAAAAAACTAAATTTGGCGAAGGGGCCCTGCTGGATAAAGCAGGGAGTGTGTTTATGTTCTATCTGCAGTATATCTGACAGCTGAAAATCTGCTAAGGATATTTCCAAAAGGCTGCGAAGTTTAAAGACAAACAGCGAGTCCACGCTATAAGCCCATGACCTCACCACTTTGGACCGCGGCTCCCAGTTAAGAGTCGCGCTTGACAGAGTGCTCACTCCGCGAGCCTTTTCCCCAGCTTGCGCCGCTCAGATAAACTACGTTCTTCCTCCTTTTTTCCCCTTTTCTTTTTTTTGGGTTTTGTTTTGTTTTTGAAATCCAACCATGGCTGTGTGTCCTGGTCAGCAGTGGTGGAAAAGTACTCACATTCTTTACTTAAAGGGGGCCTGTCGCCTATAGGGTTACTGTCACTTTAAGACTCATCTTAAAAAACAAGTTAAAGGAGCTATAGTCAACTTTTTCATTGTAGGGCCGACACTTTGTTTACATCCTAGTCTATAGACTATGTAAACAAAGTGTCGGTCTGACAATGGCCAAAATGATTAATTTATCATTATTTTACGCTTTTTGTGGTAATTTTTGAATAGAAAAACATATATGAAGCTTGTTTTTTTTATAAAATATTTTCTAAACACTATTTTTATTTTAGCATCCGTTTTTCAAGAAAAAGTTGACTATAGCTCCTTTAATATTTTTATGATGTCATTGTGGGGATGCGCAATTATAAGCCAATCAAATTAATTGTTTGTATAGCCTGACTGTATGACTACTTACTGTACTGTACTGGTCAGCTGTTGTTGGGGGGCGAGGGGCAAATTACACTGTGACATGAGCTTCAGACTGTTTCAGACTGTTTTCAGAGAAGCTCATGTCACAGTGTAATCTGCCCCTCAACCCCTTTAGGTGACAGTACCCCTTTAAGTAATATACTTAAGTACAACTTTTAGATATATGTACTTTACTTGAGTATTTTCAATTTCCAACACTTTTACTTCTACTCCATTACATCTCGGATCCAAATATTGTACTTTTACTCCACTACATGTATTGGAAAACTTTAGTTATTAGTTACTTTGCATATATAAATGATTATATTCACAACACAGCAGACGCTCTTATCCTAAAAACACGCCAACATAAAAGTTAATATATAGTCTTTGAGTGTGGCTGGTTGTAAAACATACATTAATGCACTTTAGCCCAATTTTATACCTAGGCTATTTGAAAATAGCCAATCTACAAGCTCACACCGCGTTGCATATTGTACTTTTACTTTTGGTACTTTAAGTACTTTTTGATGCCAACACTTTCATACCTTTCATTTTGAATTCCAGACTTTTACTTGTAACAGGGTACATCTACATTACAGTATTGATACTTACATAAAGAATGTGAGTACTTTTTTCCACCACTGTTTGAAAGCCAACCATGGCTAAGTGTGTATCCTGGTCAGAGTCACTGATGTGTGATCAGTCTCCCAGAGGTAGGACCCTCCCTGGCCCGCTACAGAACAGATAGCGATATGAGGGCCAGTTTGTCAGAGAGGTACAGGCTCTGCCTGCTGAGCGGTGCCTCTACAGAGCACAGGGGTCTTTGCCAAGGCATTAGTAGATGAAAGAGAGGGGGCCGCGCGCTGCGCTTTTACTGATAAAAAACAGGATCCAATTACTGTACTGGCTCTTGATTTACCGAGAACGCCCCCACCGAGATCTCTGTCTTCTCTCTCTCTCTCTCTCTCTCTCTCTCTCTCTCTCTCTCTCTCTCTCTCTCTTTCTCTTTCTCTTTCTCTCTCTCTCTCTCTCTCTCTCTCTGCCCCTTCATCACACAGACAGACAGACAGACAGACAGACCTCTCTGAGCCGACCGGGGGACAAGATGTGTGTGTGTACAGTATGTGTGTACATGTGTGTGTGTGTGTGTGTGTGTGTGTGTGTGTGTGTGTGTGTGTGTGTGTGTGTGTGTGTGTGTGTGTGTGTGTGTGTGTGTGTGTGTGTGTGTGTGCGCGCACGTGTGCGGGTTAGGGAGGAGGGCAGTGGTGGAAAAGATGTTTTACTTAAGTAAAAGTATCAATACTGCAATATAGAAATACTCTGTTACAAGTAAAAAAGTCTGTAATTCAACATTTACTTGAGTAAAAGTACGAAAGTATTGGCATCAAATTACACTTAAAGTACCAAAAGTAAAAGTACAAAATGTTAGAAAATAGCAGATCTACAAGCTCACAACGCATTGTGAGCTTGTAGATTGGCTATTTTCAAACAGCCTTGATACAAAACATGGCTGAAGTGGTTAATGTATGTTTTCAAATATTATAACTTATACATGAAAAGTAACTAGTAACTAAAGCTTTCAAATAAATGTAGTGGAGTAAAAGTACAATATTCCGATCCGAGATGTAGTGGAGTAGAAGTAAAAGTATTGGAAATTGGAAATACTCAAATACCTACAAATTGTACTTAAGTACATTACTTGAGTAAACATACTTAATGACTTTACAACACTGGAGGAGGGTGTGTAGTGGGGGTTTAAACCACTTAAGCCTACACTCATAACTTCGGAAAAAAATAAGAGATAGAAGAAGTTCACAACGGGCTGCATGGCTGCAACGTTTTCAAATCTGCTACGTCGTTTGACAGGTCGTGAGAACGCCGGCTTCAGCAGGCTTTATCATCTGACGCGAGAGAGAGGAGCTTACGAGCCCGTCGTTGATAAGAGCGGGGAAATAATTACGAGTCCACAAAGCTCAGAGCGAGAGTGGACGGACAGTCCTAACAGAGAAGATGACAGAGAATAATGAAAAACACAGTAGAGCTGCCCTGATCCTCCCCGCGGACAAACACCAGTCATTATTACCAGTACAGTAACCAGGGGTGACGCACCAAAATTCTGGGCCCTGGGTACAAGGATTCACTGTGGGGCCCCCCTGTGCTTTAACTATTGAAAAATAGCAGATATACAAGCTCACAGAGCGACACCGAGTGCCGCGCCGCAAGCTTGTGGATCTGCTATTTTTGAGAAATCGTGAAAATCGTTGAATATTTCAAATCTTTCTAAGGTTTTTTTTGGAAAAACCTATGTTTCTATGTCAGTGGTGCTCAAACATTTCCATGTGGAGGATCCCCCAAATGATATGTATTTGGCCACGGACCCCCATCTCAAAATATTTCGTTCCAGGGACCCCCCAGAAGCAAAATTTGAGTTACAAATGTTCGCTTAAAAAAAGATATATATTCAAAGATTTGCACAAGATTTTCACAACTTTTCAAAAATAGCAGATCTACATTCTACAAGCTCGCAGCGCGGCACTCAGTGCAGCACAGTGAGCTTGTATATCTGCTATTTTTCAATAGCTAAAATATAAAATTGTTAAGGCCCCTCCACTTTGGGCCCTGGTAACTCAGTCCCACTCCCCCCCGCCCCTTTGTGACACCCCTGCCAGTACCATTCAAAGGAAGTTCCCCCATCCTTTCCAACCACGCAGTCCCTGAAACCCCGCGGTCCAACGGAATCAAAACAACGTCTCCGCGGTCGGTGCCCTGGGGGACACGCGGCTGCTCTTCATAGTGTACCATCTGTGTCTTCTCACCCCTTATGTTTCTGCTGCACAGGGTAGAGGTCAGTCCGCTCAGAAATATTACCATAACACAGTATATACAGCTGCTTCATGTACCGTTAATTAACATACTGCACTGCTGCTTTTAATCAACCGGGGATCTGAGAGAGCACAGTGCCCTGCGACCCCCACCCCCACCCCCACCCCAGTGGTGGAGAAAGTATTCCATTTCTTTACTGAAGTAAAGGTGTCAATACTGCACGGTAGAAATACGATGTTACAAGTAAAATGTACTTGTGTCAAAGTACAAATGTATTGGCATCAAAATGTACTTAAAGTTCCTAAAGTAAAAGTACTCACCAGTAAGACTCCCTAATCGGGAGATAAGCGACCGTCACGTCGCATACACAAACTTCAGAAGGCAATGGTAGCCAATCAGGTGGGAATACGGGAAATGGGACAGATCCATGTTGATGACATGACTTTAGAGATACTGTGTACCACGTTGCTTGATTTTAGGGCAACATCTGTAGGAGCAGTGTCCAAAAATGTGTTTTGCAAGAATCGGCCTCATGGTGGCGCTAGAAGAGGGCCATGTGATTAATGAGGGGTGGAGGTTGTGGTTTGGCAGCCAAGGAGTGTGTGTGCAAAGTTTGGCATGGATAGGGGCAACGGTGGCAGAGATATGAGTTGGGCGGGAGGCTCTCTCCATTCCGATGTCGCCACTCCGAAATTGACTTCTTATTGTCGGAGTGGCGACACTCCCATGGGGGTTTGGTTTAGGGTTAGGGTTAGAGATAGGGTTGGTGTCGGAATGGAGACATGTCGGAAAGGAGACATGTCGGAGTGGAGCGATGCACTCGAGTTGGGCAGGCAAAAGTGTGACGTGACTGACAGACAGACTGACAGACAGCCTGTGGAGGTTTTGATAGTTACTGCGACCTGACGGTCTAAACGTCTAAACGTATTGGCATCAAAATGTACTTACAGTACCGAAAGTAAAAGTACTCATTATGCAGCATGTCCCATTTCAAGTTTTCTGATAACAATCTTTTGAAGATAGCAGAGCTACAAGCTCTGAGCTTGCAGATCTGCTATTTTCAAACATGTTTAATTTTGGTACTTTAAGTACATTTTGATGGCAATACTTTTGTACTTTTACTCAAGTACATTTTGTACTCCACACTTTTACTCGTAATGGAGTATTTCCATATTGCAGTATTGATACTTTTACTTAAAGTATAGGAATATGAGTACTTTTTTTTCCACCACTGAACCGTCGTGCTGAGGTAGCAAAGAGCTGTGCCCCGGCGGAAATCCACTCAAGAACAACATCCTCCCCCAACCCCCCTCCCCCCTCCCCCCCAGCCCTCTAGGAAGTGACCTCAGCCACACAGAGGGCAGATAATAAGTCCACATCAGAAAGGAAAACACCACCGCCTCTACACCGTAATGAGCCCTGCATGCACCAGGACCCGGCAAGCACGGAGAGAGGGAGAGCCCAGGTGGTGTGACAGCCATATGACTCTGATTAAAGGATGGGGGGGGGGGGTGGGAAGGGGGAGGCTTGGAAGAAGGGCCAGTGGGGACGTCGTAGGCCTGTAGTAGTGACGCAACAAGCTAGCGACGCCGTCCGGGTTGACCCTCCTGAAGGCGCGGGAACTATTCCACAATCTCTGAATCCTATATAGAGTCTGGAGCTACACCTCCTGAACGGAGAGTAATGGAAACTGGCATTTACGTTCAAGAAAATATTTTTTAAAATGTCATTTCTGCTAAGCAGCAAGCTAAATATGCTTTAGATGATTTTTATTTATAGAATGATAAATGTGCGCGACGGAAACGGAAGTGAGGAGGAGGCTTCACTTCCGCTTTAACCGGTTACTCATCGTTCTACTAACGTTATTCCAGACTGTATGACAGGAGCATTTCAAAAATTGCGGAGTCAACAGTCTGGCCACGCGAGACTACACGGGAGGGGACCATGCGGGGCTCAACGTGATGTAAGGGCCTATTTCACTCGTTCGCAAACTGTGGGTGGGGACCCATGTGTGGGTCACAGACCACTTTTTATGGGTCGCGAGTAAATACCGGTATCCCCTTTATTTTTGTTATAAACATCTTTCTACACAGTTTCATAAATTAATAACAAAAATGAAAGACATTATATAAATTCAAAAACAAATGTTTAACCAACCCATTATGGACGGGTACACGTTATAGTGTATTACCCACCTCAGGCCGGGAACACATTTCTGTGTATTACAGTACAGTACAGTATGTAGTACAGTAAAGCCGATCTACAAGCTCACAACAACTTTTACTAGTTTGGGTCCCAGGCAAACACATGATTTCTCTTTTGGCCCTCGAGCTGGAATGTTTGGGAACCCCTGGCCACTCGGGAGGATCCAAAAAACTGTCCCCGTCACTGTGGGCAGAGGAACGACCGGGATGAAGATTCGTTTTTTTCAAGTTTTTCTTTTCTTTAACTATTGAAAAATAGCAGATATACAAGCTCACAGCGCGGCACCGAGTGCCGCGCTGTGAGCTTGTAGATCCGCTATTTTTTAAAAATCGTGAAAATTTCCACTATAAATTTTCCACTATCAATGTTGTCTGAAAAACGTCCCCCACAAAACTGTGAAAAGTGACGACTCATCACTAAACCATAGTTTTATGCGGGCCATTTTTAGCCCAAGGAATGTTTTTTGTGCAAAACAAATGCTTGCATTGAATTCAGAAACACGAAAAATCCCTAGTTTGACCCCTCACATGCTACTTAAAGCATATTTATATTTTGTATTATTTTACTGTATAGTAAAGTCTATGAGAGCCCAACTTTGATTCGTTCCCACAAGTTTCCCAAGTCTGCGATGTCCCTATAGCCAAAAAGGTCCCATTGTCATGCTTTTATCGTAAAGTGCACGATTCCATCAACAATACTGCCAGAAACGCCCGGACTATTTGCTGCGTCAACGTGCAACACGTGAGCGGAGGATCCAAAAAACTGTCCCCGTCACTGTTGGCAGAGGAAAGACCGGGATGACGATTTGTTTTTGTTTCTATCCTCGAGCAAAAACAAAAGGACACAGCAGCAGCCAGTCAGGTGGCAGCTTTGATGCTATTACAGGGATTTGAATATCATTATAGCAGTGCTGGAGATTCTCGTGTGTTCATTTGAATATGGTGGGGTACGGGGCAGCCGCTACACACACACACACACACACACACACACACACACACACACACACACACACACACACACACACACACACACACACACACACACACACACACACACACACACACACACACACACACACACGCTGTAAAACCATGGCCATCTGGCCGGCCAATTACTGCAACAGCCATGATGAAGCCATGAGCTGGGGGGGCCTCCGGTATACCAATGTTTCCTGTTGAGATTGGCACATTTCACCCAAGTTTTTTCATCTCACTCACGTCACTTTGTCTGCTGACCTCACTCAGCAACGAAATAAACAGAAAATAAACAAAAATTTAAATAAAACAATTCACAGGAGGCAAGCAGTGATCACCCCATGATGTGCACTGCAATGTAGTTTCAAATGCACTACATTGCAGGTGCTTTTTGAGAGTGAAAAAATAAGACGACACGTGTGACGTGTGTGATCTGAGCAGCTTAGCCCCAGGAAATGTGCTAATCTCAACAGGAAACAATGGTATACCCAACAGTAGTAGAAAAAGTACTCAGAAGTTTTACTTAAGTAAAAGTATCAATACCGCAATATAGAAATATTCCGTTACAAGTAAAAGTCTGGAATTCAAAATGTGCTTGATTAAAAGTATGAAAGTATTGGCTTCAAAATGTACTTAAAGCACCAAAAGTAAAAGTACGAAATGTTTGAAAATAGCAGATCTAGAAAGATCGGCTATTTTCAAATAGCCTAGGTATGAAATAGGGCTAAGGTGGTTTATGTATGTTTTATGATATTGCAATTTATATCTGCAAAGTAACTAGTAACTAAAGTTTTCAAATAATTGTAGTGGAGTAAAAGTACAATATGCATCTGAGATGTAGTGGAGTAGAAGTAAAAGTACGGAAAATTGGAAATACTCAAGTAAAGTAAAAGTACCTAAAAATTGTACTTAAGTAGAGTACTCAAGTAAAAGTACTTAGTTACTTTACAACACTGCCCAAAACTGAGGACCTCTCTCACTCTCTCTCTCTCACTCTGCCTCTCTCGCTCTCCCTCTGTCTATCTATAACCTCGTTAAGTGGAAGAGTTGTTTGGCACCGGTGTTGTGTTTCGTCTCACAATCGTACGGCTGCTCCGTACACAGAATCCACAGAAGGTGGACTAGAGGGAGATGCTGGGGGGAGCTGGTGGGGGTGGGGGTGGGGGGCGGTGTGGGGGTTGCCTCCGGCCTCATTCTTTGGCCATTAGCTGTGGCTTTGTGCATTGTGTGCTGCTTGCTGCTTGCATCTGAACTCCGGGTTTCGCCTGAATATCTCGTCCATATCTGGGAACACAAACAAGGCCGGGGCGGCCAGGCCTGGCCAGCCAGGATAAGAGAACCGAAGGGGAAGCTGAGCCGGGCGGCCATTCTTTTTCCTTGCGTGACAGGAACTGTGTTGGAACGAGCACCTGTCACCCCCACCCCCCACCACCACCACCCCCCACCACCACCCCTCACCGCCACCCCTCGCAATGACCAACAGAGGTCAGGAAGACGGAGGAAAAAGGAGACGGAAAGACTAAAAGAACGAGAGAGGAGAGGGGGGAGAGAGAGAGCGTTAGAATCTATGAGTAGGGATGGGACGAAATGAAAATTTCACATCACGATTATTGTGACAGAAGAAATAGCCATTTACGATATTATCGCGATGATCAAAATCCAATATCCTGGGGCGGAACATTTGCCCAAAAAAAATAGCAGATCTACAAGCTCACAACGTGTCGAAATGCGACGCGCAATGCGCAATGCGACGCGTATATTATAGAGGGTTTAAGTAGTACCGGACATGCAGCTCTGCAAATAAAAGATGAATTGATCCCTTTACATGACGGAGGACGATTTCACGATACATTAAATCTCCACGATACGATTATCGTGAGTGTTTTTTATCACGATAAACGATAATATGGCTTATCGTCCCATCCCTAATGGAGAGGCAACAACAGAGAAGTGGACCGTTCTGTCTTACTTTGTTTTCGTGCGTCTCCTACTCTGATGTTCTTCCTGGTTCCCACCCCCCCGCCCCCGCCTCTTCATTCTCACGCTGCCCCAAATCCAAACAACTTGATCCGTAGCAAATTGCATTCCAACCACCAGCATATGCTTCGAAGCCCCCAGACTTACAGTGACATGAACCAGATAAATATCTGCATAATACCTGCATAAATGGTTTTGCATTGATAATGAGGTGCGCCAGCTGCTACTTAAGGCTACGCTATCCTTCTTTCTCCGCCTCCCGCCCCTCTCTCTCTCTCTCTCTCTCTCTCTCTCTCTCTCTCTGTCCCCCTCCCATACCCCCCTTCATCACCTTCATTTGTTCTCCTAACCCATTTCACGTCCATTTTTTTTCCCTGACTGGAGAAACAGCAGCAAAAAAAAAAAAGAAATCTTTGGTGGGTGTCCTTCAGCCTCCTCCTTCAGACAACCTCTAATCAGCCGCGACAGAGGAACGCTGGGCACAGCACAATCTCACACACACACACACACACACACACACACACACACACACACACACACACACACACACACACACACACACACACACACACACACACACACACACACACACACACACACACACACACACCTTACGCCCCGAGAACAGACCCGGCCGGCCGAGAAAACGCTCGCAACCCCCCGACTCGACACCTTGTGCTCTCCTTCATGCTATGACAATAGTTGTGTTTCCATAAAGCCTTTTAATGCGCATTAAGGCTTTTGCGCATAAATCTTTTAATGGAAACACTTCAAAATTCGAATAAACTTTCATTATCCGCAAAGACATTGATGCGCTTGTATGAGGTGGATTTTGAGGCTTAATCGAAAAAATCTAATGCGCATTAGTTAATGGAGACACTAAGCAAATACGTTTTGAATTAAAATGCATTGAACTTGCATGATATCGATTTGGCTGAAGGGAGCTGCCAACTTAACTTGTTAGCGCTGTGTTCCCAACTACTGTACCTTGCATTGGATGTTTATTTTACATTGCTGTTCTGTGCACTGTGCAAGCGGGCCTCGTCCATCACATCACCCAAGTAAATCCTGGCTAACCCTTCGTCATCACACCGTGTTGCGTGCCAAAAGTGGCCGATCTGCAAGCTCACAGCAGCTCGCATCCGCGACGCTGCAGGATGAGTGTGCAGCGAGTCACAGCAGTCAGACGTGCAGTGCTCACGTCTTGGATTCGGTCCGAAAAAATCGGCCCGATCCCAGCTCTGTGCGCTGTGTGCAAGCCCGCGGGAAGTCATTTACACCAGGTCGGTCAGACGGACCCAGGGTCTCCCAAGAATCGCATCAGTTTAATGGAAGCAGGCTAAATTCGCTTTGTCTTTTTGCAAATGTGTGATAATTCGCTTCATATTTTCTAATACGTTTATGGAAACGCAACTAATTACAATCCGCAACGGATCATCCTGCTGCAATCAAGACGACTCAGGAGCGAGCGTCGCTTCAACCCCTGTAGGGATAGAGAGCCAATAAGATCCTCGGTCTGGGTCTGGCGGCGTCTCCGCCGTGTCTCTTACCTCCCGGTCTTTCAGCTTCATGGCCAGGACCAGCTGGTTGCGGTGGTTGGTCAGCGCCTCGCGGTAGTTGCCCTTGGAGAAGAATGCCGAGCCCAGGTTCCCGTGGGCACGGCATTCCCCTGTTTGGTCACCTGCCGGAGGAGGAGATGACGAAAAGGGAGAGTTAGTTAGGAAAGGAACACCCCACTAAACAAAAGAGTCAATATAACAAATAACACCTGCAATAGGGCAGTGAGAATTCACCCTTTGTCAAGTCCCGTCCGTTGTCCCGCCCCTCTTCAAACCCATTGGTTGCTGTGTCTTGGTGGGACATTCGGTGGGACACTCCACTCCATCCACTACCATTTTAATTCAGTTGCTTCGTATTGTTATTCTGTGTGTTCAGTTCTAATTTCAAACTTGGTTTCAGTAAAATGGAGCTGCTCAGTGGCAGTATAGTGACTCGGCATGTTTTTATTTCTCCAAAAATTATGTTTTAGCAAATTCAACATAGAAAAGGCGGAACCAGGGCGGGACAAGGCAGATAGAGCCTGATGGTTGGTCAGTCAGGGACCAATCAGAAGGCAAAGGGTGACTTGGAAAGTGCGTGGGGGCCGTTTATTCAGGATCAAAGTATACACTTGTCACTGCTGACTAGGGCTGTCACGATTATGACATTTTACATGACGATTAATTGTCACTCAAATAATAGTGATTAACGATTTAATTGTGTTTTTTGACGTTGACAATTACATTTCTGTTTGGCTTTTAGGCTTTGAAGTTGCACATGGTAGATATGACACATAACCTAAATATGCAAAGAAGTTACTGACATATTTGACAACTTACTACTTAAAAAATAACAATGACAGTGGAAATAGCCGATCTACGAGTTCACAACGCGTCGCAACTCGTAGATCTGCTATTTCTACTACTTTTTGAAACTACAGTAACATTAACATTTACGATTACGACCATTATGCAACATAATCGTGATTACCTCAAATAATTGCGATTAGACGATCATGTAATCATTTGTGACAGCCCTACTGCTGAGCAGTGGTGATGTGTTGTGCGGCGTGTCTCTGACACGGACATCCCATTATGTCCTTAACTCATACAGTGCCCCGGGCCACAAGTGGCCGCTAGAGTGCCAGAAATCTCTCTATAGACCTTCGCTCTAGCTTCCGTCGACACTGTCCCAAGTGCCTTGGGATTTCACTCCAGCCAATGCTATTTGGGACGAGAGGAGGAAGCTAGCTGACACGTAGCCAAAATGCTAACCCCTTTAGAAGCCCGATCTAAAGCTATTTCAGTCGCAAAAAACTTTCTCTTTGGGTCTGGGAACACAATCCGGAGAAAATCCTGGCTAAAGATGTGATTTATTATTGGAGTGGGCGGCGCGATGCGGCCGTTAGAGCGACTACGGCCCGTGTATGGCCGAGTGTTGGCCCGGACCATGGATGGACGTTTAGACCGGGGCTTCGTTGAGGCCTCCGATTAAATAATTCATTTTATTAAATATCCCGGACTACTTCGGGATAGGCACCCCGGAATACGTCGCGCCGCCGAAAGTATAGATTGAGTTTTTTTTGAGGGGCTCTAAACTTTATTTTAAACCATTTTCAATGGAATAAATCGTCAGACCATCTAGCGTCTCTCGTTGGTAAGCGATGGACGAGCAAGGACCACCCACGTTGCTCCAAGCAGCTCTGGGTAAGTAAAATAGCAAATAAAATATTGTATTTGATTGAAATAAAGCCGAACTTGTTCGGGATAGGCACAAAAAGGGTTAAAAGGGAAGGGTTGTGCTAGTAGTGAGCTGCCGTAGCAGAGCTCCTCCACGCCGCAACGTCTTCGCTGACAGCAGGTAAGGCTTGATCTCTGAGCCCCAACGGAGGGGAGAGGGGGAAGGCCTTATTATTTCTGCCTGACGGACGGACAGACAGACAGACCCCACAGACGGAACTGGAGTAAAAAGTGTGATCCTTGGAGCTCCAACCTAAGAACCACTGCAGCCTCTCTCTCATCTCCAGCTCACTCTGCCCAGTCAAGTGTCAAACTGCATGCGTGGGGGGCCTGGGGGGCCCGGAGAGCAGAGCTAGTCTGTGCTTTACTCCTAGCCTGGCGGGCCATCCATCCCTCCCTCATACTGCGTTCACTCATTCCTCCTTCCCTGCACAGTAGGAGGTCTGGACTTCAGCAGATAGGCACCGAATAGGAGAAGTTGGCCCCGATCATTTTCTGATTGGGGGGGCCAATCAGTGCTTCCCCTGATTGGTCCATGTGTAGATGGTGACGTAGATGCCTGCTGCAGCATTTTCAAAACAACATGGCTGCCCTAATTTAAGGATTTTAAAGACCTTTTCGGTACCTCTGGTCAAACATTGGTCAAATAGTCAAATATTAGAGGCTGAAATTGTGAAAATAGCAGATGCTCACAACGCCTTGCAACGCAGGCGTTGTGAGCATGAAAATCGGCTATTTTCACAATGGAATAGATCTAGTCAAACTAAATGTAATGCCAGCTCCTACAATTCCACAGTGCACCAATTATCTGCACCTTTGCCTCGTGTCTCACTACGCCTCTCAGCCGTTATAAAATACCAGGTAACCACATGCCTCTTGTGGCTTATTGCTTCATTTTAGGCCTTCAGGGCGAGTCTGTGTGAACTGAAGCCACTATACCAGGGGTTCCCAAACTTTTTTTGTCTCAGGGCACCCCATAAATATCTTTTTAATCCGAGGCACCCCTACATTATAATTTTCACTTCCAGCACCTTATATTTATAGCATATCGTCGTTGTCGGGTGGAAAATGTCCAAAACCGTTCGTTTTGTATTCATCATCTATAAAATATACTAAACTAGTGAAAACAGCAGATCTACAATCACACAACGCCTCGCAGTGTGCTTGTAGATCGGCTGTTTTCACTAGTTTTGTGCGACGGTCTTGTATGATGAAGCAGGCTTTGCTTTACCAAAAGATGTCCACATTTGAAACTTGGAGATACGAGGTTTCTGCCCGACAGTGACGATATCTTAGTGATTATGTTGCGAGGAAAACTTTAAGATAACAGCCATTTTGGTTAGAACTGACTGAAAATAACTTTGTACTTCAAGTTTAAAATGATACTAAATATTTTTTCAAGTGTCCAAATAAATTCCAAATATTATCAAATGATCTCGCGGCACCCCTGGACTGCCGTCGCGGCACCCCAGGGTGCCCCGTCACCCACTTTGAAAACCCCTGCACTATACTACTGCCGTACTCAGCTCACCTAAGGTCTTGGCCACCTCCAGGTCTTGCGTCATGTATCCGGTGCTCTTCTCCGTGTTCCCCAGGGACCAGTGGGCGCTGCTCAGCGCCGAGAACACGGAGCCGCGCAGCTTCAGGCTGCAGGTGCCGATCTTCAGCGCGGCCTCCAGCACCACCACGGAGGCCGTGTGGTGCGCGGCGGTCAGCAGCTCCTGGCCGATGACCGACACCACCACGAAGGGACTCTTGTCCAGCTTCATCTTCTGCAGCTGCTGGTAGGTGGGCTCCAGAGACTCTGCGACGCAGGGAGAGAGAGAGAGAGAGAGAGAGAGAGGGACGATCAGTGATGTAAAGTAACTATGTAGATTTACTTGAGTACTGTACTTAAAGGGGTACTGTCACCTAAAGGGGTACTGTCACTTTAAAATTCATCTTAGAATATGAGTTAATATTTTTATGATGTCATTGTGGGAATGCGCAATTATAAGCCAATCAAATTAATTTACTGTACTTAGACTACTTACTGTACTGGTCAGCTGTTGTTGGGGGGCGAGGGGCAGATTACACTGTGACATGAGTTTCAGACTATTTCAGACCGTTTTCAGAGAGACAATTTTGAGGCATTTGTACTTTACTTGAGTTTTTCCAATTTCCAAACTTTTACTTCTACTCCACTACATCTAGGATCCAAATATTGTACTTTTACTCCACTACAATTATTTGAAAACTTTAGTTACTACTAGTTACTTTACAGATATAAATAACTATATTATAAAATGTACATTAATCCTCTTTAGCCCTATTTTATACCTACATGTAGGCTATTTGAATAGCCGATCTACAAGCTCACAACGCGTTCAAACATGTTGTAGCCTACTTTTACTTTTGGTACTTTAAGTACATTTTGATGCCAACACTTTCATACTTTTACTCAAGTACACATTTACTTGTTGTCACGGAGTATATCTACTTTGCAGTATTGATATTTTTATTTAAAGGAGGACTTCACCACTTTTATATACAATAGGTCCTCACTAATAATAGGTCCTGTTCATAATAAAATGCATGTGTCACATCCAGATTGGAATCTGATTGGTTTCTTATGACCATGTGACCATTTAAACAAATCAGATATCAATCTGGATGTGACACATCTGATTCAGGCTGGATTTGGCTGCAGTGTAAACCAACTTGGACAGAGTAGATTCTTTTTTGCAATTTTATTATGAACATTAGCGAGGAGAACCTATTATATGAAGAAAGGTTGAAAAGTGGAGATGTAAGTAAAATATGTGAGTACTTTTTCCACCACTGTGGACAATACACCAAAACACAGAGGTGAAAAAAGGAGGCTATAGGAGGAGATTGGTTCTATACAAAAAGCATTGTGCCTGAAATGGGTTTTTCCAGGATCAAACGCTCCTTAAACGTTCTTGACTGTAAGTGACTGTGTTCAGTGTTTACCAACATGATTCCTCATTTGTCTGGTCAAATCCCCGAACAAAACAAAGCTATTCTGAATTGGGTCTCTACGTCTCTTCCAGTAATGGGTTGTTTTGGCTGGTTTAGATAAGCATAGCCTGTAGACCGGGCTCAGGGGCGTCACAAGGGGGGGGGGAGTGGGACTGAGTTACCAGGGCCCAAGGTAGAAGGGCCTTATCAATTTTATGCTTTAGCTATTGAAAAATAGCAGATATACAAGCTCACTGCGCGGCACCGAGTGCCGCGCTGCAAGCTTGTAGATCTGCTATTTTTTAAAAGTCGTGAAAATGTGTGAAAAATCTTTGAATATAAGTATTTTTTAAGCGAACATTTGTAACTCAAACTTTGCTTCTGGGGGGTCCCTGGAACTAAATATTTTGAGATGGGGGGTCCGCCGGTCCGTGGCCAAATACATATCATTTTGGGGGTCCTTCACATGAAAATGTTTGAGCACCACTGACATAGAAACAGGTTTTTCAAAAAACTTTAGAAGGATTTGAAATATTCTCAAGATTTTCACGATCTTTCAAAAATAGCAGATTTACAAGCTCGCAGCGCGGCACTCATAGTTAAAGCACAGGGGGGCCCCACAGTGAATCCTTGTACCCAGGGCCCAGAATTTGGTGTGACACCCCTGGACCCGGGCTTGAGTGATGGCTGCTTTCACCGACAGTTTGACAATAACACCACAGTGTGCGCCGAAGCCATTTTCAGTTCCCTGTGTGTGTATTCTAACTGGGGTAATCTCAGACAATTTTATAACAGCGCCCGTTATAAAAATGGCATAAGTTGTTTAGCCCGTTGTGGGCAAGCTCTCTTGATGGAGAGAGAGAGAGAGAGAGAGAGAGAGAGAGAGAGAGAGAGAGAGAGCGGCTGCTGCGAAAATTACATTTTCTGCTTTCTCGTCGCGACAGTCGATACGGCTGTTTGAGAGAGAGAGAGAGAGAGAGAGAGAGAGAGAGAGAGAGAGAGAGAGAGAGAGAGAGACTGCGAGTGGGTTTTGGAGGCAGAGTCTCAACAGTGATGGTGCTGCTGGTACGCTGGGGAGAGGAGCAGAGCAGAGGAATGCAGAGCTCACAGAGACACGCAAGGTGACCTTTGGGGAGGCTTGGAAATGCACACAATGACATAAATCAATGGCGGGGCCACACGGGATTTAGGATCCAACAGCCCCACCAGATTACAAAACCCTGCCGCAGACAGCAGCAGCACTCATCAACAGTGTTTGTGTGAGCACGTGTGTCTCTTTTGCGTGCGCGTGTGTGCGTCTGTGTGTGTGTGTGTGTGTGTGTGTGTGTGTGTGTGTGTGTGTGTGTGTGTGTGCGTGGGGTGAAAGAGAGAGTTGGGAGAGTGCACAGGAGAGAGGTGGTGTTAATTTGTGTGCGTGCGCATGTTTAAATGCGTAGTGTGTAGGAGTGTATCACAGTCGATGCTAAATTCTCATGGACCCACATTTGCAAATATTCTGAGCATGAGTCGCTGCTGTAATTAGGTCAAAACGCTGTGTACTGTATATTAGTCGTAGTGTGGTGCTGCTATATATATATACAGACAGAGCAGTGTATACAGTATGTACTGTATAGGAGTGGGTGGGTGTTACATAGAATATAATACAGTATGTGATACAGTACATTGCATCATTAACCACTTAAACCCTATTTTATGCAGTTAGTTGTACGACAGTGTTACGCAAAAATAGCAACGATTGTTGATCTACAAAGCGTTGTGATGCAAGAGGCATTTTGTACTTCGCTGCACGACAGCGAGGCACAAAAATTTTAATACCCGACCTACAAATACAAGCAGACAATGGCTACCATCGCAAGATGCTGTTAGCTTGTAGATCTGTACATGTTTTGCTATTTTGGAAAATTCATGAAAATGTTTTAACTTTTTCGATTGAAAACGTTGTAGGTGAATTCTGGGTCGCTATAGTACCAGTAAGACGCTTAAGGGTGAGGTCGCGCAGGACGGAATTCGCACAGGACGGCATTCATTTCCAAGTGTGATTCGAGTTGCGGTTGGTTGTTCAAGTTGGACAAAATGTGGACATCCCCTCCCCTTTTACCATACAACCAACACTGTGGGTGTGGCTAAATTAACCTGCCAACCAGGCATACTTAATGAACTGGTGGGTGTGGCCACATAAAAATATAATTTGAACACTTTCTGTACACTTTTTTCCTCAAGGTACCCCATCTTTAAGGAATCGGACCGTTAAGAGGCAATCGTAAGGAACCGGAATTGTTGTTAAAGTTAAAGGAGTGGTTCACCCCCAAAATGATTTTTTTTTCCTACTGATTCGGAATCAATGGAGGCAAATTTATTGTAATCAATGTATTGTCTTACAAATGTGATAAAAAGCACACAAAAAAATATTGAACTCAAGTCTCCATGGCATGAGTAATCGGTAGAAAAAAATGCCATTTTGGCTTTAAAAGGATCCCAAACCCGGCAACAGTCCGCCATTCCGAAACACCGCTATTCCGAAGCAGGGTTAGGGTTAGGTTTAGGGTTAGGGTTAGGGTTAGGGTTAGGGTTAGGGGTAGGGTTAGGGTTAGAAGTCAACGTTCGGAATAGCGGTGTTTCGGAATGGCGGGGTGTAACCGCCAAACCCTAAACCCCAAACATGTATTTGTTTAGAACATACAAACAAGACCATAGAGTAGTCACACTATTTGAACAGGCTAACACATTTTGGGGAAACCCACACAGGCTGTAATTCACACTCACGCGTGCGTTCGCTCACTCCATATGAGATGCATCCCCTCACAAGCACTCGGAAAACATAATTGATGAGGCTCTTTCAAGAGCATCACTTCTGTTCCAGCAGTTGGCAGAATGTCATGCTTGCAGAGACAGTGCGCGCATATAATATCCATTCATAGCTTGTAATTGCCTTCGAAGCGACACCAAGTGCAGAGTCATAAATCACACATTGAGGGGGATACCTTTTTTTTTAAGCAGGTGCCACGACTGCTGCATTCATAAATAGGTAGTTATGGCGGATTCACAGTATGCTGCTGGGTTGCTATGTGTGAGGGCATGCGCACAGAGACACACACACACACACACACACACACACACACACACACACACACACACACGCAGAATACATACATAAGCGCATGTCCATGCCCACGCACATCACACACACACAAGCATGCGCGTACACAAACAAATGCTCACATACAAAGATCGTCACAGTTGGGCAGAAATCTCGTATCTCCAAGTAAAAAATGTGTACGTTCTTTCCCAAAGTAAAGCCCTGCTTCATCATACAAGGCCGTCGCACAAAAGTAGTGAAAACAGCCGATCTACAAGCACACAACGCCTCGCGGTGTGAGGCGTTGTGTGCTTGTAGATCGGCTGTTTTCACTAGTTTAAATTATTTTCAAAATGATAGATACGAAACGAGCGGTTTTGGCCACCCGACAGTGGCGAACTGGCGATATAGTCAGTGGTCCCTTTCTGTCTATTTTCCCTATTGTCTCGTAACAGGAGCTTTTCTTATTTAAGGAACCTTTCCAGCAGTGCCATATCCAATATAAGTCTAGTGCCAACGGGGAAAGCCACTGCACTTTGTCATAGTCATTGTGATTTTCATTTGAGTGAAACCATGATCCATGTCCTCTTTCCATCTCGGCCATGGCCATTAACCCATTCAGAACGGGTACACATTTTGTGTATCATTATTGCTTTAACTATTGAAAAATAGCAGATATACAAGCTCACAGCGCGGCACCGAGTGCCGCGCTGCAAGCTCGTAGATCTGCTATTTTTGAAAAATCGTGAAGATTTGAATTTTAACCCGATTCCATAAGTGTCTTTTGAATCCTTCTAAGGTTTTTGGAAAAAACCTATGTTTCCATGTCAGCAATCTGGCCAGCCATCGTCAAAGAAAAGGTCCTTTTCACGTAACTGGAGCTCAGTTAGTCTGTTCTTGAAAGACTACTATGTCAGTGGTTCTCAAACGTTTTCATGTGAAGGACCCCCAAAATTATATTTATTTGGCCACAGACCCCCATCTCAAAATATTTAGTTCCAGGGACCACCCGGAAGCAAAATTTGAGTTACAAACGTTCGCTTTGAAAATACATATATTCAAAGATTTGCACACATTTTCACGACTTAAAAAAAAAAAATAGCAGATCTACAAGCTCGCAGCGCTGCACTCGGTGCCACGCTGTGAGCTTGTATATCTGCTATTTTTCAATATGGCCATGGCTACACGGAGCTGGATTTTTCATATATCCCGGTTTTTCAGATATCCACATAGAAAAATATCTAGGTCCACACGGAGCTGGATATTTCATATATCCCGGTTTTTCAGATATCCACATAGAAAAATATCTAGGTCCACACGACAAAGATATCTAGGTCTAACAAGCACACACACAGTTAAGTCTTCAGAGATATCCGGGTATCATGACTACACAGATCCAGTGAAGCGGATATTTTTCAGTGTCTCCACTTATTTATCCGGATTGAAAAATATCCAGATTCACTGCCAAAATATCCAGCTTCGTGTGGCTACAAGCCCCAACAGCACCAAAAAATGTCTAGATTCACAAATATCCAGCTCCGTGTAGCCTTGGCCTTAAAGCAGTCAATAATTCTAGGCCTAAATGGGTTAATTTCCTCCTGAGGAATGGAAGGCAAACATACTTCTCACTGCCTTTCCAAGTTATTTGTCACCAATATTAATTTAAATCCAAAGGCGAGGCAAGGGGGATTTATTTGAAGCACATTTCATACGCACAGGCAATAATAAAAACATAAAGAATTATATATAATGTTAAAAAAAAATGTTAAACAGATACATTTACAATAAATAAAAGAATAGTCGGGGTATATCTTAAAAAGTCCAGGAATAAATTCCTTACCAAAACATTTCTTCACCAAAGTGTTTGTAAAGGTGTTTACTAACGCATCTCTCAAAGACTGAAATTCTGTTTCCCTAGGAGAATCCGTTACAGCTGATTAAAGTTGGTGTCCTATTAAATTAACTATACATGATAAAACACACCAAAACAAATATACTTTAAGTAGCATGTGAGGGGTCAAACTAGGGTTTTTTCATGATTCTGAATCCATTGCAAGCATTTGTTTTGCATGAAAAACATTCCTTGGGCTAAAAACGCCCCCACAAAAATATGATTTAGTGATGAGTCATCACTTTTCAAAGTTTTGGGGGAGCCACCTTTACCCCAAGGAATGTTTTTTGTGCTGGTTGCAATGGATTCAGAATCATGAAAAAACCCTAGTTTGTCCCCTCACATTCTAATTAAAGCATATTTATTTTTGTGTGTTTTATCCTGTGTAGTTGATTTAATGGGATCCCAACTTTCAGCAGCTGTCACGGATTCTCCTAGGGAAACTGAATTTCAGCCTTTGTGAGATGTGTTACTAGACACCTTTACAAACACATTGGTGAAGGATTTTATTCCAGGATATTACACTATTTCTGAAGATATCCCCCGACTAGAAGCAAAGATCAATGTTCAATTATGTTTTTCACGGATTTCTAATAAACTTCATTCATCTGGAGTATTATACTGTCGGAGAATGTATCCTTCTGTACCGTCACCAACATGTGGAGTGGACACTTAACACACGGGTGACTAACGGGTCATTTTGACAGATTTTGAGATCGCCAAGTGCAATAACTCTCCCTGTGAAGGTCTCAGAAATGTCCCCTTCCATGACTTTTCCTAAATACTCAACACATATGTTCTCGTTTTTTTTTCCCCTTCTGAAACGTTTCCTAAGTATGAAATAATATACCATTATACCACTCTGACTGTTAGTTATCGGTCATAAAGACATGTCTCACTCATTCCTCCCCCTCCCAGAAGCAAGGAGAGAATTTCACACCTTTTGCGCTCACAATAGAACCCCCGCTGGCAGGCGGGGAGGAGGTGTTGCTCTCCTGGGCCAAAAGGGAGAGATTTTACCTGTCAATTTGACTGATAAATGCAGTCAGAGTGGAAGTGATTTTTTTCCCAGTCAGCCGAGTGTTAAAGGCAGTGGTGTAAAGTAAAGTATCTAATACTAGTACTACAGTATAGTGGTTCTCAAACGTTTTATTTGCAAGGACCTCCATAACTCTGAGAATATACAAACTCTCAGAGTTACAGGCCTGTTATTCAGGTCATTCAGGGCTATCTCTTTATGTGTTTCTGATAATATTATTGTCATTTTGTGTGTCCGTGGAAAAGGTTTTATTTTAGCAACAATGTCCACCACAAGCCATGACCCCCATTAATATAAAACCCTATCAGACCAGGGGCATAGTTCTGCCGATTTAAAATGACTCCAATACGGAACTAAAACGTCCTATGATTGGCCGCTAGTTGCGCGATTGGCCGCTAGTTGCGCTGTTTTCCCCCCCGGCCGATCGCATTCATTTTCCCCTTTCGTTTTCTAACCTTAATTAACATTTTCATGAATACTGTATGGTTCCTATCGCTAGTTAAAAATTGCCTTTCAATCACCATCATATTCGTTTTGTCGAAATGTGGTCCAATGTATTTTAAAATAAATGATAAAGTTGCGGGGGGGGGCGTGGCCAACTAAACTGATACCAGCCGGCTGTGTTCTTCTTCGTGTGCTGTTGGCAGCCAATAGCATCTCTGATGCCTTTACAATTCTATGATGGCGACGTCCCATTCCAAGGGGTAGAAAGGGCCATTTGCGCTGCATAGAAACCAATGGCTTCGCTTCGTCAATATTTTTCTACAGTCTATGTATCAGACGCGTCGACGGCACACAGAGACATCAAAGAGTTTGACGAGTGCGTTAATGAGCTGGTAAAAACTGGTATCGGTACATCTCCACTATGAAATCAACAGATCCAGTGATAGGAGTTGCGCAGAATTTCCAGTGTGTGAAACTCAAGTTTCAAGTTGGCACAACGTGAACAGCAATCAAAGTGATCAAACCGACTGATCATGAAAATATAACAAGGACGTTCCACGATGAAACAGAACTGGATCAGGGTGATGGAAGGATGAGGTTGAAGTATGGCACCTCTTCTTAAAAAATTAAACAAAAAGCGGGAGCGCCTGATTTCTCACGTCTCGTTGCGTGACGCTAATTGGAAGAGAAGCGAGGGACACCTCAAATGGCTCGACATCGGAGGAGTTATCGAGATGAGGGCGACGATCAGAGAGGGCGTAGGAGGACAGACGAAGTGAGGCCTGCGAGAGAGTGCTACATTTTCCACTCCCACGAAAACCCTTTGTTGTGGGAAATACAAAGGAATACAGTATGAGTCACATGAGAGCATTTCGAGAGAGCTCTCTGCTCAGCTCCGGAGCACTGTCACAGCGAGCGGAAACAAAAATACATCTCTGATCTCTTTGTGAAGAAGTGAGAGAACGAGAGAGACAGATAAGAGTGAGAGAGAGAGACAGGGAAAGAGACGGTAGAGAATGCGCGCTGAACTATGTTTGACTTTGACACAGTAACAATTGGGGAATTACAGATTGCGATGCTAAAACACATTGTGGCGGCGGCTGACCGTGCTTTGATGAATTCGCTACACCCTGTTAGGGTCCTTGAAGATTTTGTGTGCCTTGAAAATTGTTGTTTCGCCTTCATTATTTGTCTTCTTTTTATCCTTGAGTGTTTTTGTTTACTCCCTCTCCGGTTCAATGCCAAAAATAAAGAAATAAAGAAACAGAGAAGGACTTTAGGAAGGCTGAAAAACATACAACTTTTAATGTGCGTGGTGAAGAAGATAGATGAACACATGAAAGCACCGGCCGTAGTTACAATTATCAAACCGTTCTGAAAATGTGTTTTTGTTATGCGGAACAGATGGCACCAACGTTTGAATTCGTATATTATTGCAAGACATGACGTAAAGCCAAATCATAGTCTGTAAAGCAAGGGTCTTCAACAGGGGGTCCGGGACCCCTAGGGGGTCCTCAGAGTTACTACAGGGGGTCCTTCAAATTCAAAACTTTTGAGTGATAGAAACCTTTTTCTCCTTTTTTATATTAACCACTTGAACCCTAGCGTCCATAATATATTTTGAGAACTTTAGCAAAAAATAGCAGATCTACAAGCTGAGCTTGTAGATCTGCTATTTTCGGCAAAGACATTTGGTGTAGACTGTAGAGGCTAAAAAAGAGCAGATTAAGTACAGAGTGAAAGATCAAGTTTATTAAGAATTGACGGTTCAAGTGGTTAAATATCTGAAAACACACATTGACATGAATCCAAAATACACTGATGATTGTGCTGTCAAGTTTATGAAACTATATGGAATCTATGAAAAAGGTTGTGGGGGTCCCTGCTTCATCTCTCTCTCTCTCTCTCTCTCTCTCTCTCTCTCTCTCTCTCTCTCTCTCTCTCTCTCTCTCTCTCTCTCAACTAAGGGGTCCTTGGCCTGAAAACGTTGAAGACCCCTGCTGTAAAGAAATGCTGGCCAGTGGTGTAAAGTAACTACCGTAACAGTTAGAATAGAAGCCTGTAGGATAGTGGTGTAAAGTAACTAAAGTAACAGTTAGAATAGAAGCCTGTAGGATAGTGGTGTAAAGTAACTAAAGTAACAGTTAGAATAGAAGCCTGTAGGATAGTGGTGTAAAGTAACTAAAGTAACAGTTAGAATAGAAGCCTGTAGGATAGTGGTGTAAAGTAACTAATGTAACAGTTAGAATAGAAGCCTGTAGGATAGTGGTGTAAAGTAACTAATGTAACAGTTAGAATAGAAGCCTGTAGGATAGTGGTGTAAAGTAACTAATGTAACAGTTAGAATAGAAGCCTGTAGGATAGTGGTGTAAAGTAACTAATGTAACAGTTAGAATAGAAGCCTGTAGGATAGTGGTGTAAAGTAACTAAAGTAACAGTTAGAATAGAAGCCTGTAGGATAGTGGTGTAAAGTAACTAATGTAACAGTTAGAATAGAAGCCTGTAGGATAGTGGTGTAAAGTAACTAAAGTAACAGTTAGAATAGAAGCCTGTAGGATAGTGGTGTAAAGTAACTAATGTAACAGTTAGAATAGAAGCCTGTAGGATAGTGGTGTAAAGTAACTACCGTAACAGTTAGAATAGAAGCCTGTAGGATAGTGGTGTAAAGTAACTAATGTAACAGTTAGAATAGAAGCCTGTAGGATAGTGGTGTAAAGTAACTAAAGTAACAGTTAGAATAGAAGCCTGTAGGATAGTGGTGTAAAGTAACTACCGTAACAGTTAGAATAGAAGCCTGTAGGATAGTGGTGTAAAGTAACTAAAGTAACAGTTAGAATAGAAGCCTGTAGGATAGTGGTGTAAAGTAACTACCGTAACAGTTAGAATAGAAGCCTGTAGGATAGTGGTGTAAAGTAACTACCGTAACAGTTAGAATAGAAGCCTGTAGGATAGTGGTGTAAAGTAACTAATGTAACAGTTAGAATAGAAGCCTGTAGGATAGTGGTGTAAAGTAACTAATGTAACAGTTAGAATAGAAGCCTGTAGGATAGTGGTGTAAAGTAACTACCGTAACAGTTAGAATAGAAGCCTGTAGGATAGTGGTGTAAAGTAACTAATGTAACAGTTAGAATAGAAGCCTGTAGGATAGTGGTGTAAAGTAACTAATGTAACAGTTAGAATAGAAGCCTGTAGGATAGTGGTGTAAAGTAACTAATGTAACAGTTAGAATAGAAGCCTGTAGGATAGTGGTGTAAAGTAACTAATGTAACAGTTAGAATAGAAGCCTGTAGGATAGTGGTGTAAAGTAACTACCGTAACAGTTAGAATAGAAGCCTGTAGGATAGTGGTGTAAAGTAACTAATGTAACAGTTAGAATAGAAGCCTGTAGGATAGTGGTGTAAAGTAACTAATGTAACAGTTAGAATAGAAGCCTGTAGGATAGTGGTGTAAAGTAACTAATGTAACAGTTAGAATAGAAGCCTGTAGGATAGTGGTGTAAAGTAACTAATGTAACAGTTAGAATAGAAGCCTGTAGGATAGTGGTGTAAAGTAACTAATGTAACAGTTAGAATAGAAGCCTGTAGGATAGTGGTGTAAAGTAACTAATGTAACAGTTAGAATAGAAGCCTGTAGGATAGTGGTGTAAAGTAACTACTGTAACAGTTAGAATAGAAGCCTGTAGGATAGTGGTGTAAAGTAACTAATGTAACAGTTAGAATAGAAGCCTGTAGGATAGTGGTGTAAAGTAACTAATGTAACAGTTAGAATAGAAGCCTGTAGGATAGTGGTGTAAAGTAACTAATGTAACAGTTAGAATAGAAGCCTGTAGGATAGTGGTGTAAAGTAACTAATGTAACAGTTAGAATAGAAGCCTGTAGGATAGTGGTGTAAAGTAACTAATGTAACAGTTAGAATAGAAGCCTGTAGGATAGTGGTGTACAGTAACTAATGTAACAGTTAGAACAGAAGCCTGTAGGATAGTGGTGTAAAGTAACTAATGTAACAGTTAGAATAGAAGCCTGTAGGATAGTGGTGTACAGTAACTAATGTAACAGTTAGAATAGAAGCCTGTAGGATAGTGGTGTAAAGTAACTAATGTAACAGTTAGAATAGAAGCCTGTAGGATAGTGGTGTAAAGTAACTAATGTAACAGTTAGAATAGAAGCCTGTAGGATAGTGGTGTACAGTAACTAATGTAACAGTTAGAATAGAAGCCTGTAGGATAGTGGTGTAAAGTAACTAATGTAACAGTTAGAATAGAAGCCTGTAGGATAGTGGTGTAAAGTAACTACCGTAACAGTTAGAATAGAAGCCTGTAGGATAGTGGTGTACAGTAACTAATGTAACAGTTAGAATAGAAGCCTGTAGGATAGTGGTGTAAAGTAACTAATGTAACAGTTAGAATAGAAGCCTGTAGGATAGTGGTGTAAAGTAACTAATGTAACAGTTAGAATAGAAGCCTGTAGGATAGTGGTGTACAGTAACTAATGTAACAGTTAGAATAGAAGCCTGTAGGATAGTGGTGTAAAGTAACTAATGTAACAGTTAGAATAGAAGCCTGTAGGATAGTGGTGTAAAGTAACTAATGTAACAGTTAGAATAGAAGCCTGTAGGATAGTGGTGTACAGTAACTAATGTAACAGTTAGAATAGAAGCCTGTAGGATAGTGGTGTAAAGTAACTAATGTAACAGTTAGAATAGAAGCCTGTAGGATAGTGGTGTAAAGTAACTACCGTAACAGTTAGAATAGAAGCCTGTAGGATAGTGGTGTACAGTAACTAATGTAACAGTTAGAATAGAAGCCTGTAGGATAGTGGTGTAAAGTAACTAATGTAACAGTTAGAATAGAAGCCTGTAGGATAGTGGTGTAAAGTAACTAATGTAACAGTTAGAATAGAAGCCTGTAGGATAGTGGTGTACAGTAACTAATGTAACAGTTAGAATAGAAGCCTGTAGGATAGTGGTGTAAAGTAACTAATGTAACAGTTAGAATAGAAGCCTGTAGGATAGTGGTGTAAAGTAACTAATGTAACAGTTAGAATAGAAGCCTGTAGGATAGTGGTGTACAGTAACTAATGTAACAGTTAGAATAGAAGCCTGTAGGATAGTGGTGTACAGTAACTAAAGTAACAGTTAGAATAGAAGCCTGTAGGATAGTGGTGTAAAGTAACTAATGTAACAGTTAGAATAGAAGCCTGTAGGATAGTGGTGTACAGTAACTAATGTAACAGTTAGAATAGAAGCCTGTAGGATAGTGGTGTACAGTAACTAATGTAACAGTTAGAATAGAAGCCTGTAGGATAGTGGTGTAAAGTAACTAATGTAACAGTTAGAATAGAAGCCTGTAGGATTTTATCCACCATTGGCCTGCAGAGCAGCTCAGATTGGTTAACCCCCGGGGTGCCACCGTGTGGTTCTTTAATGTAATCTCTCAGTTCTCTCCCAATCTGCTCTGAGGGGATTATTCACTGTACCGCTCCCGTAGAATAAAGTTGCAAAAGTCGAAATTCATCTCCAAAAAGGTCAGACGTTCAAATGGTCTCAGTTTTCCTAAAAGAGCAAATGCTTCAAAATCTACACTGCTGATTTCAGTTCTCAGAAGTTGCTTTTATGACAAAATATCAGTTGCAGTATTAAACACATATACTGTATGTGTAAGCCTTTGCTGTTAATAGCAGTTTTGTGTTATCAGATGCAACTAGCCTGGTGGGCCATCCCACATACTGCGTTCACTCACTCATTCCTTCCCCAGTATGAGGTCTGGACTTCCACGTATAGGCAGCGAGTATGAGACATTGGCCCCGATCATTTTCTGATCGGGGCCAATCAGTGACAGTCACTGCTGTCCGCAAAACAAGTGAAAAGCTTCCCCTGATTGGTCCATGTGTAGATTGGTGACGTAGATGCTTGCTGCAGAATTTTCAAAACAACATGCCCTCGATGCAACAAGTGTAACAGTTAACACTGAAACAATAAAACAAGCAATAAGTGAAGTTATTTCAGTGTTGGAATCAATTACAACAATTAAAAAGGAACAGGATTATGCGCTAGCGGAGCTCATCGGCCCGAAAAGACGTCTTTGTTTGCCGTTCTTCCGACTGGCTGCACTTTGATGACAGATGTTTTGCTACGCTGATTGGTTAGAGGAGTCTGCCTGTCAAGGCAAGTACTCCCGCCCACTTTTAAAGCCGCCTATCGGCCGAAGGCCAGACCTCGTACTGGGGAAGGAATGAGTGAACGCAGTAGGGTTGCAACGGTATGAGATTTTTAACACCGAAAATATCGTCCGTGTCAACACCGCGGTTATCGGTAACACCGTTTCAACCACCATTGCGTGTCTTGTCGTCTTGTGAGCACTCAGTAGCAGCCAATGCTACCTCAAGCTACAACAACAACAACCATCCGACCATATTAAAAATTCAGCTTTGTAAAAAAGCAACAACACTGTTAGTACAACAGCCCTGCGTTTTCTTGTTTGGCTAATCACTTGTTTTTCCGCCTACTGCGCGCTGTGACATTATAAAGCCACAACTAGTCTCCTGGAACGTGCCCTGCGAGTGGGGACAAGACATCATGCAGCCTGATGGGCTGTGCCTCGCCCCGTGGATGATCCGTTGATTCTGAATTTGTTCTCGACACTCCCACACAAGGAACAGCTCCCGGCCTCCCGTGATTGGGAAACAGAATCCCATCGTTCATTTAAAAGAGCTGTTCAAAAGAGCGGAATCGTTGGCGAACATCACATCTCTACTGCGCTCCTCGGGGCAGAGCAGAGCAGCGGATGCGTTTTCTTTTTATTTAACGGTGTTATCGGTTTGCAAGTAAAGTAACACCGGTAACACAGAGTACCGTTGCAACCCTGGAACGCAGTATGTGGGATGGCCCGCCAGGCTACAGAACAACAGCGCTGCTCGCTCATCCCCAACGGTCTCACAAGAACATTATTTGAAACCAAGCCATAGTTAGTTATTGCGGTATAAAAGCACCACGAGATCTTCGCCGGTGCTGCTCAGCTGCGAGGCAGTGTGTGTGAAAATTAAATTAGTGGGCGATGATGTAATCCCCCGCCAAACCCAGGGAGGACTGTGTTACTCAGCCGATAAGCGAGGCTGGCATGAGCCTCGCAGCCAATACAATATGAGAGCTAAGCAAGCTCTACCCTTCCTTCGCTTATCAGGAGGGGCTCGGGATGCGTAACACTGATTATCTCCCCTGTTTTGCTGGCGTAGCATTGATTATCGTCCCCCTTGTGCCAGGAGACCCTCTGAGAGGATCATTGCACTTAATCCCTTTAGAACGGGGTACGCATTATGGTGTATCATTATTTTATGCTTTAACTATTGAAAAATAGCAGATATACAAGCTCACAGCGCGGCACCGAGTGCCGCGCTGCGAGCTTGTAGATCTGCTATTTTTGAAAGATTTTGAGAATTTGAATGTTGACCCGATTCTATAAGTGTCTTTTGAATCCTTCTAAGGTTTTTTGAAAAAACCTATGTTTCTATGTCAGCGATCTGGCCAGCCATCGTCAAAGAAAAGGTCCTTTTCACTTAACTGGAGCTCAGTTGGTCTGTTCTTGAGAGACTACTATGTCAGTGGTTCTCAAACCTTTCCATGTGAAGGACCCCCAAACTGATATTTATTTGGCCACGGACCCCCCCCCCCATCTCAAAATATCTAGTTCCAGGGACCACCCAGAAGCAAAATTTGAGTTACAAACGTTTGCTTTAAAAATACATATAGGCTATTCATTCAAGGATTTGCACACTATTTTCACGACTTTTTTTCAAAAATAGCAGATCTACAAGCTCGCAGCGCGGCACTCGCGCTGTGAGCTTGTATATCTGCTATTTTTCACTAGTTAAAGCATTCAATAATTCCAGGCCTTCTTGGGTTAATCCCTCCGACCTAACTACCGTACTCCCCCTCAGAACACCTTGGACCGGATCCTCTGCTGACTGCCTGGCACAGTGGGAATCGTGGCCAATAATTAGGCTGAGATTAAAATGGTCCGGATGAGAAGGTCCACAATCCTTGCTTCTTCACTCTTTGTTTGCGGCATGGCTCTGTGGGAGGCTAATGCCAGGCAGGCACCACGTGCACACATAAGACATCAAAGGGGGCTTGAGCCCCTGCCTTTTATCCGTCTGTAAGAAGTGCCCTCACCTCCAGACCATGAATACAGTTTTCAGGGCTTTCTACTACTTTTCATTGGTTCAATATTATTTTAACCAACACACAGATGTAAAAGATGTTCAATAGCACATATTTATGAAACAAAAGAGAGGGCCAATCGGGTGGAGTTAGCTGGTTTGGTAGAAAGTGTGGAGTTAGGAGGTTTTGTCCCAAGCACTTTTTACTACTTTACATTGGTTCTATATTATTTTAATCAACACTCAGATGCAATAGCCCTGATTTATGCCAAAAAAAATCTAAAACCTCAAAAATGGAGTTAAGAGGTTGTGGCCAGACAGTGACTGTTGGATAGAATCCTCATAATAAAAATTATGTCCAAAACGTTTACTTTTCAGGATTTCAAATTCAAAAGTAACAGATCTACAAGCTCAAAATGGGTCACTTTCGAGCTTGTGGATCTGCCACTTTTGATAGGGCTTTAATTTAACAAAAAACACAAAAAGTTAAAATATGGAGATTTCTGCCCGACAGCAACGATATGGTCTGTGCACTAAGTGGCTGAACCAAGCCCCCGGAACCCTGGGGGCGCCCTGAAACCAAATGGACATGGTGGCCGTTTTGAGGTACTGCAGTTGGGTCTACTCACATGAACGCGCGTCTAGGCTTCTTTGTATTGACGCGCGTTCATACCGGAAGCGCTCGTTCATGAAGCGCGTCCATGAACACAAACTATGATGCAAAACGCGTCACAGTAGACCCACTACGTCACGGTTTTACTAGCCGGAAGAAGGGGTGAAAACGCCTCATGCGCTGGGTGAGCAACTCAATGCAAGTGGACGGGCGGGGATATCTGGTGTCCTCTCTATTCTTATTATAACTCTATGGGCTGAACCAGCAGGCAAGCAGGCAAGCAAGCAGGCAGGCAGGCAGGCACCCGGCAGGCAGGCAGGCACCCCCCAGCCCCCCCCCCCCCCCCCCCCCCCACAGCGCTTGGTTCTGGGCCCATACTCAAACCCACCTCTTGTTCCTGCTCCAGTGACACGCTCATATTATTCACATGTTGTTCAGATGCTCTCTTCATAATTCTGCCCCTCTTTCTACTATTCTGCAGCAGGGTTGGTTGGTGTGTCTTGCAAAAAAACGTGGGTTTCCAAAAGGAGCGCCGTATTCAATCTAAAGAGCGAATGATCCTCTCTCTGAACAAAAGCCATTTGGAATCACTGATCTCATTGTGCAGTTTGGTAAACGCTGGATTATGGAACAACAAGGCAGCAGCGTTTGTTCAACGTGTGCGGATTGAGCGCCGCTCGGTGCAGGAACCCTCCGCCATGACAAAGGGAGACCGCGGGATGACTCAGTCTTTGTTGGCAGCCATCAGTGCCATCCAGATCTGTGGCACACACAAGCGTAATTTGTATAGGGTTGATGGGTTTAATAAACCCAAGGGCCCCCCTACTGGTGACAGTATTATAAATTCATAGGCTACTATATCGCCATTGTCGGGGTAAAAACCTTGTATGTCCAAAACCGTTCATTTTGCATTTTTCATTAAAAAAAGTATTTAAACTAGTGAAAACAGCCGATCTACAAGCACACAACGCCTCGCACCGCGAGGCGTTGTGTGCTTGTAGATCTGCTGTTTTCACTACTTTTGTGCGACGGCCTTGTCAGATGAAGCAGGGCTTTGCTTTGCTAAAAAGAACGTACACATTTGAAACTTGGAGATACGAGGTTTACACCCGACAACGACGATATGTATTTTGTCATTTCCAATATATTGGGGGTCTCTAATCTCCTAATCTATGGGCCCCCCTCACAGTAGTACAGGGCCCTTTTGATCTGAAAACCCATGCAGAATAAGATCTAATTTCACCCCTGGTGGCACATTATAGCATCTGCAGTGGGCAGCTGGAGGAAAATGGACGCCAGTGTTGATTTCGTCGACTAAAACTATGACGAAAAATGTTTGTCGACTGCGTTTTTTTCACTGACAAAAACTAAATAAAAACTAAACTATGATGACTAAAACCAAGACTAAATATAATGGTCAATTTCGTCAACAAAATAAAAACTAGACTAAAATGTTATAAGGAGGGACTAGTGGAGAAGACAGTCATTTTATGTTTGGTTGCGCTCAGGGCGTTGCGCGCTGAAAATAGCTTGTAGATCGGCTATTTTCAGCACGCAAACCAAGCGTAAAATCAGTCATTACGATGCCATCAAGGCCTGACAAAAATACATCTTATGATATTTAGTCGACTAAAATTAAGACTTAAGGCCCTTTTCCACCGGCAGCGATAACGATGACGATAGCCATAAAATATCACAGCGATAATTATGCCTTCACATTGATGTCCGATAAAGTTATCGGACATCAATGTGAAGAGGTGCCAATTAACAGCCGCTCGCGCAGAGCGCATCTCAAGCTGTTTGTCAGAGACCCAGTTCCATATCACTGTGATCTTAACCACATAGTTGTTGATCCTAACGATGTAGTTGTCGGCTATCGTTGTCTGTATCGGTGTTGAGTGGATGCTGCCGATCCACTTCAATTGAAAACCCACTTTTTTAAATCGTCATCGTTATCGCTGCCAGTGGAAAAGGGCCTTAAAACTGTTCGGGTGACTAAATTATGACTAAAACTAAAAGACATTTTATTCAAAAGACTATGACTAAAACTAAATCAAAATGTGCTGTCAAAAACAACACTGATGGACGACAGCCAGGTTTGTTTGGACGCCCGTGGATTTGATCCACCATAAACGACTTGCGAAAAACACCCACGTCACGGCAGCTGACCAACATTGTACCGCAACGTTGATGACAATGGTCCGTGGGAGCCGAGCCACGCGAGTTTTAGTAAGAATCTTGGCTTGAATAAGCTACTTATAAATCCACTTGGCTTTGGGGAAATAGGTTTTCACAAGGGCGGGCATGGACAATGGCTGCATTGTTGGAAGCTTATTAAGATAAAGGGCTATCTGTAAATGTGATCAACCCCGCTGACAATCAGATGTGCTGAACCTGCAGGCTAGAGCGCCGGACTCGCAGCAGTCGACGGAGCTACTTGACACGTGGACAGACGCACACTGGTAGAAAAGACTGACAGACAGCCAATGTCACCGCACAACACATGTATTGACTGACAGTGGGAATTATCGCAGAGACAGGCTTTAAGACAGTCAGTCAGGAGAGAAAACATAACGTGGCTGTCGGGTGGAAACCTTGTACGCCGGGGAAAAGGAAAAGGGAACCTGTGTTCACATTCATCAGCTTTAATTTGATAGTTTTCCAGTTCCACTTTTGTCTGCTCATTAGCAGTGGTGGACAAAGTACTCACATTCCTTACTCAAGTGAAAGTATCAATACTGCAATGTAGAAATACTCTGTTAGGGTGCCCTCACACCAAAATACCTATGAGAGTGGAATCCGCGTTCCGCCAATGCATTTCAATGAGAGTGAAGCGGTTTCATGCCAGCAGAGGATTTCTGCAAAAAACGCTCCCTTCTCATTGAAATGCATTGGCGGAACACGGATTCCACTCTCATAGGTATTTTGGTGTGAGGGCACCCTTACAAGTAAAAGTCCGGTATTCAAAATGTACTGTAATAGATTTCTAATGAAATGTAATACTTGTTTTATATGTGCAGTAATGTGTCTGTCACTTTACCCCAGTAAGTTAAGAATAGTACTTGGCACAAAAAGACTGACTCAACAAACAGCTGTCTATCGGGACCGTGGCTCCACGCGTGCTCCGACGTCACCAGTCCGTACATGGAAGACTCTTCAGAATTGTATCTTTAGACACGGTTTAGGAGACACCCTTTTACCTATTCTTGTCACACTACTTTGTATAAAGGGGAGACTGTCGAAGGGAAGGGGAGGCAACACTTGGCATGCGTGTTGTCTCAGAGCTCTAGTTTATATTGTTAATAAATATTGTTCTCATTGCACTCCACCCTCTGGAAATTCAACTTATTATATTTAGTATAGTATGTTTAAAGAATTCTATTACAGTACTTGAGTAAAAGTACGAAAGTATTGGCATCAAAATGTAGTGTAGTGCCAAAAGTAAAAGTACAAAATGTTTGAAAATAGCAGATCTACAAGCTCACAATGTGTTGTGTTGTAGATCGGCTATTTTCAAATAGCCTGGGTATAACATAGGGCTAAAGTGGTTAATGTATGTTTTATAATATTATAATTTATATCTGTAAAGTAACTACTAGTAAATAAAGTGTTCTAATAAGTACAATATTTGGATCTGAGATGTAGTGGAGTAGAAGTAAAAATATTTGAAATTGGAAATACTCAAGTTAAAGTACAAATGCCTCCAAATTGTACTCAAGTACAGTACTTAAGTAAATGTACTTTTACACCACTGATCATTATTGCCCTAACAGGGCTTGTGTCGTCGCTTCCAGTTTCATATGTTTATCCTATATATACAGTATATGATAAACTCATAATAGGAAATTGGTACAACTGGTATCCCGGCTTCCGGCCCTCGAATTGAAAACAACCAGAGCAACCAGAGCATGGCTGGAAGCAAGATTGGACTCCATCCAGATAACGATCTCAGATCGACGGACAGCAGCCTAGAAGACTATCGTGGAAGCTAAAAAAAGGACAGACAAGCAGCCAGTGGCAAAACGAAAGTAGACACTCGCTATGACGCCTGACCCTACGGGGATTCCTTCCTGCAGTTTACATCTGATGTACAGGCTTCATTCATGTACTCTGTGTTGGCTTCAGTCATTTGTTTTGCTTTAGCTTAATCTTTATCACTATAGTTCCAGCGCCTATCGTGTTGTTGTCGCTTCCTGACTATGTAATTATGATGAATATCATAGATGTATACCTCAACCAGAAGATTTGCAAGAAACATATAGACTACTTTCATAGCCGACTGTAAACTAAAACGGCAGAAGCACAGGGCAACAAAAGAAAGCAAAGAAAACCAAATGTAAAGGAGGACGCAAAGAACAAAATATAGGAGTACAAAAACAACGCTTCACTTCCCTGGAACAGCATAGCTATTCACGTCTTCACGGAGGCTAGTATTTGTGATTGTGATGTTATTAGTACTATGACATCAGATTGATGAAGTGTTGGGCAGTAATTAGCTACTAGTAATATATTACTGTAATATTATTACTTTACCCAGTAACAAGTAGTGTAAGAGATTACTCTGCCAAAATAGTAATACTAGTAAGACGCGCCAATTCTTGGCCATCTGGCCAGTTATGTATATCGGACCAGTTACCCATATATGGAGACCCCTGGTACCCATCCATGTACTGTATATGGAGATATGCTGTGAGAGCCCAAACATGTTTACTCAGTTATTCATTATGTGAAAGTCCTATGACGTCTATGACATCTGACATCATACCCTTTTATGCCCATACATGGAGATCTCTGTCTGTAGAACCAGCCACACAGATGTGGGCTGTCTTGGCCATCTGTCTTGGCCATATATGGATTCTGTTAGTGTGGTATGTGGCCGATGTGGCCTCCATATATGGGCATTCCCATATGAAGTCCTGTTAGATATGGGCTTAATAACTCTATATATGGGCATAAAAGGTATTCTGTTAGTGTGACATCACAGTGAAGCCAGAGCGTGATGTCAGTGCAGATAGCTTGTAGTAGTCTAGATGTCTCACTAGGACTGAGTAGCTATTGTTTTGGTAAAACCTATCTTGTTATGGTACAGCTCGTCCCAGAGGCCTTGAAGCCACATAGTATAACTTAGCGTCTGACCATTATTCTTGGCAGAACTACTTTACCACTGTCCAGAGTGTTAACTGTACTTCTGTCCATGATAAACTTGACCACCACCACCAGCACCTAATACATTGTCTTGTCTCCTCATTTTCTCATTGATTATTGATTGATCTGAATCACCCAGGGGTCTATTAGAGTAATGTTAACTCCGTAGACACATACAAACAAAACAGTAGTTTGTGAAGCATTGCACTTTTTACAATACCTCGTAATGGGGACTTCATAGCCGCCTCCACCATGCCCACGAGTAGCTGGAGGCTCTTGGGGTCCTGGGCCAGCCCCGAGGCGAAGGCGGCCAGTGCGTCCGCATGGCGGCCGAGGTACTGAAGGGCAACACCCTGTCGGAAATATGCCTGCAAAGGAAGAGAGAGAGAGAGAGAGAGAGAGAGAGAGCGACAGAGAGAGAGAGTCGTCAGTGCCACAGCATGGGGCTTTAATCCAAACACATTACCAAGCACACTCATTTCACATTTGCATTTTTTCCACATGAGCGGTCTGCCGAATGTGGAAGCTCTCTCTCCTTTGTATGCCCGTAATGGAGCGAATCAGCGGTTCGGTTTTGTACTTGTTAATTGGATTATGCGTTTTACATAAATGCACGTGTTAGACACCGACTGCCTTACTCAGGAGCATCAATTTACTTTCTGCTCACTCGTTTAGTTTCTTCCGCGTGCTGTGTACGCTCTCTCTGCTGTGACCGCACCTATGAGGAGCGATGGGATTTCTCTTTTGACTGCGAGTTGGCAGATGGAAAAAGAGGAGAGGGGAGAGAGAGCGGGAAGAAAGAAAGAGAAACTTTCGTCATGTAGCAATCATAAAAGGACAGCACACGCATAAATCGCATAAATACTTCAGACTTTTCACTCTAGGGTCTCGCAGCCGTAAAATAATAACGTTCTCTGCCATATTCGATTTTTCTTCCACATCAAACATGTGTGCATACTTGAGTTGCCGGACATGTGTCTATAGCGATGAAACTTTTTTTCCTAAAAAAACGACGACGATAGAAAAGATTTTTAAAACACCAACAGTGAAAGTTAATTCCCACAGCTTAACAAAGTCACACGCCTGAGAGTATGAGTCAATACTGGGAAAGACATGAACCACATGATGTGACTGCCGACACATCTGATTGTGAGAGTCTCAAATGTTTTGGAACATCCTTGAGAGGATTGGAAAAAACGAAAACAGAACGCTATCGCTTACCAAATCCAAAAAGCCCCCAACAACAACCCCACCCCACAAGAGTGTTCTGTGTCTCTGCGTCTCTCTCTGGGCTGGCGAGGGACAAGAAGAGATGCTTTCTTTTTTAAAGCAGGCGGTGAGTTTGTCTCCCAGGCCTACCGTGTTTGTGTCTCACGGCACTGAGCGGAGACGAATCCCACAGAGGAACTCTAGTCTACCTTGACTCTGCCCTGCTGCTACATCAACAGCTAAATTCTCCTGTCCACTTTCCCAACCACTACCCCCGCCCCCCCCACCCCCCAGCCCCCTTTACAATAGCCAGCCACGGTATAAACAATCTACAGTGAGTACACGCAACACACAACACTACTGTCTCTTAGAAGAGGAGTTGCATCTGAACTCGCTCACATGTCAACACTGCAGAGCTACACAGCCCCAGACTGAGAGATAATTGAAAGGCAAAGGCGTTTTGGGTGGCCAGTAAACAATACAGTCTGAGACTGAAGAATAAATCTCCTCCTCCGTGAGAGTTTCCAAACTCTGTCCTCCTTCAGCGGAGTGTTTGTGTGTGTGTTTTATGTGTATTTTATGTGTGCGTGCGTGCGACCGTGCGTGCGCGCTTGTGTGTGGGTTAGGAGAGCCACTAGACTAGAGTCTAGTCTTTGGTCTGGCCACCACCAACCTCCCACCAGAGAGACAGTTGACTCCTCTAGTAGCTTCCAAAAGAAGTGACACAGGGGCTAATTTGCCATTAGCATCTAAGGGGCCTTTTCATTAGTCTTTTCCCCAGCTTCCCTGTTCACACCACCAGGGAGCAGAGGATTAGGGAAAATGAGACATGACATTGAATTTAAGGGGGGACCAGTAATTAATTTAGCTGACGGTCACCCGTCTCCAGCCCATACACCGTGGTGTTTCTCTCCCCCCTGAAGAAAAACACCACTTCTGCCTGCTGCTGCCGCTTGCATCATAACTCCATCGAAACGGGACGAAGGCGGCGAGATTAGATTCAAAGCATTAACCTTTGTTCTAACACTGTTATTATGGGAGGGGAGCAGGGGGGGCCGGTGGCGGCCCGCTCGATATTAATTGGATCTCGCGGTGGCGAAGTTTGGGCAAGGAGCCTGTGTCAGGGGGAGAGAGAGGAGAGGAGAGGGGAGGCCTGCCTGCAGACGTTCTGCCCCAGGGAACGAGAGACATTTAAAAGCACTTCCCCCTTTGATTAGATTTGCAATATATGACTGCTCTAGCAGAGATTTCTTTCATTCTCGTCGGGAGCGCTGACCGAGAAGGACCGGGGAATTGGGAGTTGGAAGAAGGGGGGGGGGGGGGGAAAGGATGAAGAAAATAGAACCGTTGCTTCAAACAAAAAAAATTGACATCTCCTTTAATCCCCTTACTTTAGCCTATCCTGGCCTACATGTGCGCTATTCAAAAGCCCATGCGCCCTCGGAGAGCGCGTGGAAATACTGCAAACACAAGCACACGTGCATACATGCATAAATCAACGACTGACGGTGAAAAATGACAGAATCGATGCGGCGCACAGCCCTTAACCCTGCAAGGCCCGAATTAATATCTACTGGCCAAAAAAAAATTAAAGAAAATCACATGGCGTTGTAGGAGTCCTAATCACAGGAAAATGTCATTTAAAAAAATGTATCATGTTTTTGTAAGGTTTTATAGCCATGAATCATAAATCATAAATCATGCTCTAATTTGCATTTTGGGGATATTTTTTCACAATATTAACATATGTACGTGTTCTAGACATTCTAATGATTACGAAAAAAAATATTACAGGCATTTTATTTATGTTTTAGTGAGGAATAGCTTCAGTTAAAAAGTGAGATGTTGTTCGTCCAGACGCTGGAATTTCAACTTCTCTGGGAGGTGTGAATGTCAGTCTTTGTGGGGGGTATTTATATGCAAATATCGTGGCCAATGGCATTGTAATACTAAACAATAGGATTTAATGGTGATGTTAATGTGAAAAAAGAACAGGAAAACTAATTATAACATTTTTTTAAAATGATTTAAAAAACGTTGCCAAAAAGCAACGCTGGGCCTTGCAGGGTTAAAGGAGGTTTTTTTTCTGCTATTAATCTCCAGTCGCTGTCCCAAACACTTGAGGGGGCCCACACACACACACCACACACACAGACACAGGCATGTGCGATATAGCATCCGCCTCTCTCTGCATGATCATTAAGCCATGCTTGAGTTAGTGTACCACGTAAAAAAGAAAAAAAAGAGCGGTCGTGATGTTTACATAAGTATCAGCGGAATACTATTCAACAGAGTACCGTTACTGACGCAGATAGATATTAACAGTTCAAGAAGAAATTCCAAGGCCAACGCACTCGCTGTGCTGCAGTGCACTCAGTATGTTTGCATACTTATTAGTGTATGGGGGATAATGCTGTTGAAAAGAGCCAACAAGTTGGCTACAAAACAGGCTGTTGGCAGGATTCAGGAAGCAATCTTTAAGGGAAGAGAGGGTATAGAGAGCAAGCATTTACCACTACAAGACATTTTCCTATTCACACTTAAGAGGATCTTTTCAGAGAAACATAGCAGCATCCACTTAGAGCTGCCGCTCCAGCGATTAGCACAGCCTGTGGCTCTCAGCTAACACAGGAAGCAAGGCAGCAGCGATGGAGACAGACAGACAGAGGAACAGAAGACAGACAGAGACACAGTGTTGATTTCGTCGAAAACGAAAATAAAAACGAAATAAAAACAAAGCTGTGATGACTAAAACTAAGACTAAATATATTGATAATTTCGTCAACAAAATAAAAACTAGACTAAAACATTAGGGAGGGACTAGTGGAGAAGAGAGTCATTTTATGTTTGGTTGCTCTCAGGTGTTGCTGCGACGCGTTGTGAGCTTGTAGATCTGCTATTTTCAGCACGCAACCAAGTGTAAAATCAGTCATTACGATGCCATCAAGGCCTGCCAAAATACATTTTAGTTGACTAAATCGACTGTAGATTTAGTCGACTAAAATTAGACTAAAACTAAAACTTTTCAGGTGACTAAAATTATGACTAAAACTAAATTACATTTTATTCAACAGACTATGACTAAAACTAAATCAAAATTTGCTGTCAAAAACAACACTGACAGAGACACACAGAGAGGGGGAGAGAGAGAGAGAGAGAGAGAGAGAGAGAGAGAGAGAGAGAGAGAGAGAGAGAGAGAAAGAGAGAGAGAGAGAGAGAGAGAGAAAGAGAGAGAGCATCCGAGAGAAAAGACAGGGCTTATACAGAAATAGAAAAAGCAAGCCAAATGCTTAATCTCACTGCCAGAAATCCTACTCCCTGATCAGAATGCACATTACAGAGTGAGCCTGATGTTCTTACAGAAGGCAAACTTCTAGGTGTATACTCTCCTGAAGACCGAGGCATCCGTTAGGCATCTTGTTGTACGACATGACGCGCAGCGACACACAACCGACACTTCTAATCAGGCCTGGAATTCAATCCAGCCTAAATTATTGAGCCCTCCTCCTCCTCCTGCGTCTTTACCGCCGCTATTTAAAGCAACAATGTGCTGATGCCACCGAACAGTGGATCGACTGGGAAGGTTCGTCGTTCTTACCCCGAGGGTAAAATCTGTGCACACACACGTACTGTACACAGCATGCGCGTGTGTGTGTGTGTGTGTGTGAGTTTGTCTAGCTATACTTATGGGGACTAAACGCATGTTCACACAGTCAACTGCAGGGGACCTCTGACAGTGTGGGGACAAAATAGTAGGTCCCCACAATGGTTAGGGTTAGGGTTAGGTTTAGGTTTAGGGTTAAGGTTAGGTTTAGGGATAGAGGTTAGGGTAAAGCCACAGGACTTGCATAAAAATGAATGGAAGTCTGTGTAATGTCCTTACAAGTGTGTGTGTGTGTGTGTGTGTGTGTGTGTGTGTGTGTGTGTGTGTGTGTGTGTGTGTGTGTGTGTGTGTGTGTGTGGTCAGGGTTAGAGGTGAAAGACTCAAAGTGTGCAGTACTCTATGAAAGGCGGAGCGGGGGAAACCGCTGGTATCATTCTAGAACAGATACAAAAACTGACTTCACCATTTGCAATAAACCCATTAAAGTCTATTCACGTCACGAGACTTACACATATCTGGGTCATAAGTTCAATGTGGCAGGAGAGTGGAAAGTTCAGGTGGATGAATTAATGTCTGAGTACTCCAGCAGGCTAGATTTAATCCATACATCACCCCTGCCACTTATCATGAAACTGGAGGCAGTCAGAGTAATCGCATTGGCCAAGGTGCAACATCTTTTCTCCAATGTACATGTTCCACGAAAATCACTATGTGATCTGAATGATAAAACTGTACACTTAGTGAGACAATGGACTGGTCTTAACACACACACAACACGTGACATTATATTTCACAGCAAACGTGAGGGCGGTCTCGGTGTTCCCAATTTTGAATGGTCATATATTGCTACAAGGCTCTCCCATTTGTTAAATATGTTGAACAATGATGACCAGTATGTGAGAGAGCTTGCACGTTCTTCTCTGTTTTTGGACCTAAAACGACGCAAGGTCCCACTGGCATGTGGCTCAGATCCTAACTTCCTAGGCTTCAAGAGGAAGCTCAGTGGAAAGCTGGACAGTCGCTGCCCCGGTTTCGGTGCATGGTCAGATTGGCCAGACTTAAATGATCTGTGTTGCTGGGCGGATGTTACCTTGGAGTGGGTAGGGCCTAACTCTGAGGTGATGGCTGTCTCAGAGGACTTTATATCTGACCCCAGTATCTCTGTCAGAGCCACTATGACTGTGTGTGGAACAGAACACCAACTTCCACTAACTAATGCCAGAGGCCGCCTCCTATGGGCACAACAGCAAAGGCAACGGCAGCATTGGACTGAACTGAGACTGCAGGGCAAGACTGCATGTCTTCCTGCTGCTGACCATTCTGTATCTCACTCAGTGTTCAAAAATGTTGCCATAGACGAATGTATTGTTGTCTTTACTCTGAAAGCGAGGTTGCAGGTTTTACCATCTAAACTTAACCTCTCCATCTGGTTTCCAGGCAATCATGCTCCTTACTGTATACATCATGGTCATGAACAAATAGCTGAAACCATGTCCCACATCTTAAATGGGTGCCATGTATACAGGGGACTCTACATAAGTAGGCATGACAGAAAAGTGGATTTGATATCAAAAGATATCTCATCCATCTTCAGGTCCTCTATTATGCTATATAAGCATTCTACTGTGAAGCCGAGCATGTTTAGCCTTTGTAATGATGATTCTGCGTTCTCTAACATTTCAGCTAACACCCCTGATGTCATTGTTGTTAATGAAACCCATAGGGAGGTGTTTATTCTCGAGGTCGGCTGTACCTTTGACTACAGCTTAGAGGAAGCTTTCTTAACCAAAGTGTTAAAATATCATCAGCTAGAGCAGACCATCGCTCAGCTAGGCTACAGATGTAAACTCTTGGTTTTTATCTTTGGGAGCCTAGGGCATGTGCACAAGCTGGTTGTAAGGGGCCTTCAAATGGCCGCCCTCCCCAAAAGGAGAGCCAAACAATTAGCAAGGTACTGCTCTGTATCAGCTATTATAGGAAGTCGCTCCATTTGGAGGAGGCGTTGTTACCTTTACCCATGAGTGTTGTCTGCTGTGCTTGACATCTATGCCAACAGTATTGTGTGTAACAATGTTCTGCCCTACCTGCACTTTGTAACTGGCAGTTTTCCTTGATTATCTGACTGCACTGATATTGTTTATGTCCTTTGTACGAGGAATTCTTGTACTTCTGCTTATGTGGACATAAATAAACATTTCAAATGTGTGTGTGTGTGTGTGTGTGTGTGAGAGAGAGAGAGAGACTTGGAAAGACATAAGGAGAACGGAGAGGATAAAAGCTTTTCTTGTCTCTTGAATATTTTAATATTTCATGAATGCTTGTTTGAAGTCATTTTAAATATTCATGGCTTTTTTGTGGAGGAAGAGGAACATGATGAAGAGAAAAAAAAGCGCATTCACTGGTGCAGAAGATCCTCCACTGTAGGTGAGAAATGAACTGTATGAACACATGCACGCACGCACGCACGCACGCACACACACGCACACATTCACGCACGCACACACACACACACACACACACACACACACGCACAGTCACAAAGACACACGACCACCTTGCTTTTCCTGTCAGGGGGTAGCATAGAGCAGTGGTTCTCAACCTGTGGGTCGGGGGTCCCCAAATTATTTGGGGGGGTCCCCAGATGATTAACGGTAATGTGAAACATTGTTTTCTCCCTCAAAAGTAGACAAACCAACATAACGTTTAAGTGTATAGAGCCAAGTGACAATTTAAGGATTTGTAATACCTTCAAAAATTACAAATTAAACATTGGCCAAATTGACAAATAGTATAGGCAGACATTGTGAAAATAGCCGATCTAAATGCTCACAACGCCTCTCAGCTATCAGAACCACTGGCATAGACTGTAAAAAAATATGGACGGTGGAAAGCCACTGGTTTCTATGCTGCGCAAATGACGCTTTTTTGGCCGTTGTATGGGTGCCGCCATCATTGTAGAAATCAACGTTCATTGGTAGAAATGATACCATCTCAAATGCTATTGGCTGTCAATGGTCACGTGCAACCGCAGGGATACATGGGACATTGTCTTGAGCTTGCCGAAAATAAAGCACACAAAGAAGAATCATCACAAGCCTATGATCACAAGCCCCTCCTACAGCATACCCTGCTATAACATAAAAAAAAACATAAATTGGACCATATTTATCACAAAACGCATATCACGGTGATTGAAACGAGGCTTTAAACTAGCGACAGGAACCATAAAGTATTCATGACAATGTTTATTAAGGTAAGAAAATCAAATGTAAAAGTTCGGGGGAATAGAATGGAATCCTATGGAGAACATGTTGCTTCTGGTGCCAGAACAGCGCATCTAGCGGCCAATCATAGGAACTTTCAGTTCTGTGTTTGATATGAAAATGTCATATCACGATTATTGTGACAAAACAAAGACAATTAAGAAACATTAACGTGAAAACTAAACGTTTCCAATTTGTACTATTAAAATAAAGTTAAAGTCGAAATGAAAGTTAAAGACATGGTTGGGTGGTCGAGCTGATGTTACCTTTCTCCTGCTAGAGTTCAGTGGTGAAATGGCTGAGGGTATGACGTAGTGATTGTGTCTGTTTTGTCCAATAATTGGTACATAAAATGGGAATCTGATGGTAAAATCTGATGCTCTAGGACAGTGTTTCTCCACCACTGTGCCTGGGGACCTTTGGTGTGCCCCTGAGAAGGGTCAAGTGTGCCCCTTGAAACTGCTCGAAAGCCAGTATTGTATTTATCAATTTAAAATGATTTAAACTACTGAAAACAGCCGATCTACAAGCACACAACGCCTCGCGGTGCGAGGCGTTGTGTGCTTGTAGATCGGCTGTTTTCACTACTGTTGTGCGACAGCCTTGTATGATGAAGCAGGGCTTTACTTTGCGAAGAAACGTACAAATTTGAAACTTGGAGATACGAGGTTTCTTCCCGACAGTGGCGATATTTACACCCCCCGTATTATGTTGGTGTGCCCATGGATTCTTGGGACATGAAAAGTGTGCCCATGCAGGAAAAAAGGTTGAGAAACACTGCTCTAGGACGGTGCACGGGTCGGGTGCTGTCGACAAACAGCACGTCAGAAGCCGATGTCTTCAAGGCGCCTCCTCCTCCTCCGCGCTAAACGGTCTAATAGAGACGCCTGATTTCTCATGTTCAGAACATGTGTCCCTCAGCCTCTGTTTACGCAGAGCCGGTTATTTTTTGTGCCATGGTTGGGTTCACTGTCAAAGCCAATTAAGGCGGCACAAATGAAGATGGAGGATGCGGGGCCTCGGGCCAGGAGAGCAGAGCACCAGGGCCAAGTTAGCCTATCCTCTCTCCTCCATTCTAGGGCTAACTCCATTAGGGAACACATATGGCATGGGGTGCCTCATTCAATTGGCAAGTTGTAAAGAATTACAATCGAGGGTTTAAAAATAAGTGAGATTTACGTAGATTTGCTCTCTCTCTCTCTCTCTCACTGGTGAAATGAAATTACGGTAATTGTGGTTATTCGATTATTTAAATGAACCACTTAAACCCCAGTGTCCGTATTGTGGCTGAGGGGAAAGCTGCTTTCGCTGAAAATGGCAGAGCGACAAGCTCACGACGCGTTGCGTCACAACCGCGCCGTGAGCTTGTCTATCGGCTATTTTCAGCGAAAGCTTTCCTCCCACAATAACAGAAAACGGTAAAGAGTGCCCCGAGGGACTCCATTCGACCATATGGGGTTTAAGTGGTTAAAAGCAAGATCATAAACGACAGATGCTGTTCTCTCTAGTGTCTGGAAAAAGGCATATTTCAATGAGGGCTATTTTCAGAATAGGATAGATATGTTAGACCACCCACCCAACCTACCGACTACTACGCAGTGAGAGGTGAGTATAGCTCTTCTCTCTCGGCCCGCCCGGTGTTCAGCTCCCTCTTTTAGGATGGCCATCTGGCCATGATTGATTAAAGCTCCTTTAAGTAATTAATGCCTGCTTTAATTGAGAGTCAACCCCCGTGGCTGTGGGGGTTCAGGTGTAATGCTGCTCAGGCAGAGTGCTGGAGCCAAGGATCTGTTTGAGAAGAGGAGGGTGCATGGAAATCTGTTTAGCACCCTGACCCCCCCTCTCTCTCTCTCTCTCTCTCTCTCTCACATCTCTGGGTTCCTCCAGATGCTAATAAGAATGCGACGAGTCTGCAGTTGTGCCGTGACTCCAGCCTGTGGCTATAAATCATACAGAGGTGCCACGTGACAACGTGGTTTTTCCTTACATTAGAATTGGAAGAAGTGCTGAATGGGGTGTGTGTGTGCCGGTAGTGCATCAACCACATAATCGCAATGTCCGGCTGGAGATCTGCTGTGTGTGTGTTGCATGTCCTTTGCCCCTTTTGTCTATTCCAGGGGTCTTCAACTGGGGGTCCGGGACCCCTAGGGGGTCCTCAGAGTTACTATAGGGGGTCCTCCAAATCTTTGTGTGATAGAAACTTTTTTTCTCGTTTTTTTAATATTAACCACTTGAACCCCAACGTCCATATTCTGAGAACTTTCGCCTAAAATAGCCGATCTACAAGCTCACAACGCCTCGCAGAAGAGGTTTGGTGTAGAGGCCTAGGGGAAAAAAGATCACACTAAGTAGTAGTAAAGTAGAGTGAAAGGTCAAATGTATTAAGCGACGGTTCAAGTGGTTAAATATCACACAAATTGACATGAATCCAAAATACACATGATGATTGTGCTGTCAAACGATGAAACTATATGGAATCTTACAAACAGGTTGTGGGGGTCCCTGCTTCATCTCTCTCTCAGCTAAGGGGTCCTTGGCCAGAAAACATTGAAGACCCCTGGTCTATTCAGTCTCCCGTCTCTACTCTCCTATATCAGAATAAAGCAGTATCTGCCCAGAAATAGATTAAACGATGCTTAAGTGATGTCACTGTTCTGAGTAATGTCACCATTATCTGTCTTGTCTACGAGCTTTCGTTGATGTTATTTTCCGTCCCCGTTATGAACATCATGTGTTTGGTGTTAGATGACGTGTGCAGATAGCAGAGGGACAATGCCGGTCGCCTCTGCCAAGCGTTGCGTCGTCGTGACAGCGGTGTTGTCTCTGCAGGAACCCGCTGTCTCGCCGGCGCATTGTGCTGTCTCATCTGCTCGGTGATAAATGAGCGATATCACTTTTTCCCTTCTGTTTCACTCTGGCTGTCACAATGGATGCGCCGCTTGCGCGCACGGTGTGACACTTCCCCGATCACAAGTCTTGACCTTCTCTATTTAAGCCATTCAGAACGGGTATACACATTATTGTGTATCATTATTTAATGCTTTAACTATTGAAAAATAGCAGATATACAAGCTCACAGCGCGGCACCGAGTGCCGCGCTGCGAGCTTGTAGATCTGCTATTTTTGAAAAATCGTGAAAATTTGAATTTTGACCCGATTCCATGAGTGTCTTTTGAATCCTTCTAAGATTTTTTGAAAAACCTGTGTTTTATATGTCAGCAATCTGGCTAGCCATCGTCAAAGAAAAGGTCCTTTTCACTTAACTGGAGCTCAGTTAGTCTGTTCTTGAGAGACTACTATGTCAGTGGTTCTCAAACCTTTTCATGTGAAGGACCCCCAAAATGATATGTATTTGTCCACGGACCCCCGTCTCAAAATATCTAGTTCCAGGGACCACCCAGAAGCAAAATTTGAGTTACAAACGTCCGCTTTGAAAATACATATATCCAAAGATTCGCACACATTTTCACGACTTTTTCAAAAATAGCAGATCTATACAAGCTCGCAGCGCGGCACTCGGTGCCGCGCTGTGAGCTTGTGTATCTGCTATTTTTCACTGGTTAAAGCATTCGATAATTCTAGGCCCTAAATGGGTTAAAGAGCTCTTTGTCTTTTGGGTAATTGTTTTTAGAAGGTACCTTACACCCGCCCCCCTAGCACTGATAAATGTGAGGCACAGTGAATACAGAGTGCTGGCTGGCTGGCTGGTGGGGGAATTGATTCCCACATACCTGACAATGACCTTTTCCAATCCCAAGTCCTGCACGGTCGGGCTGCCAGTTTGATGCGAGCCCCCCGAAATCGATGGCTCACTGACTATACTACGACGTCGCCCCTCGCTGACGGCTCCGGCTGGCAAGTCAACTACAGCCTCTTTATTTTGTTCACATGGCGGGGATCTTAACTCCGTTCACTCAGACGGCTTTCTGAATAATGAAACATTTACCCTTCCATAGCCGGCCCGGCCCCCGCAAAAAGAATGATCAGTTTAATTTGCTCTCTCATCAATGCCATCTAGTCTAATGGGCTAATTAAGGGCCTTGGATGGAACGGTATTCACAGGAGAATGTCACCCCGGCCACCCCAACCTCCCTCCTTCCTTCCTCGGCTTGACGATCAACGGATCATAAATATTTTACTGCGTCTACCTACACGCAGATTGCAGGTTCTGTTTAACTTGCATAACTGCTTAACATGCAGCGCTGGTTGTAGCTCGCGTTGCTAAGTCAGAGGAATAATGAAATCACCGCGGCGGTCATGAACCCTGTGTTGCTCAACAGGCCCTGTACGTACCCCACCCCTCCTCCCACCCCCACCCAACAGGCCCCATACGTACCCCACCCCTCCTCCCACCCCCACACAAGTTGCCGCATAGAGAAAGAAAAGGAGTACAAAGGCGGGGCATTATTAATTAATTAGTTGAACAGATACACTCCCACAGTGGTGCAAGGAAAAAATGGCCACTCTCTCTTTTTGTCTGAAATTGAGAAAACACATGCACACATGACGCGCGTTTGTTTGATCGATGCGGGTCAGGAGTGCAGTGTGATGGTCTCTGGCGGGGGTCTTATTAGATTTTGTGAGATGGTAATAGACAGGCAGCTGCGTCATGATTCCATCCCTGTGACCCGGCCTACGCTGCTCGTTTGTTTGGCCCCCGAGGGTCGGAGGGTGTAATCCCCCCCCCCCCCCCCTGACCTTTACCCCTTTGCACGTCTGACCTCAGACCTCCACGGTCCAGGAGGAAAGGCTGGCCCGCCCCGTACCGACAGGGAGACGAGAGAGGTGACAGAAGAGAAGGATTCGGCTCACAAAATAGGTTTAATTAAGCACCACCAGGGTCTTTTCTGTTCTGCTGTCCTGTTGGCTTGTCAGGCTCAGGCCGAAAGGTAGAAGACCTGGAGTAGCAATCATTCCACTTGCCATTTTCTCCCCCCCTCCACTCGTCTTCTCACTGTTCCTCCCGGCTAATTTGTCTTGGCCCGACAGTCATCCCTGGATATTAAATTAAAGTGGTTGACATTTTGTGTACCCTGCCCGAAATCGACTTGTGCCCAATGCGTCACCTTGAAGTGCGGTGGCAGAGACGTGCGAGGGGACCGCGGCGACGGCGACAGCGGCAGCAGCGTGCACGCACTGAACCCCACAGGTCGAAAAAAAACGTGACATTTCTGGGTCACATCGGACCTGACCAGACAACAAACACCTAGTGGCTAAGGAGGAGCCCAGCAGACACGGGGGGAATGTAGAAGAAAGGCCTTTGTTCCACACCAGACCATTAGTGGTAATCTTTATCCCACTGTCCCAGCCATGGCTGTTTGCTGGGGAGCCACCAAATAATACATGTTTGTTGTAGGACAGATGGGTTGCTTACTCATGGGGGTTATTGATGTGTGTGTGCGTGTGTGTGTGTGTGTGTGTGTGTGTGTGTGTGTGTGTGTGTGTGTGTGTGCATGCGTGCGTGTGTGTGTGTGTGTGTGCACACACTGGGTTTTGTTGCCTGCTGTCCCCTATTTGATGGTCTGATTTGGGTTCCATTATGGCGCTGGCAGGGGTCCTGTTCAGAGATGCTAACGCTGGCACCGACTGCCCCGTGGGCGATCAGAAAACCATCTGCAACCGGCCAGGGTCCCAAACACCACACCACAGCGAGCGATAAAGAGGGCGTGGCTCTCTCTCTCTCTCTTTCTCTCTCTCTAAATCGAGCTTATGCAGCTCGTATTGATCCTTGCCTGTTTGAAAGCATCTCTATTACTGCTGATATGGGGCGATCAAGGCACGACGTGGCTTGGCAGGGACATGCTGGGCCCCTGATTCAGCCCGGGAAAAAGAGTTGGAGAGGCCCTCGTTGCACCACGCTATAGAGAGAGATCTCTCTCTATAGCGCTGCTGCTGCTACTCAAAGATTTGTCATTTCAGATCATGACAAGTGACAAGCCAGTGGGCCAATTACATGAGTTATATATCGTCGTTGTCGGGTGGAAACCTTGTACGTTCAAAACCGTTTGCTTTGTATTTATCATTTAAAAAATGATTTAAACTAGTGAAAACAGCCGATCTAAAAGCACACAACGCCTCGCACCGCGAGGCGTTGTGTGCTTGTAGATCTGCTGTTTTCACTACTTTTGTGCGACAGCCTTGTATGACGAAGCAGGGCTTTGCTTTCCGAAAAAATTTACAAATTTGAAACTTGGAGATACGAGGTTTCTGCCCGACAGTGACGATTTAATTTATTGGCCGCCCAGCCCCCAAAATGGAACGAAGGCCGACATTCTATTCTACATTTTTTCCTAATGGCCGGCCTGGACCGGCCGGGAATGAACCGGCCGTTCGGGAGTTGTCCTGCTTTTCCCAATGGCCAGCACGTCCCTGTGGCTCGGGGAATGGCGTCTGGCTATCTATCGAGAGCGCTGGCGCTGCAGCTGGGCTCCGTGGGTTCAGTGACAGGCGGCTGCCTTCACTGTGGGGCGAAGAGTTATATGATGTTTGTTTTGGGAGAGACGTCGTTTTTGGTTTTAGTTTCTTCCACTTCCACCGAGCTGCACGCATGGGCCAGAAAGTAGCTGCAGACATCTGTAAATATAACTCAACTATAGTCGAGACAGGCAGAGCTCCAGCGCAAAATGCCCTCGATACAAAAGCTCTTACAAATGATTTTGGCAGCTTTGGATTGCTTCAGTATAATGATGACAGATTCAGAAGTGGTAAGCAATTAGATGCCTCCTCACAACAGTCTTTGTTCAACAGCAGTTATTTGCTTTACACACAGAGAAAAGCGCTTAATTCCGCGGTGGTGCTGTGATTTCGGTTAAAGGACAACTTTGTTTTTTTACAACAAGGTTTCATATTTTAGATTGCAATTAGAGACTTGAAGGGAAGGCTTGCGCACACCCAGTTCCTCTCTTAGCAGGTGCGTTGGTAACAAAACATTAGGAGGAGATCTGACTCAAGGACAGACTGACCCGCACACTGCCGCTTGTCCGTTTCAGAGAATTTATTAAAGCAACGTTTCGGTCACCAGACCTTTCTCAAGCTTGAGAAAGGTCTGGTGACCGAAAGATTGCAATTAGAGAAAAGAAAAAGTGAGAGTTAAAATGTTTTCATTTGCTTCGTTCTATTGTTTTATTGCGTACAAGTGGCTAAATATGTCTTTTTAGACACAATAAGCCAGCAGTTTCTTTATTGCTATTTACAGTAACACTTCTAGCCCCCCATAAGTCACATCCAACCATGAAAGGTTGCGTTGTATCTTGGGAATGGGCTTAGTCTGTGTAAAATGACACTTGTACGCATGCCCCCAAACACTGAAAAAAGAATCTCTAAAACAATAGAAAGAAGTACATGAAATCATTTTAACACTCATCTTTTATATTCTTTAATTACGACCTAAAATATGAACCCTTGTTGTAAAAAACTAAAGTTGTCCTATAACCACTTTCAACCCTATTTTGGGGTTAGGCGAAAAGGTAAAGAAGAAATCTGAAGGGCAAAAATAGGGCTTAAGTAGTTAAATGGCCTGTAATATTGTGTACCCAGCGTATAAACACTCCTCGGAGCCTGCATGCGGAGAGCTTTTATTGACTGGCATAGAAATCTCTCCCAGGCTGTATGTGACCGACCGTCGGCAGTCATGCTCTCGTAAGAACCTAGATAAGGAATTGTGTACAATCAATTGCGCCCAGACGGGAACGCCGAGTGCTCCGCGTCGTGCGAATGCATAAATCTAGCACGGCATTTCCCTGCATGCTGGGTGTTTTCCATTTATATTAAGTCTTAAACAGCACGGCCTGGTTGGTATACAGCGTGTTGCTGTGAATGCATGCAGTATGCAGTAGTATACCCCCACTGAATGCTGCCTGCCGCTGAGCCTGATTAGACCATTTAGAACGGGTACACTGTATTGTGTGTCATTATTTTATGTTTTAACTATTGAAAAATAGCAGATATACAAGCTCACAGCTGCGAGCTTGTAGATCTGCTATTTTTAAAAAATCGTGAAAATTAGAATTTTGACCCGATTCTATAAGTGTCTTTTGAATCCTTCAAAGTTTTTTTGAAAAACCCTATGTTTCTATGTCAGCAATCTGGCCAGCCATCGTCAAAGAAAAGGTCCTTTTCACTTAACTGGAGCTCAGTTAGTCTGTTCTTGAGAGACCACTATGTCAGTGGTTCTCAAACTTCTTCATGTGAAGGACCCCCAAACTGATATATATTTGGCCACGGACCCCCCCATCTCAAAATATTTAGTTCCAGGGACCACCCCCAAAAGCAAAATTTGAGTTACAAATGTTCGCTTAAAAAAGACATATATTATTCAAAGATTTGCACACATTTTCACGACTTTTCAAAAATAGCAGATCTACAAGCTCGCAGCGCGGCACTCGGTGCCGCGCTGCGAGCTTGTATATCTGCTATTTTTCACAGGTTAAAGCATTCAATAATTCTAGGCCTAAATGGGTTAGACGGAGATCCTGAATAAAATCACAGACAAAACACAGACACACGCACGCGTGCGCCCAGGAGCTGAGGGGGCACCCCTGGGGGTGGGGGTGGGGGTGGGGGGAGACATGGAAAGGGACAAGGACATATGCCATGGGCATTAATCTGCTATTAGAGGGGAGAGACTTAACAGTTGGTGTCACGCCACACTCTCAACCCAGACTTCCTGTCCAGTTGCCGTGACTACACAACAGCAGACGGTGTGCCCGCGTACAGTATGGCTACCCCCCCCCCACCCCCCCCTCCAGGGGTGTATAGTTTAGGGATGGGACGATATATGTTATTAGAGCTCCAGCGCAAAATGCCCTTGATACAAAAGCATTTTGGCAGTTTTGGATTGCTTCTGTATAATGATGACAGATTCTGAAGTGGTAAGCACAATGGGACGATATACGATATTAGCGTGATAATAAAAAAACACTCACGATAATCGCATCGTGGAGTTTTAATTTATCGTGATATCGTCCTCCCGTCATGCACTGGGATCAATTCACCTATTATTTCCCGAGCTGCATATCCGGTACCACTTAAACCCTCTATAATTGGTAAAAAAGTACTTCGAATATATATACTTGATACAGTCTTTTTTTGGCCAACTCCACATGGCCAAACATTTTATTTCCATGCCACAGTGTCAACCCCTTACCCCTGTATTGGATCGGTGGATAGACAGGCGAGTACAGTACTCGCAGCGTGTACACCTGAGTAACTCACCGATATGCCCAAATAAGGCAATATCGGAGCCCAATCCGATACCAATATTGGTATTGTAACATCACTAACTCCCCTACACTCCTTTTAACTTGCTGGGCAACGGAGAAAAAAACAGAGATACGACAGGCATGGAGGACCACGTGGCGGATGAAACTCGCTTAAGGAAGTCACTGTGTCAAACATGGATGATATTCGGTCCACCCAAACGTATTTGTGATACGGTAACGTACACTAACTGGCTCAGCCAGCGGGACGCCGTCCAGACCCTCTCTGGTTGATACCTCTAGATAGATAGATAGATGCCTTTATTATCCCACGGGGGAAATTTAGTTGTCCAGTTGTAGCACAGCAGTATACAGTTATTTACAAAGTTACAGAGAAGTAGGAAAAAATAGATAAGAGTAAAAACAAGAGCAGTACAGTACCAAAAAGAGAAGGTGCATCAATAGAGGGGGCGAATTAAATATAAGTATATATACATAAAGTGTCTTACAAAAAGAGACCAAAGCAGTCAATGCTAGTTAGTGCAACAAGTATCTCACTGTCATTGTTAAACAAGACACATACTCAGAAACTACCAACACAACCTAATAGTGCAATGTCGAAAAACAGTGCGAAAAAAACAACAGAAACAGCTCAGAGCAGAAGAAAACTAGGCAGCGTGTCACCGCAAGACGCACATGAGCACTTTCCCTAGAAGGTCCTTAGAGGTCAAAGTCAATACAGCAATAGTTCCAACTTAATAGTGCAAAGTAAAAAAAAAAACAGTGCGAAAAAACAAAACAATAACAGCTCAGAGAAGAAGAAGCTAGGAAGCATGTCACCGCAAGACGCACATGAGCACTTTCCCTGGAAGGTCCTTAGAGGTCTACAGAGCACCACACTCTCAGCGCCACACAATCCCAACATGCCACTCTTCATCCACTGAGTGGTGCTCCGCTGGGAGCGGAAGCCCAATTGAACTTCAAATGTAACGCTCCACCACACAGAAAGAACATTTTGGTTGTGTTAAAGAGCTGTTCAAACTGTGACAAAGTCCACACTGCCGTCGTCAACGGACCGCGGCTGAGCCACAATGTGCTCTTCGCGGCCGGACGGTTATCTTTGCAGAGTGTGAAAGATCCCAAAGAGAGACAACAGACCCAGGGGCGTCACAAGGGGGGGGAAAGGTGGGACTGAAGCCCGGATCAGAGTCTACGGTGGAGAGCTATCCACCGCAAATTTGAGGTGGAAAGCTTTCCACCTCAAGTCAGAAAATAAGTGCAGGCCATCATAGTACGCCACGGTGGAGTCCTGACTCCTATTCACCGTGACTGACTAGTCTAGATTGACCAATCAGTGAACTGGGTGTAGAGCCTGTCTGTCTGATAGTAAAAACAGAGAGATGTGTTGGGACTCGCGGTGGAAAGCTCTCCACCGCGAGGAATGATGTAACGTTGTAGTTTCATGACTCAAAAAGACTCGAAAAGACTACACCGCGGTGGATAGCCTTCCACCGCGGACGCGACTATGATCCGGGCTTGAGTTACTAGGGCCCCAAGGTGGAGGGGCCTTAATTATGTTATACTTTAGCTATTGAAAAATAGCAGATATACAAGCTCACAGCGCGCTGCGAGCTTGTGTGCAAATCTTTGAATATGTATTTTTTTTAAGCGAACATTTGTAACTCAAATTTTGCTTCTGGGGGGGGTCCCTGGAACTAAATATCTTGACATAGAAACATAGGTTTTCAAAAAAGAAGGATTTGAAATATTCAAATCATTTTCACGATTTTTCAAAAATAGCAGATCTACAAGCTCGCAGCGCGGCACTCGGTGCCGCGCTGTGAGCTTGTATATCTGCTATTTTTCAATAGTTAAAGAGCACAAGATGTGAGTGAATCCTTGCAACCGAGGGCCCAGAACAGACACCCCTGAACAGACCAACAAGTCAGTTACGTCTGAAAGCATAGCTCCTTGTTGTGTGTGTGGGGGGGGGGGTTGCTTCATCAAAACAGGGAGAGTCAGCAGCAGCAACAGGCCCAGCCTGACAGTGTGGCTTCTCCTCCTCCAGTAGAGCTGGCCTGGCCCCCGCCTGGCCCCCGCCTGGCCCCCGCCGCCGCCGCCCCGCCGCACTTCAAAAGACTCGACAGTCGTCGGCCCTTTGCGGAGGAGCGCTAGCTCTTAATGAAAAGCATGGCATGAGCCCCGGTGCTTTTGATTCTGTGGGTAACGGGAGTCATACATGATTGAGTAAAGGCAAAGCTAAATCACAGATAATGCTCCGCGAGGCTGAGACGACCAGAGAGTAGAGAGAGAGAAGAGAGGGAGAGAGAGAGAGAGAGAGAGAGAGGGGTGAGGGGCAGGACGTATGGAGAGACCCAAGAATAATAGGGAATACACTGCAGAGGAGGGTTGGACATTATAGTATATCAGAATGTACTTAAGCCAGCGGGGGTAAGACGGAGAGACAGATGGAGAGGGTGAAAGAGGCAAAGGTTAACTGACGGAACCCCCTGGCTAGCTCTTTCCCATGTACTGTGCAGGGCCTGTAGCCACGTTCAGCCAAGCAGTTCCTTTATTAGGTATGACCTGTTTCTCCTTCCCACGTCCCCGTGCAGCAGCAGCAGCAGTCTGCTGGTCTGTGGTGGCTGTGCAGTACAGTCGCTTTGCCACGCTGGTGTGCCTCGGCGAACTCTCCCCAGCGATTACCAGATAAATGCACTTTAATTCACAACACATGGCGGCAGGGGTTTATATATAGACCGACTAATTCCCTCGCGGCCACACTGCAATATGAACTCCATGCTGCACCAATTTAAGTGTGTGATGAGTCCCACGCCGACCGGGCTCCACTACTACTTATCATATATATTACACGCTCCATGACGGGGGCCGCGGCCAGGGACCGAGTGAGGGGAGAATATCGGGAGCCCAGAATTAAGATTACGGGGGGGAGACCATCGAGGATTTTCCGTTATTATTAATGAGGAAAAAGGGCCAAATCTGCCTTCCCGACATCAGTCATTCCCCAGATGGAGTCGGGAGATGAACGCTGGCTACCAAACCGCTCAGAGGGAGATAATGTCGCCTTCCGCGAAAAAAGGAAAATCTACTCGCAGTTGCGACGCAACAAAGCACAAGGCTGCACTCCACCGACAATTATACGCCGCTTTGCACTGAGAGGCTAATGATCAACCGCACCACTCACTTTATCGAGTTTAATTGGCAGCACTCTGCACGGAAAAGGCATCTACCGCTGGTAACACCCGTTGGCCTTGTAACACATCTGCAACCTCCCGCGTGCACAGCGCTAGCTAGCTCGTTAAAAACAGCAAGTTCACTACAGTATATGTGTACTTTGGCCATCATCTTGCATCATTAAGCGTGACCCACCGCTAATCGCGTTAGCCGTTGTTTGCTTGGCTTTGATATGTCTCTCTAACGCGAGCAGCGCGACATCCTGGCCTGTTGGGCAATCGGATCGCACATAGGTGAGGTTTTCTTTCCGACCTGCCGACGGGTTGTCAATTCAGTTCAATTCAATTCCCATTCAAAGGAGCTTTATTGGAGAAAACATACGTTTACATTGCCAAAGCAAAGTGTTACAGATAAAATAAAAACTGTTGAAAATGGGGAACATATCGTCACTGTCGGGCAGAAACCTCGTATCTCCAAGTTTCAATTTTGTAAATCTTTTCACAAACTAAAGCCCTGCTTCACCATACAAGGCTGTCGCACAAAAGTAGTGAAATCAGCAGATCTACAAGCACACAACGCCTCGCGGTGCGAGGCGTTGTGTGCTTGTAGATCGTCTGTTTTCACTAGTTTGAATCATTTTTAAAATTATTAATTCCAAACGAACGGTTTTGGACATATAGGTTTTCACCCGACAACGATATATACAGTTGGAGGGGGTGCAGCATTGTGTAAACAGAGCTATGTCGCATTGTGACATTTTATATTTTATATATACAGGGTATATACAGGGTAACAAATAGCAGCATTATTTCTTCTCAAAATGCATTTAAAGGTAGCAGCTCTGTTTCCTACTGTATGTGCAATAGGTCTAAATGGTAAATGGTAAATGGTGCATTTATATAGCGCTTTTATCCAAAGCGCTTTACAGAGATTGTGCATTACATTCACCCATTCACGCACACATTCATACACTGGTGGCGGAGGAAACCATGCATGGCACCGGGAGCAATGTGGGGTTCAGAGTCTTGCCCAAGGACCCTTCGACATTAACTCAGGGGGAGCCCGGATTCGAACTGGGAACCCTTCGGGAACCCTTCGTGCTCTAATAACGGTTTCTCTACCTCTTAGCTATGCCGCCCCATAGGTCTAGGTTGTCAGGCTTCTGAAAATAATTATGCCACGCATAACATCTCCATTGAAACCTCTTTGGCAAGTGGCCTCAACAACACCTTAATAATACAATGCTCCAAAGACGAATGCATCCACCGGTACACAACCGAGCCAAACACACAGCACGTACTGTATAGCTCACAGGCTAGGAGTCACAGAGTGCGTGCCAACAATCAATGGGGCTTGCAGCGCCTAGCTGGCTGTAGCAAACAGGAACGTATTAATTTTCTCATTTAGAAACAAAATATAAACTACAAATAGATTAATGGTGTTTGATCAGCCCAGCCGAGCGATGACAATTAAGTATGCATGGACTGGTGGTGAGTGAGGTTTTGTGCATGTGTGTGTGTGTCTGTGTGTGTGTGTGTGTGTGTGTGTGTGTGTGTGTGTGTGTGTGTGTGTGTGTGTGTGTGTGTGTGTGTGTGTGTGTGTGTGTGTGTGTGTGTGTGTGTGTGTGTGTGCATTGAACACACATAGATCTAGACAGCATAATGTTATGTAGCCAGATGCCAGGTCATTCGTAGACCTGACATGCTATAGTCAGTGTGTATAGTTTCAATGCACAGATTATAGATACTTTTATATCATAGGCCAGGGGTCTTCAACAGGGGGTCCGGGACCCCTAGGGGGTCCTCAGAGTTACTACAGGGGGTCCACCAAATCCTTGTGTGATAGGATCATTATTTTTAAGTAAAAACGTGGAACCCTCGCATCCCTATTCTGAGGAGAACTTTAGACAAAAATAGCAGATCTACAAGCTCTCAACGCCTCGCAGCTCGTAGACCGGCTATTTGGTGTAGAGGTCAAAAAGAGCAGACTAAGTACTACGATTGAAGTGAAAAAAAAAATTAACATGAATCCAACAGACTGATTACAGTGCTATCAAACAAGTCGATGGAAATCTGCAAAACGTATTTATGTGCTAGAATCAGCACACAACGCCTCGCATCGCGAGGCGTTGTGTGCTTGTAGATTGGCTGTTTTCACTAGTTTAGTACATTTTATAGATGATAAATACAAAACGAACGGTTTTGGACATACAAGGTTTCCACCCGACAACGACGATATGCTATAAATTTAAGGTGCTGGGAATGAAAATTATAATGTAGGGGTGCCTCGGAATAAAAAAATATTCATGGGGTGCCCTGAGACAAAAAGGTTTGGGAACCCCTGCTCTAGAGAGATGCCCCCTCAGCCAACTGGTCTGGGAACTCTGTATACACAAGCAGAGCCACCAGACAGACAATTCACTGGACTAAACCAAATTATAAAACAGCAGAAAGAAAGCTACCTGACACATTGGAGAGAAGCAACCCAAAAGCAGAGCAAACTAGAATGCTATTTGGCCCTAAACAGAGAATAAATACACCGTGGCAAAATACCTGAGCAAGGTGACCGACCCAAATCAAAGAAAAATCTTGACCAGGTACAGACTCAGTGAGCACAGTCTTGCAATCGAGAAAGGACGTCATAGGCATACCTGGCTCCCTATAGACTAGAGAAAACAGACTTTGCACACACACCACACAAAATAAAGTGGAAACTGAGCTACACTTCCTAACCACCTGTCAACTGTACCAAGACATCACAGACACATACTTCCCACAGATCATAACCATCCAAGGAGAGTTTGAAAACATGACCAATGATGAAAAACTCCCATACCTGCTGGGTGAAGTAAAACAATGTGCAAACACAGCAGCAAGGTTCGTGAGCTGCTGTGATAGGAAAAGTATAGCAAATGGAATCCAACCACCTCTGCCTACACGTAACCTTGATGCATGAAAACGGTTACACTCTTTTCACCTGTACATATTTTGTTCCGATTGTATTGTATTGTACCGTATTGTATTGTATTGTATTGTATTGTATTGTATTGTATTGTATTGTATTGTATTGTATTGTATTGTGTACACTTCTGCTTTGGCAATGTAAACGTATGTTTTCTCAATAAAGTCCTTTGAATTGAACAATTTAATTGCGTGTGACCGCATATAAGCACACTGCAGCAGCGGTACCCAGGGGGAAAAAAAAGGTTGAAATGTCTCATGGCCACAGACCTGTGGTCACAGGCAGGAGCAGACCTCCTACTGAAGGGGCTGTGAGGAGGAGAGAGGAGGCGAGGAGAGGAGAGGAGAGGAGAGGAGAGGAGAGGAGAGGAGAGGAGAGGAGAGGAGAGGAGAGGAGAGGGGTGACGCACCCTGGCCACAATAGGCGCTGTGAATGGCATGAACCTGTAGACATGCACCGGAAGTGGCGGAAGTTCTGCGTTTAACGGAAGTTACGTCATGCGTTGCAGTCTGTTTATACGCTATAGCGAAACAAATCTAAATAGATTGTAGCTCTTAATACGTATCCTTTGTCAGAATCCATGTTTTTCTTTGGATATTGTTTATTACGAGCGCAACCGAAGGGTCGGGAGAAGTAGAACAGTTGTTTTCGCCAGCGGGGAATACGACACACAGTGAAAAAATCAAACCTCGGTTCGAACTGAAGCGGTGAATTAGAGCAGTTCCAGATCTATGTTTTTGATTCAGATGGGTCCCAGGGACATTTTATGAGTCCCGTTTTTACTGGTGTGTGTGTGTGTGTGTGTGTGTGTGTGTGTGTGTTTTTTTTTTTTTTTTTTTTTTTACGCAACGTGCTCTCTCTCTCTCTCTCTCTCTCTCTCTCTCTCTGTTTTCACCGTGCGGTTTGTAAGTTTCACTTTCGGTTTAGAAATCAGCATCGCTTGCTCTGTCTGGCTCTCTCGGCTCTCTCTCTCTCTCTCTCGCGCGCGCGCGCGCATGCGCAGATCCTGTTCATACTGGTGAGTGAGTGAGTGAGGACAAGGCATGGGACAGACATGAGCATACATTGGAAGCGGCTAGTCACCGCTTAAAAAACAATAACATCCAGTGAAATTCTCCCGGCGGAAGTAGCACCGTTCAATGCCGTTTCAGCCTATGGTCGTCGTAACCAGGCTTTCCTCTTCGCAGATGAGTAAGCCTGGCTACGCGAGGATAGGGGTGACGAGAGGAGAGGGTCAGAGGAGCCACTGGGGAACCAGAGGAGTGGGCTGGGGAAAATTGAGGCCATGGCTAGCTGGTGTCTGGGGGTATCGTAGAGGGAGGCAGCAGTAGCCCTCATTTCATACTACACAAGGTTTGGCAATTACAGGCGACAGTGGCTGGCACCATGATGGAGAAAAGATTGATCCGGACAAGCAAGTCTCTGTTTGCTTTGTTAAAAGTAATTAATCACTTTGTGGCCGGCGGAGTAATGTTGCCTGGAGTGCTAGAGCTGCTCTGCTGAGTGTGTGTGTGTCAGCGCCGCGGCATGTAATGGTACGTGCACGTGTTTGTGTGTGTCTGTGTGTGTGTGTGTGTGTGTGTCTGTGTCTGTGTGTGTGTCTGTGTGTGTGTCTGCGGAGAAACATGAGCGCATGTGTCTGTGTCATACGTGTGTAGATAAGAGTATACACAGTTGCGTGTGCCTGCATGCATGCATGCTCTTGCTGCTGCGCATGCTTGCGCACTGATGCGCAGGCCTACGTGAAAAAAAAGCAGTGGCGAGGGAATGGTGGGTTGCAGGGACGTGCAGAGAAGGGGCTGATATTTCTAAAAGGGCCTTTTGGTGGAAATATCGAAAATAGACGACCTCCAAGCTCACAATGCGTCGCGACGCGTTGTGAGCTTTGCACACACACTCCTTGGCTGCCAAACCACAACCTCCACCCCTCATTTCTCACATGGCCCTCTTCTAGCACCACCATGAGGCCGATTCTTGCAAATACACATCTTTGGACACTGCTCCTACAGATTTTGCCCTAAAATCACGCAAAGCGGCACACAGTATGTCTAGAGTCCTGTCATCAACATGGATCTGTCCCATTTAGCGCCACCATCAGGCCGATTTTTTAAAACACGTTTTTGGACACTGCTCCTACAGACTTTGCCCTAAAATCACACAAAACGGTATATGCATTTGACCTAACGGTTGCTTCTCTCCCGACACCAGTAAGGGAGTCTTACTGGTACCACACTGAACCAAGCATAATCAAGTCAATACTGGAGATGTGGCATAACAGCATGGTTTTTTTCAGCATTAGATGCTGCATTCAAGTTCAGGAGAGTTTAGACAAGGCAATTCACTTGAACGTGCACCTTCAGGTATGGCATGGAAAAGAGGGGCATTTGGTATCTCTTTCACCATAGTAAAAACTGCATTCATGGTCTGGGGGGAGTGCACTTTTTTTAGAGACGGATACAAGGGCAGGGGCTCAAGCCCCCCTTTGATGTCTATGTGTGCACGTGCCTGGCAAGAAGAGCTTTGGGGGAAGAGGGAATGTAACTGGCAGACAGAAGAAAAAAAGAGAGGGAGAAACATGCGCACACTGCACCCATTTATTCACCAGCGTGCACTGGAGAGGGCCACTGGTGCAATCCATCATAAGAGTTCTTCTATCCACACCCACTGAGCAGGGAGGATGGGTGGGGGGGGTGGGGGGGGGGTAAAGGAGATGGAAAGGAGTTAACCTTCAAATAGCGGGAACGCGCCAGAGTCGCGTTAGATTTTAACCACTTTAACCATTATTTTATGCTTTAACTATTGAAAAATAGCAGATATACAAGCTCACAGCGCGGCACCGAGTGCCGCGCTGCGAGCTTGTAGATCTGCTATTTTTGAAAAATCTTGAAAATGTGTCTTTGAATATCTTTGAATATCTTTGACCCGACTTCCAAATCCTTCCTCTAAATCAGGGGTTCTCAAACGTTTTCATGTCAAGGACCCCCCAAAATTACATTTATTTGGCCGCAGACTCCCATCTCAAAATATGTTGTTCCAGGGACCCCTCAGAAGCAGAGATTTGAGTAAAAAAAAAGTTTGCATTGAAAAATATATATTGAAAAATGTGCACACATTTTCACGATTTTTTCAAAAAATAGCAGATCTACAAGCTCGCAGCGTGGCACTCGGTGCAGCGCTAGCCTGTGAGCTTGTATATCTGCTATTTTTCAATAGTTAAAGCATTAAATAATTCTAGGCCTAAATGGGTTAAAAAGAAGGAGAGACGACTACTATACTTTCACCTTCACTCAAGGTAAAATACATTACCATGCCCTCTAAAAGAGAGATAACTTCTTCCTCCAGCAGTTATCTGCCGTTCTTTCTCTGTTCCACCGTAAGATAGGATTCTGTCTCTGTCTGCATCTGCCCCCTCTCTTTCTCTCTCTCTTCCCTTTTTCTTTTCTCTTCTCTTTCTAGTCCGGGCATTTCGGGCAGTATGTTGATGGAATCCTGCACTTTATGATAGAAGCATGACATTTGGCACCCAGTTAGAACATGCCATATGGAACATTTTTGGCTATAGGGCAAATCGCAGATTTGTCTTGGGAAACTTGTGGGAGCCAATCAAAGTTGGGCTCTCATAGACTTTACTATACAGTAAAATAATACAAAAAATAAATATGCTTTAAATAGCTTGTGAGGGGTCAAACTAGTTTTTTTTTTTTCGGGATTCTGAATCCAATGCAAGCATTTGTTTTGCACGAAAAACATACCTTTCCAAAAACGGATAGCATATTTATTTTTTGTATTATTTTACTGTATAGTAAAGTCTATGAAAGCCCAACTTTGATTGGCTCCCACAAGTTTCCCAAGACAAATATGCAATGTCCCTGTAGCCAAAAATGTTCCATTATGGCATGTTCTAACAGTGTGCCAAATGTCATGCTTCTATCATAAAGTGTACGATTCCATCAACATACTGCCTGAAACGCTCGAACTATTCTGCGTGTTCAGAAAGAACTCTGGAATCATTTAGCACAATCAATAAAAGTCTATTCCTTCTTTGCCGTGCTTTAATTGCTCGTATAAACCATTTTTAAATTGCAAAGCCAAGTCTGCAAAAAAACACTGATGATTTTTCTTTCTTTCTTTTCAATTAAATCTTCCTCCGTCTTCATTGCAGCTTCCTGTCATCTGCAATGATACGTCACTGTTGGGCAGAAACCTCGTATCTCCAAGTTTGGAATTTGTACGTTTTTTTATTATTATTATTATTTTTTTTGCTTCATCACACAAGGCCGTCGCACAGAACTGGTGAAAACAGCAGATCTACAAGCACACAACGCCTCGCGGGTGCGAGGCGTTGTGTGCTTGTAGATCGTCTGTTTTCACTAGTTTTGTTAAATTTTTTAAATGATAAATACAAAACGAACGCTTTTGGACATACGTTTGGTTGCATGTTTGATTCTCTCAGCATGTTTTAAACTGTCAGTGTGTAACTCAAGCCAAGTCTGCAAAAAACACTGATGATTTTATTCTTTCTTTCTTTTCAATTAAATCTTCCTCCGTCTTCATTGCAGCTTCCTGTCATCTGCAATTGTTGGGCAGAAACCTCGTATCTCCAAGTTTGGAATTTGTACGTTTTTTTCTCCTTTTTTTTCTTCTTTTTCTTTTTTGCTTCATCACACAAGGCCGTCGCACAGAACTGGTGAAAACAGCAGATCTACAAGCACACAACGCCTCGCGGGTGCGAGGCGTTGTGTGCTTGTATATCGTCTGTTTTCACTAGATCGTCTGTTTTCACTTTTTAAATGATAAATACAAAACGAACGCTTTTGGACATACGTTTGGTTGTACGTTTGATTCTCTCAGCATGTTTTAAACTGTCAGTGTGTAACTCAAGCCATCTCAATCACAATGACGCGCACGTCGCGTCACTTCCTTGCGTCTGTTGTTTACTTCACCGCGAGTACGAGTGAAATCAAATGGAAACCGAAAACATATTGTATAGGAGGCTATTAGATTATCAACGCTGCCCTTCAGCCTCCCGAGGACCATGACAGCCCCCCCCCCCCTGCCCCCCCTCCTCCTTCTACAGTGCAATAACACCAGCAGCCCAGGGCAACAGAGACAACTGATCAATACCAGACAACACACATGCGCACACAAAACACACAAAACACACACACACACACACACACACACACACACACACACACACACACACACAAGGTGATCCCACAGTATCCAGAGGTCTTAGGGGGATGGACGATGCTCGCAGAGATGGGGAAAATTGGATGTGAGATTGTAAGTACAGGAGAGGAGAGGAGAGGAGAGGAGAGGAGAGGAGAGGAGAGGAGAGGAGAGAGGGAGAATATCGTCACTGTCGGGCCAAAACCTCATATCTCCAAGTTTCAAATTTGTATGTTTTTTCCGCAAAGTAAAGCCCTGCTTCATCGGACAAAGCCGGCGCACGAAAGAAGTTAAAACAGCAGATCTACAAGTACACAACGCCTCGTGGTGCGAGGCGTTGTGTGCTTGTAGATCGGCTGTTTTCACAAGTTTAAATCATTTTAAAAAATGATAAGTACAAAACAAACGGTTTTGGACATACGAGGTTTCCACCCGACAACGGCGATATAGAAACAGAGGAGGCGAGGGGAGAGAGGAGACAGGAGGACAGGGGGAGGAAAAAAAGAGGAGCGATCCCCACAGCATGACAACACCGTGGACAACGCATGGACATCTTCTGGTGTCACAATTCTATCCCCGAGCCAAAGTGCATTACATTAGAGGGAGCACAGCGGCGGTTACAGCGGCAGAAAGTAGAGATATGGCCGCTCGTTGAGGGAGAGCACCTTGCCGCGCAGGGTGTGCCTGCTGCCCAGGGGCGTCACAAGGGGTAGGAAAGTGGGACTGAGTTACCAGGGCCCAAGGTGGAGGGGCCCTAGTAACTTTAACTATTGAAAAATAGCAGATATACAAGCTCACAGCGCGGCACCGAGTGCCGCGCTGTGAGCTTGTAGATCTGCTATTTTTGAAAAGTTGTGAAAATGTGTGAAAATCTTTGAATACATGTATTTTTTAAGCGAACATTTCTAACTCAAATTTTGCTTCTGGGGGGTCCCTGGAACTAAATATTTTGAGATGGGGTCCGTGGCCAAATACATATCATCTTGGGGGGGTCCTTGACATGGGTTTCTTGCACACATTTTCACGATTTTTCAAAAATAGCAGATATACAAGCTCGTATATCTGCTATTTTTCAATAGTTAACATTCATGGGGGGCCCGCAGTGAATCCTTGTACCCAGGGCCCAGAATTTCGTGTGACGCCCCTGCCTGTGCCGCCTCAGGCCCGGATACTAATAGAAATACTAGGCATAGAGATTCTCTTGTCAGAGCTTCAGCCAAGCAGCGGCGGGCCAAATCCTCCCTCTGACGCTATAGTCCAAGGGTCTTCAACGTGTTCAGGCCAAGGACCCCTTAGCTGAGAGAGAGATGAAGCAGGGACCCCCAGATTCCATATAGTTTCATCGTTTGAGAGCACAATCATCAGTGTATTTTGGATTCATGTCAATTTGTGTTATCAGATATTTAGCCATTTGAACCGTCAATACTTACCGGTAATAAACTTTCAGTCTGTAATTAGTCTCCTCTTTTCCCCTCTACACCAAACCTCTTTGCCGAAAATAGCCGATCTACAAGCTCACAACGCCTCGCGCTGCGAGGCGTTGAGAACTTGTAGATCTGCTATTTTGGCTAAAGTTCTCAGAATATGGACGCTAGGGTTCAAGTGGTGGTATAAAAAAGGACACAATGTTTTGGAGAAGCCCCTGTGGTAACTCTGAGGACCCCCTAGGGGTCCCGGACCCCCTGTTGAAGAGCCCTGCTATAGTCATTACCCCTAGCAAGGTGCAGCTTCGCAGGAACCACCACCTCGCAAACGAACATCAGCATAGCTGCATTGTTCCGTTTGCAACTTCCACCCACCCACCCGGCGTCTGCACTCATCAGCTCTGTGAATCAACAGACTTCTTTTTATTTTAAATAGCAGATCTGCAAAGTGTTGCATCATGTGAGTTAATACCGTTGTTCCCTATTGAGCTTGGCACATTTCCTGGGGCTAAGCTGCCCAGATCACACATGTCTCACGTGTCTTCTTATGTTTTCACTCTCAAAAAGCGCCTGCAATGTAGTGCATTTGAAACTATACATGGTAGTGCACATCATGCTGAGTGAGGTCAGCAGACAAAGTGACGTTGAGTGAGATGAAAAAACCTGGGTGAAATGTACCAATCTCAACAGGTAACAACGGTAGATCTGCTATTTTTTATTTTTTTTGAAACATTTCTTATTTATTGTGTGTGAGTTTGTAGATTTGCAATTATTTTGTATTTATTTATTTTGAAAATGTTTCAACGTTCGTACAAATGTGAAACCTGTTGTTGGCCCTATAATAACAAGCCCAGACTAGGGACACCGCCAGCGGTTAAGACTCAAGACAGGCTAATAAGGAGAACTTATCCTCGATTCCAGGGGTCTTCAACGTTTTCAGGCCAAGGACCCCTTAGCTGAGAGAGAGATGAAGCAGGGACCCCCCACAACCTTTTCCATAGTTTAATTGTTTGACAGCAGAATCATCAGTGTATTTTAGATTCATGTCAATTTGTGTTTTCAGATATTTAACCACTTGAACCGTCAATACTTAATAAACTTGACCTTTCACTCTGTACTTAGTCTGTTCTTTTTCCCCTCTAGCTTGCCAAAAATAGCCGATCTACAAGGTCACAACGCCTCGCAGCGCGAGGCGTTGTGAGCTTGTAGATCTGCTATTTTTTGGCTAAAGTTCTCAGAATATGGACGCTATGGTTCAAGTGGTTAATATAAAAAAGGAGGAAAAAGAAATTCTATCACTCAAAGATTTGGAGGACCCACTGTAGTAACTCTACCCCTAGGGGTCCCGGACCCCCTGTTGAAGACCTCTGCTCCATGGAAGGAGCAGATGGACCTCATGGCGTCATGTTTCACCACGTTGTATAGCGTAATGATGCGCTGGTTTGATGGGAGCGAGGAGGGCCTCTAAAAGGCAAAATGGAAGATTTGTGCCGAGCCTGGCCAAAGTGGAGTGGAGGGGTTTCGCGAGGAAGAGGAGATGTGAGATGAAAAATGGGGGATTGTGAATGACCCCCTCGTATGGTCGCCGGGGCGAGAGCTGGAGTATATGAATTACCTATCAGGGCTACCCAGGGAGTGATGACCCCAGCTGATGTAGCCAACCCCGTCGCCATCATTTACTGGGCCATCGGCCTCGGCAATAGACTGTCATAACTTAGAACCCGCACGAGCGCGCGCGCGCACACACACACACACACACACACACACACACACACACACACACACACACACACACACACACACACACACACACACACACACACACACACACACACACACACACACACACACACACACACACACAGACAACGAGCGGCGCCAAACCCGCGGCCCATTTAAGGAGGTCTCGCACCCATAACTTATCATTAGATGACCGTGTGTGTGTGTGTGTGTGTGTGTGTGTGTGTGTGTGTGTGTGTGTGTGTGTGTGTGTGTGTGTGTGTGTGTGTGAGCAATGTTCTATTACCAAACTACAATACAGATAGTGGAGACGTCTTACATCATGCTTTGCTGAGGTAATTGGGAAGGATGAGGTAGAGGCTCTTATCTCATGTTATCATGGCTAGGTTCATTTAATCCCGTGTTTACCTGTGGTTTATAAGAGCACATTAGGCCTTCTATCATCGCCACGTTGGCTGCAACAGGCTCCTCTTTCTCCCTCACTTGGCCTCCCTGTGTTCTGTTCGCTGGATAATATTTGACTGCATATTTCCTGAAAGCCATTTTGCTCGCGCTCACGACGCTCCTTGCATCATTTATCACGTTATGGCATTAAGATAGCATCTGGGCTAAGCCATCTTCCCGCGCCATACTCTCCGCGAATAAACTTCCTTAATATCATTCAGCGATGGCTCATTATGCCAGGCGCATCACGGCTGGTTCTCCTTTTAAAGTGTTTTCTCTCCTGGGTAAAACCAAAAAAAAAAAGAGAGAGTGAGAAGAAAAGGAGAAAAAAATGGCCCCCATGCGCCATCATCATCCATTTTTTTTACAATGCTGCTGGATTAAGCACATCCCACTTTCAACCTTTTTCCAACCGTGCTTTCCCCCAGAGCCTGCAGAGATGAAGAGGGGCTTTCGAGTGCTTCACAGAGAATTTCATTCTATGTGCGTTTTGGTGTTTGGCCCTCGAGAGGATTCCCCCTCCCCCTGTCAGGGGGGTCTCAAAGTTAAATATCCTTAAGTGGAGGGACAGGGCATCGCTGATCTACTGTGTACACACACACACGCGCACGCACACACACACACACACACACACACGCGCGCGCACACACACACACACACACACACACACACGCGCGCGCGCACGCACACACACACACACACACACACACACACACACTGCAAATACAGCTATGGTGGAGGTGTTTACTACTAGGCTGACAGACAAGACAGTAGAGATGGGACGATATGAAAATCTCATATCACCATTATTGTGACAAAATAAATTATCGCGATATTATCTCGATAATCCCCATCCATTATCCTGGGGCGGAACATTTGCCAAAAAATAGCCGATCTACAACCTCACAACGCGTCGCATTGCAACACGTTGTGAGTTTGCAGATCGGCTATTTTTTGGCAAAGACATTTGATAGAGAGTGAAAAAAAGACTGTATGAAGTATTTATTATAAGTACCTTTGACTAATTATAGACGGTCCAAGTGCTACCGGATATGCAGCAAAAGGTGAATTGATCCCAGTGCTTGACGGAGGACGATATCACGATAAATTAAATGTCCACTATGAGAGACTTGGAGTAGAACCGCTGCTCCTTAACTTGGAAAGGAGTCAGCTTAGGTGGTTCGGGCATCTAGTACGGATGCCCCCCGAGCGCCTTCCTAGGAAGGTCCTCGATGCACGTCCCACTGGGAGGAGACCCCGTGGCAGACCTAAGACCAGATGGAAGGATTATATCTCCAGACTGGCCTGGGAACGCCTTGGTATACTCCCAGAGGGAGTGGAGGAAGTTGCGCAGGATAGGGAAATCTGGAAGTCTCAGTTGGAGCTGTTACCCCCGCGACCCGATTCCGGATAAGCGGTTGAAGATGGATGGATGGATGGATGATTATCGTGAGTGTTTTTTATCACGATAAACGATAATATTGCGTATCGTCCCATCCCTATACAAGACAGACAATCAGACAGACAGACGTGGAGAGGCTGATATTTATTGGAGAAATTCCACCCAATCGTTGTTGTTTAATCTCCACTAATAACAAAACAATTACGCCAGAGTTGCTCCAATGAGTCCACAGAGACTGACACCTTCAGCGCCGATTATAAACGACATGCAGGTTGAGGAGGACCAACGGCTCACATGAAACACCCGTAACTGTGACAAATAGCTGCTGAAATGAATTGCAAAACTCCTGCCTCAAGGTTTTATAGGTTTTTCTCAGTATAAGATGGGGGAAAAAACAGCATTTCATGGATGAGTGATTGAGGTGAGACAGACAGAGAGAGAGAGAGAGAGAAACCAAACCAAAACAAAACAAGATCACATCTTGGGAGTTTGAGTCTCTCTGACTGTTTCTTTCAAACAGAGTGCATCAAGCTCTATCTGTCAAGGCGCTTTGGGCCTGTCCGGTCCATATCCTCCCCATCAACCATACATACACTCACTCACTGACAGACACTCCAGACAGGAGGATACAACAATTCAGTATAGCCTGTGAGTGCTGTGTGCATGTGGATGTGCATGTCTTGATGTGTGATATCTATACTAGTAAGACGCCTCAGGTCGACAAGCGACTTCGCCCTAAAGGGCGAGGTCACGCCACAGTGATGTGGACATCAGTGTCTGTGGACATCAGGGTTGTGGCATAAAAGGGGAGACTTCAGGGATCTCCATATATGGGCATACAAGGGGAGACTTCAGGGATCTCCATACAGATTCTACACGTCACGTCTACATGCCACGTCTACACGTCACGTCTACACGGAGGAGGGCAAGCTGTGACGTTTCTCATGGTAAACTGCGACCTTCGGTTGCAATAACCTATACGTTATGTGGATATGGATGTGTACACGGTATGTGTGTGCGCGCATGTTCCATAAAGAGACCAAAATATGAATTCCCAATGTATGAATGAATGAACCATTGTAAAGTGCTTTGAGCACTTGGAAAAGCGCTATAAAAATGCAATTCATTATTATTATTATTATTATATGTCCGCCCGTCTGTCCCGCAGAGGTACGCTTAATGAAATGAACACAAAAAGCACCGCTCACTTCATACTGGGTGTGATTTTCTTTTTTACCGGAACTGGGCCGTCGTCGTCACAAGTGCATTCCTTCCATTCTGCTTTTTTCTTATTTATTATTGCAGAGGTTTTTTCTAAGGTACCACTTTCAAAGGGGCTCAATGAAATATATACTGCTGCCCTAATCTTATCCCTTCTTCTGTGTGCAATGCATGCAGTCCCAGTCTGGCTGCCTTTTAAAACCCATTTAGGCTTAGAATTATTGAATGCTTTAACCAGTGAAAAATAGCAGATATACAAGCTCACAGCGCGGCACCGAGTGCCGCGCTGCGAGCTTGTAGATCTGCTATTTTTGAAAAAGTCGTGAAAATGTGTGCAAATCTTTGAATATAGGTATTTTCAAAGCAAACGTTTGTAACTCAAATTCTGCTTCTAGGTGGTCCCTGGAACTAAATATTTTGAGATGGGGGTCCGTGGCCAAATACATATCATGTTGGGGGTCCTTCACATGAAAAGGTTTGAGAACCACTGACATAGTAGTCTCTCAAGAACAGACTAACTGAGCTCCAGTTAAGTGAAAAGTACCTTTTCTTTGACGATGGCTATAGCCAGATTGCTGACATAGAAACATAGGGTTTTCCAAAAACCTTAGAAGGATTCAAAAGACACTTATAGAATCAGGTCAAAATTATAATTTTCACGATTTTTCAAAAATAGCAGATCTACAAGCTCGCAGTGCGGCACTCGGTGCCGCGCTGTGAGCTTGTATATCTGCTATTTTTCAATAGTTAAAGCATAAAATAATAATACACAAAATGTGTACCCGTTCTAAATGGGTTTAACTACCTATGCCCCCTTTTCCTTTCATTTCTCTTTTGGCACTGCCTCTCTCTGCCTCCTCTCCCCCCCCCCCCCCCCCCCCCCCCCCCTCTCTCCCTCCCTCCCTCCCTTGTTGCCACACTCGAGACTGTTTAACCCTGCAAGACCCGAATTAATTTCTACTGGCCAAACTTTTTTTTTTTTTTAAATCAGATGGTGTTGTAGGAGTCCTAATCACAGGAAAATGTAATTTAAAAAAATTAATAATGTTTTTATTGTAAGGTTTTATAGCCATAAATCATAAATCATGCTCTAATTTGCATTTTGGGGAAATTTTTCACAATATGCACGTGTTCTAGACATTCTAATGATCAAGAAAAAAAATTATTACAGGCATTTTACTTATGTTTTAGTGAGGAATAGCTTCAGTTAAAAAGTGAGATGTTGTTCGTCCAGACACTGGAATTTCAACTTCTCTGGGAGGTGTGAATGTCAATCTCTGTGGGGGGTATTTATATGCAAATATCGAGGCCAATGGCATTGTAATACTAAACAATAGGATTTAATGGTGATGTTAATGTGAAAAAAGAACAGGAAAACTAATTATAACATTTTTTTAAAAATGATTTAAAAGACGTTGCCAAAAAGCAACGCTGGGCCTTGCAGGGTTAATGGAAATGATTCAGTAATGGAGGAGAAAACGAAGAGTCCGAGGTTCACTGCCTCTTTGTCAAACCATATCTTTTCGAGTCAGAGAGCGGAGGACGTCGTTTGCATGTGGGCCACCATACGTCTCTGAGTTTCACTGAAAGGCCATTTGTTATGTGGCCACTGCAAGCACCGGTGTTCCATTAGCTTGCGCCGGGAGTATTTCCTCCTTATGACAACGTAGCGCGGAGGAGGTGTGCCCTCGCGATCCATTCGAGATCAAGCCGCCTCACCGCTTGCCTTTTTAAGGTGACTTTGAATTCATCATTTTAATGTATAAGGAGGAGATGTCTCTGCATAATCAGGGTTTAATAAGCACACAGTCATACCTCGGTAGCTCATAAAGCGATCACTCTTTATTAACATAGTCGGAGCTACGCACGGCTAGAATCAACATATTCTCCTTGTGTGAAGATGATAGGAGTTTGAAAATAATATGTACTGTGAGAGAGCTGTCTTCTATGTGAGTGGTTCTCAACCAGTGGTCCGGGGACCACCAGTTGTCCTTGAGGGGTTTCCAGGTGGTCCCCAGCTAAATGAAGAGTTGGTAACCAAATGGACCCTCTTAGATCTTCAACTCTTAAGAGTGTAAAATGAAACCAAATGGACCCTTACAGGTTCATTTGGTTTCATGTTGCGCTCTCATGAGTTAAATTATTGTTAAACCTCTGCATTACTTCATTTCCAAGAAGTCTACGTGATTACAGACTAAAGTTTGTATCTTATTTTGGTCAACGTTTGCCTGTTGTCTCTCCTACGGTAACGACATCAACACAGCATGATGGAATTGTGGACAAAACCTCATCCAACGATAACAAAATATTCTTCGGTCTGAGAGGATAAATCTCATGAAAATGGTGGTCCGTAGCTAGCCTGACACTCAGCCTGAATTGACATTTCGTTTCACTTCATTATTCAGTCTGAACTCACTTCCCCCCTAGGGCGATTGCAGGGATGGGCGTTGCCAAAAAGAGGCAGTCTTCAGCGATTGGTTCACCGACCAACACATGACTGGCTGGCTAGTGGCTAGCCTGTTGCTTGCTAGTGCTACTTGCTAACCAAAGAAACAGTCAGAATAGGAGCGCTACGAACTAGTAATCAAACACAACATAACATGCCTGCTACTGGTGTTTCATAGCGAGATCGATACGATCGCATTTTACCGCAATTTACCGCATTTTACCGCGACGCGATGCACGGTACGGTACGGCGGCGGCGCTGGTGTACTTGGAAACACACGCGAGTTCTGGGAAACCCCCACCCATGCTGATCACAAGACGCTGATTCACTACGCTGATTCGCCGATCGGATTTTCAACCGAGGCAGGCCTCTTCAATGAGAGCGATGCTAGACCTGAATCGCCAAAACAAAAAAATTAAAGGGGTGTGGCAAGCGATTCAGGGTCTGGAACTAGGCTAGGTCCGTAGCTCCAATGCCGGACAAATAATGGACCTCGATATTGGGAAAAGGGTTGAAAACTACTGTTATGTGAAGACAGAGACATTCCTAGCAGGGCACACAGCGGCACGGGAGGACATTAGAGGACACCGGCGTTCCGGTGAACTCCCTCCCTCCCTCCTCCCGTCCCCCGTCGTCCCCCATTCAATCACAGGTAGCTGCTCACCGCGGGGCCCCCCCTCTTTAAGCCTGCCGTCACTCTTTGCCAAAAGCCACTAGAGACGGAAAGGAGTTGCCCCCCCTCACTCACTTATCTCTTTTGTTTGTCCTGGTTTTCCATAGACGAGCAGCAGCAGCAGCAGCTCTCGGTTCTCTGGCGGAGCGAGACTAAGTGCCACCGCCACTTCTCGACCTGCCAGCTCCAAATTGGCAGCCTGACCTTCTTTTTTTTTCTTTCTTTCTTCTTCCTCGGGGCGTCTGCACAAAGCCATACCTCTACCACGGGGGAAAAATGCAATTAAGAGGTGACATAAACACTGAGCGCCCGCTGTAGCCGCCGTGCCCGGTGGAAAGCGAGAGAGAGGGCAGGTTGGGGACGGGGGTTGTGGGGGTGTGGGGGTGCTGCCATCGCGACAGCGCGTGCATTGACGCGGACCTATTAATTGGATGTTCCACGTTGACATTGGGACGAGCAGACAGACTGGATGTAGCCGGGTCTCGTTGAGAGATGGCGCGTTGTAACGTGGCAGGGCAGTGTCAGACCTCATGCTGTGGTTGGTGGTGCAGGCGGTGAAATCTTTGACCTCGGCCCGTGTTTTGTCTCTTTTGTAGGCAATTAACATCACCGGGCAACAGTGCAGCAGCAATCAAGCGATGTTTATGCTATTCATGTTTATGCGTGCGTGCTGTGCGTGTGTGCCGTGCACAACACATAAGATACATGCTATCGGTACTAATCAGTACGCTATACAGTATGCTATCAGACAAAAACGCATAATATGTGTTTTGTGTCTGTCTGCCTGGCTGCCTGCCAGCCAGGTATATTCTCTGCATTCTAGTTATTCTTGGTTTCTGGAGTACAGTGTGCCGTACAGTGTACTGAGCTTACAAACATACACATTTGACAGTGATACTGTAGGGTCGGCCTTATTTCATCACAAGCCAACACCCAGTCAATACATGATACGAAAATAAAATGACCTGCCGAACGAGATTTTGCTCTGTAGAGAAAGTAGCTGGCACGGTGGGTGCGTTGGTGCAGACAGAGACAGTGTTTTATTAGCAGAAGCCCATTAAAAGTGCCAGGGTGGGAGAGTGCTGTTTAATTGTCGCCTAAGAGACATGTGACATTTGGAGCGGTGCATCGGATTTGGCCCAAAGTTCACGAGGTGTTGGTAAGGGACACGATAATTACTGTAGATTCTCCCAGAAAGCGGCCCTAATAAGACAACTCAATGCTAGAGGCAGAGCACACTGCACACCGTAGATGTACAGTCAATGAACAGCTGCTGTTATTGGCTGCTGCAGCAGCCAATGAACAAACTAGCTGTTTGTTGGATCAACGCACCAACGCGGGCAGCCATATTGGTACTGGTAAGTCACGCCTCGTAATGAATAGACCTACAAGTCTATTGAGGTAGGAAGGTCCATGGTTAGAACGATCAAAACTGTTGAATTCTCTACCGATTTTCATTGTTTGTTAAAATGCCAGGCTTGTATATAGGACATTGGCCTATCTATACACAAAGTGAGATGTAGGAGCGGTTAGCACCGCTCAAAAATAGATCACATGGATCTCGAGATCCACATGGCATTGGCTGTGAATCTCTGACTTCATGTGACTTGTGGCCAGCATGTGACATAAATTGCCTATGATGTATCATTGATTGATTTGAACAAAAGAGAGATATACAAGTAAATACAATGCATTAATTGAAATGACACAGATAAAAAGCCAAAGACTCGTTTCCATCGTGCTCCTTCACAATCTGACGTAACAACAAAAGACAGCAACTGAGCCCACACAAAAGACTATGCAACTCTATGAACTATGAAACTTAAAATTGTATTCAAAGCATTGATAAATAACAACCGTGCTAAACTGCAACACTATCTAGAAGCAACGATTTGACCTTTTAAAAATAGATATATATTAGGATCTGCGATGTATGACAACATCAAACATGGGCAAGGTTTCCACCAATCCCAGTTCCACTATGACAGTGTTTCTTTCAGGCTGTGACCCACCAAAATAATCATATTTGAACTGGGGACCCCCCACCCTGCACATCTAAGCACTTGGAATTGTAGGAGTAGGCATAAGATTTAGTATGACAAGATCTATTCCATTGTGAAAATAGCTGCTCACAACGTCTCACGTTGAGCATGTAGATCTGCTATTTTCACAATTTCTGCCACTAATATTTGTCATTTTGACCAATGTTTGACCAGAGGTACTAAAAATGTCTTTAAAGTCCATAAATTTGCAGATACCCTGTATACACTTATACTGTATGTTGGTCTGTTTACTGTTGAGTGAGAAAACAATGTTAACATTTAGCTAAACATCTGGGGAACCCCCCAAAATAATTTGGGGACCCCTCTTGGGGTCCCGACCCACAGGTTGAGAACCACTGCACTATGAAGCTTGGAGATACTTTTGAGCGGTGGTCACACCGTCTCCATAGCGTGGCCGTGTGTGTATCCGTGTATGTATGTATGTATGTATGTATGTATGTATGTGTGTCTGTATGTAGCCTCTGGTGTAGCCTCAGTACCCCTGGGTGACCAGAGAGGTGCTGTTGAGTCTAGCCTGCCCTGAGCATCAACTGCAATAGCAGTGGTGGCCTGAGTGAGCAAGTATGGCTCACACTCTCACCCCCCCCCCCCCCCAACACACACACACCTGGGTGAGCAGCACGCACGCACACAGGCACACACACACACCACCGCTCACTTCAAACTTGGGTTTGATTTTTTACCCTACCGCCAAGAAAAAAGCCACCCACCCTCTCCAGAGAGAGAGGCGACATTGCATGCCCCAAGAGGCTGTGGGCTATTTAAAATAAAGAAATCAGGCTGCATATATAGCCGCTATAGATCCCCCTATTTGCATTCCAGCGCGTCTGGGTCAGACGGGCCATCTGTCCGTCCGTCCGTCTATCCGTCCCTGTGTCTGTCAGTCAGAATCCAGTGCGTGGCTGCGTGCGCTAGGCCAGAGGGGGACATGGCAGCTCTGGTCACGGGTTCACCACGGGTCAGTGGCGAGGTCTCATCCGGGGGGAGAGACACCATATTGTTTATGTAAAGTGCCGCCTTCTTCTTCTCTCCATATAGGAAGCCACGCGTGAAGGGTCTGCCCTCGTTATCTGCGGACGCGATATCTGCGCCGTTAACACTTCGCCAGCCGCAATAGAATGGCTTGTTGGTAGATTAGCCGTGAAATTTCTATTATTATATTATGATCTGAACTGCATTCATTTTACAAGACCATCAGCGCTATATCACGTAGTCTTCATCCCCCATAACCATCACGCGATCCCCGTTGTATACTCACCACAGTCACCAGCCAAATTCCTCCCTCTGCATTGGCTTAGATTGGCGGTTTCGGCAGAGGCATCTTCTCCCCGTGCGTTTCGCGTGCGCGATCCGTTCACGTAAATGTGGGCTCAAATAATCCAAGTGTGACTCTACAGTCGATATGAACATTTTCGCAAGCTTAGCCCCCAGCACTCCAGCTATACTAACGCTAACGTCTAAACAGAAAATGGATGGGCGCTGGGAAGCTATAGCAGGGAAAAGACCTGACGTCACTTCCGCTTCATGTCAGAGGAGCCATGCGCTATCGATGGACGAGCGGTGACTAGGGAAGGTTAGACGATCGCCGATTTTCGGATAAAAATCATTTATTTCGTTTTTAATGACCCAGTGCGGTAAATTACGGCGCGGCTGAGACTCCTTGCTCAGATGTCCGGTATAAAACGGTTTTAATATGGGCATCTCCATACGGCTGTCAAAGTGTTAACAGCTCATAACCGGCGGTTTAGGATGATTAAACCGGCGGCTTGGCTTGGGATCCGGTGGTGGTTATGAAGCAGCGCTTGGCTTGGGATCCGGCGGGGTTATGAAGCAGCGCCTTGGCTGTGGATCCGGCGGGCGGGGTTATGAAGCAGCGCCTTGGCTGTGGATCCGGCGGGCGGGGTTATGAAGCAGCGCTAGGCCTACGTCTTGTTTTGCAGGGTGGAGGAGACAGGGTGATGGATGGAGTCATAGAGTGAAGGATGGAGGAGAGGCGGCAGGTGAAGGGCTGGGCAGACGAGCGGAAGTTTAAGATCAGCCATCAAAAAACAAACCTATCACTCTTACTGTGACCCGTCTGACCTTGGACAATACGTGCGTGTGCGAGAGAGCACACGCGCGCACACACACACACACACACACACACACACACACACACACACACACACACACACACACACACACACACACACACACACACACACACACACACACACACACACACACACACACACACACACACACACACACACACACAAATAGTAACACAACAGTAAGACAGACGCCTAAGGGAGAAAAGCCCTCAAATGCGAGGTCGCGCAGGACGGAATTCGCACAGGACGGACGGAATTCATTTGCAAGTGTGATTCGAGTTGCACTTGGTTGTTTAAGTTGGACAAAAACATTTGGACAAAATATTTTCCCAAATATGGATACGACTGACGTCTGACATCACAGATGTCGTATGTTATAGACCACATGAGACACACACAATATGTGTCCATGTATGGGCATTCCAAGCTATAGGGTTGGAATATATTGATGACATCAGTGATCTCCATATATGGCCATACAAGTGACAAAGACGAAATGTGATGTCACAACAATGTGATGTCATAGGTCAGCTATAGACATTGAGGTTGACGTTACTAACAAGATTTGACGGCTTTCATAGTTAACTGCGACCTACGGTCGCAATAACACAGAATCATGCAGACAGACAAAAGGCACGCGTGCACACACACACACGCACGCACGCACACATTCACAAGGACAGACACGGTGACCGTTCCGTGCAGCTGTCCGTGACTTTGACTCCTAAGCCAACATTCAGTGAATCCCAGACAAACCAACGTGACACCCGGGGTCAATTATAGAGGCATGTTTATCATCGTCTCTCCAGACAAACTTCACACAGAGAGGCCACTATCTCCAAGCAGCAGAGAGACCTCGTTGTGAATACGCTTTATTATAAGCGCACACGGTTATCCTCTCTGGTCGCACACAACAACAACAACAACAACAACAACAAAGCCTTGCGCGTCGCCAGCCCCCTGGAAGCATTGTGTCGGCCCGTTGCAGTGAGGGGACGTCAGACATTACAGTGAATCACCTTTAACCCTCAAAGGCACCAAGTGCCGCACTGCGAGCTTGTAGATCTGCTATTTTTTGAAAAATTATGAAAATGTGTGCAAGTCTTTGAATATCTTTGACCCGACTTCTAAATCCTTCCTCTGAATCAGTGGATCTCAAACTTTTTCTTGTCAAGGACCCCCAAAATTACATGTATTTGGCCGCGGACCCCCCATCTCAAAATATGTTGTTCCAGGGACCCCCCAGAAGCAGAGATTTGAGTTACAAAAGTTTGCTTTGAAAAATATATGGATATTGAAAAATGTGCACACATTTTCACGATTTTTTTTCAAAAATAGCAGATCTACAAGCTCGCAGCGCGGCACTCGGTGCCGCGCTGTGAGCTTGTATATCTGCTATTTTTCAATAGTTAAAGCATGAAATAATTCTAAGCCTAAATGCTTTAATCACTTCAACACTTCAACTGGGCAGAGAACACTGGCAGAGCCTTTGAACATCAACCCACCGCTCTGAGAGGGAGCCTCAGCATGGGCCATGTGGAACTCCATGGCTCCAGCTCACTCGCTGTCTCTCTAGTAGGGATGGGACGATACGCGATATTATCGTTTATCGTGATAAAAAAACACTCACGATAATCGTATCGTGGAGATTTAATTCATCGTGATATCGTCCTCCGTCATGCATGCACTGGGATCAATTCAGCTTTTATTTGCCGAGCTGCATATCATCTGGTACACTTAAACCCTCTGTAAATTGGTAAAAGGTACTTACGTATAATGTACATACTTGATAGTCTTTTTTTCACTCTCTTATCAAATGTCTTTGCAAAAAAACAGCCGATCTACAAGCTCTAGGTCTGCTATTTTTGGCAAATGTTCCACCCCAGGATAACGGATTTTGATTATCGCGATAATATCGTAAATCGCGATTTATTGTCACAATAATCATGATATGAAATATGAAATATCGTCCCATTCCTACTCTCTAGCTCTCTTTTTCCTCGTGTTTTTTTTTTTTTTTTTTTTCAAAACAAAAATCCCGGTCACAAATGGAAAGACCAGAGATTCTGGAAGGGGAAAATAGAAGAGCTTGAAGACAGCAGGGACAGAGAACGAAGGCCAGCAGCATAGGCGGAAAGAGAGACGTCTGCTGCGTCCAGAAAGGACTCGAAGCAAGACGTTTTTGCAGCCATTTCTCAATGATAAATAAAGGTATTAATGCAAAAATGAATATCGCCCCAATCCCCCTACACTCACACCCTCACTCTGTCTCCCCTCCTCCTCCCCCTGTTCGGGCGGTCCTTTCCATTCAGGGGTGAAGCCCTTTCAAGAACGCTCTTTTTGATTAAGCCGGCTATTCTTGGGTCTCAAAGGAGCAATTATAGCTGCCCTGTCAAATAGAGGGGAGCCCCAGAAGGCATGCTTGGGTGCCCCCCTAGGGGACACAGGGCCTGTGCTCCTCTCTCTCCCTTCAAGGCCCGACCCCCCCCGCAGCCCCCCGAGAACGTTAGCCAACCTCAACCTCTGAAGCCTTTACTGTATGAACTATAGGGGTGGGACGATAAGCGATATTATCGTTTATCGTGATAAAAAAAACACTCACGATAATCGTATCGTGGAGAATTTATTTATCGTGAAATCGTGCACTGGGATCAATTCACCTTTTATTTGCCGAGCTGCATATCCGGTACCACTTAAACCCTCTATTGGTAAAACGTACTTATAATATACGTACTTGATACAGCCTTTTTTTCACTCTCTAACCAAATCTTGTTGCCAAAAAATAGCCGATCTACAAGTTCACAACGCATCGCGTCATTGACATATCTGCTGGTCCACCCAGCCTCCACCTATTTGCACGATCAGTCTGGCTAAGCTCAAATACTTGGTGATTGTCTAATTAAGTTTCATGTCAATGTTGTTAAGCTCAATACTGTGATTTTTGACTAAGTTCATGTCAATGTTGTTAAGCTCAATACTGTGATTTTTGACTAAGTTCATGTCAATGTTGTTAAGCTCAATACTGTGATTTTTGACTAAGTTCATGTCAATGTTGTTAAGCTCAAGTACTGTGATTTTTGACTATGTTACATGTCATGGTTATTGCTATTATTTTGCTATTGTATCCCTATGGGGGGGGGGGTTTGCTTTGCGTTCCCTGGTTTTGCTTAGCATGCTCAGAAAAGCTTGCACAAAATTCAGGGAACACCTCCGAACGTGGGCGGCCGGGGCCCTTCAAACGCCAAGATTAACTCAGTGAATGCCACCCTTTATTCAAAATCTACAAAACTGGTGCCAGCCATTTTGCTTAATTTTGCCTTTTTATGGGGGCCAAAATCATATTTTGTACTTAAATTACATATATAAATCTATGCTTCTATCGAAAGCCACACTACCCCTCTTACAAAGGAAAACATGTATATTTATATATATATATCCTATCATTAGATTTGGGCTTCAATAGAACATGTGTAAGATGTCTTGATCATCATCATATGTGTGTGCTGTGATGGGCCCTGTGTGCAATCTGGAGTGCAATACCATTTGAAAACCACCAGAGGGTGGTCTCCTACTATCTGATCAACTAACAGAAGAAGGAAGAAGACGTCCATCTTTTTTTTGGTTTGGGCCTGTTGTTTACATTTTGGCCAGGCCTTTTAGCTAGCATGCTAACACACTTCGGAACCCTGGCGATCGCGATCAAGGATAGGTAGAGAAGAATGGATGGCACCGCTGGAATCCTGAGAATTTTCTGCGTTTTTTGAGTACTTATAGTTCGTCAGGGATGCACGGGAAAGTGTATAAACGAACGTTTTAGATAACATTTAAACGGCCGGAACCAATCTTCGGCTATACCGATTTTCCGCCGGACTGTGTTACACTGGTGCTACAGTCAAATCGGCCGTATCGCTCAGGTCACGGAGGCATATGGCCAACTTCTAGAGCGATTTTTTTGAAATTACAATTATGAAAAAATGATAAAACTTTTGATTAATTAAAAAGACGTAAAAGACGTTTATGGCACCGAGGTCCAAAGACGTATAAGACGTTTATGGCGTTCAGTGAGTTAAAGCCCTTTGCACACAGGACAGTTGCGTTCTTTTCGTTTGCTGCATGAATAAAACGCATTGGATTTGGTGTGCAATGCTGTGCGGAATCGGCGCTGCGGATCCCAAAAGGAGTCATAAAAGTAGTGATGAGTTTTTTACCGCATGCGACAAGACGCACAAATCGAACTGGGTTAGGTCGAGAAAAAAACGCACGGCCGCAGCCACTCGTCGCACGGCTAATTCGGATCCGGTGTGCACGAGGTCGTAGAGAATCTTTGTTTTCTTTTTAAAAAAAAAAGATTGTCCGTTTTATCCGCACGGATAAACACGCCTGTGTGCAAAGGGCTTAAAGGACCAGGTCACCTCTGGGACAACCAGATCTTATTTTATTGTTGTGTGGGACACGATCAACACAATCCTGAGTTATTTTTTGTGTTCAATCTGTGTTTTTAGATATGTTAGTATTTCAGCATGCTACAACTGGTCATATGATGCATTTTGCATCATATGACCAGTTGTAGCATGCTGAAATCGGCTGAAATACTAAAATATCTAAAAACACAGATTGAACACAAAAAATAACTCAGGATTGTGTTGATCGTGTCCCACACAACAATAAAATAAGATCTGGTTGTCCCAGAGGTGACCTGGTCCTTTAACTGTATATCTGTATTCCATTTATGCAATAAATGGTTAAATCTGCTTGACGTGAAACAACGTTCCTGCCTAAATTGACTATTAGCCTCCGACATCTGATCCACCTCTGTACTTGAACCTACCAACCCCCCCCCCCCCCCCCCTCCCCCAACACCTCCTCCCCACAAGAAAGAAAAAAGAAGCAAACCCCCAAACCCCCAGCAGGTAAACGCTTCAAAGATAACCCTCATCCATTTTTTATAAAAACTCCCCTGATAAAACGGCCATATCATTGGATAATGAAATCCCATTTCTCTCCTCTCCTCTCCTCTCTCTCCTCTACGGACCCCGCGGTCCTGGTGCTGCTAGCCCACCCACATCAGAGGAGGAGAGGGTTGCCATCATCAGTGATGATGATGATGATGATGGCTCTATTCAATATGAGCTCCCCTGGCCTGGAGGGGGGGGGGGGGGGGGGGGGGGTGAGAGAGAGAGAGCACAGCGGGGGTCCTAAACGCTGCTCATCATCACCTCCACGCAGGGACGTGCTGGGCCCCTGATTCAGCCCGGGAAAAAGAGTTGGAGAGGCCCTCATTGCGCACTATAGAGAGAGATCTCCCTTTAGCGCTGCTGCTACTCAAAGATTTGCCATTTCAGATCGTGACAAGTGAGGCCAGTGGGCCAATTACATGAGTTATATTTCATTGTTGTCGGGTGGAAACCTTGCATGTCCAAAACCTTTTGTGTTGTATTTATCATTTAAAACAATGATTTAAACTAGTGAAAACAGCCAATCTACAAGCACACAACGCCTCGCAACGCGAGGCATTGTGTGCTTGTAGATCTGCTGTTTTCACTACGTTTGTGCAACGGCCTTGTATGATGAAGCAGGGCTTTGCTTTGCGAAAAAATGTATAAATTTGAAACTTGGGGATACAAGGTTTCAGTGACGATTTACTTTGTTGGCCGCCCAGCCCCCAAAATGGAACGAAGGCTGACATTTTATTTTTTATTTTTTTCCTAATGGCCGGCCTGGGCCGGCCGGGAATGAACCGGCCATGCGGGAGTTGTCCTGCTTTTCCCAATGGCCAGCACGTCCCTGCCTCCACGTGGTGGGCCTACGGACGTGACTTGACCCTCTTTCTGCCCTAATTAAACCACCTTCTGATAACACAGCGTTTCCCCAAAAAGCCCACTTCAGCACCGCACCCAGGGGTGTCACACAAAGATTCTGGGCCCTGGTTGGGTACAAGGATTCACTGCGGGCCCCCCATGAATGGGAAGCATTATTATTATGCATTATTTTGTGCTTTAACCATTGAAAAATAGCAGATATACAAGCTCACAGCGCGGCACTCATCTGCTATTTTCTGAGAAATCTTGAAAATTTGTGTCTTCTAAATCCTTCTACGGTTTTTTGAAAAACCTATGTTTCTATGTCAGTGGTGCTCAAACCTTTTCCTGTGAAGGACCCCCAAAATGATATGTATTTGGCCATGGACCCCCATCTCAAAATATTTAGTTCCAGGGAACCCCCCAGAAGCAAAATTTTAGTTACAAAATGTTTGCTTAAAAAATACATAATATATTCAAAGATTTGCACACATTTTCACAGTTTTAAAAAAATAGCAGATCTACAAGCTTGCAGCGTGGCACACTGTGCCGTGCTGTGAGCTTGTAGATCTGCTATTTTTCAACAGCTAAAGTATAAAATAATGAAGGACCCTCCACCCTGTGTCACGTAACCACTTTAAACATTATTTTTTATACTTTGGCTATTCAAAAATTGTAGATCTGCTATTTTTGAAAAACTGTGAAAATGTGTGCAAATCTTTGAATATATATATCTAACAATTAATTTAGCGAATGTCTGTCTGTCTGTCTGTCTGTCTGTCTGACTGTCTGTCTGCATGCTGACATCACTGATACTAAACAGTGTCACCACCATGGTAACAGCTGCATGCTTGAACAATGCCCAAATTTGGAGATGAATCAATGGTGACTGTTCTGCCCAATGGTCACCAGTCTGGGTTCTCCAACATTACTTCTAAGACATTTAAAGCAAACATTCTTAACTAAAATCTTTGCTTCTGGGGGGGTCCCTGGAACAAAATATTTAAAGATGGAGGTCTGCGGTCAAATACAGTACCTATAATTCTATTTTTCAAGTCTTAATCACTTAACTGCCACAGGCTGCGGTGCTAATGGCACTGTGAGGCAGTTGGCAGGTAGGCCCCAGGACCATCGTCATCATCAGCCAATTAGATCCGCTCCCCCAGAAGGGATTTGGGGACATGTCGTGGTCGGTTACACGGATATCGCATGGTCATCGCCCGCCTGCCTGCCCGCCCGCCCGCCTGCCCGCCTGCCTGCCCGCCTGCCTGCCCGCCCGCCCGTCTGTCTCGCGGGGCGCGATTATAGGGCTTGATTGGGGACGCGGGACGTCGCACCTGCGCATTAGCTCAGCGGTTTTATTTAGCAGGCTAGTGGCATAACACGTCGGTTGTCATGGTGTCCGTCCTGGGGAGTGATAGCTTCACGCTGTTTTCCAAGCACTCTAGCCGTGGTGCTAATTATCCACATAGCAGAGCTGAGGAAAGAACAGTCTGGCTAATGTACATGTCAGTGGTATGAGGAGGAGGGGGCAGGGGCGTCACACTGGGGGGGAAAGTGGGACTGAGTCACTAGGGCCCAAGGTGGAGGGGGCCTGGAATTATTTCATACTTTAGCTATTGAAAAATAGCAGATATACAAGCTCACAGTGCCGCGCTGTGAGCTTGTCTGGCCCTGTTACAGATGTTGTCCAAAAATCATGCAGATCGGTACACAGTATCTCTGTAGCTGTTAAATGGAACGGGTATTTCTTACATTGATGCTCCTACATATTAGCATGCAAGCACCAGTTAAAGTTACTTTCCATCCCTCATATACTGTGTGCACAGTGCACATCCCATAACCCACACACTGCACATCATTTCGGAGCTCATATCTTTGAACGGGTAAGGGCTAGTTTTTGAAAAGTCGTGAAAATGTGTGCAAATCATTGAATATATGTATTTTTTAAGCAAACATTTGTAACTCAAATGTTGCTTCTGGGAGGGCGGGGGGCCCTGGAACTAAATATTTTGAGATGGGGGTCCGTGGCCAAATACATATCATTTTGGGGGTCCTTGACATGAAAAGGTTTCACCACTGACATAGAAACATAGATTTTTCAAAAAACCATAGAAGGATTTGAAATATTCAAAGACTTGCACAAATGTTCACGATTTTTCAAAAATAGCAGATCTACATGCTCAAGCTGTGAGCTTGTATATCTGCTATTGTCCAATAGTTAAAGCACAAAATAATGCATAATAATGTGTTCCCAGTTCCCCCTATGAAGACCATCCATGGGGGGCCCGCAGTGAATCCTTGTACCCAGGGCCCAGAATTTGGTGTGACACCCCAGGAGGGAGGAGGGGAGGGGAGGGGAGGGGGAGGGGGGAGAGCGGGCCTGAGCGCTCATCACTATTGTTTTGAATCATGTTTCAGTGATCAAAGGTTGAGTCAGTGCGCTGGATGGATGACGAGCGGCGAGCGCGGCCGCAGTAGCAAGGAAGTCGGGCTCCTTTATTCTCCCGTTCACGATTATGACGTACACCGAGAGACATTAATACGGCCGTCATCCGCAATAATGAATCTTAGGCTAGTTCCAGAACCTCTCCAGACGACTCTACCCCGTCTGCAGAATAAAGCACCATATCCATTTATTATGCCTACCTGTCCCGTGCCATGCCTCCTTAAATAGGAAATAATAAGCGATCGCCAAAAAAAAAAAAAAAAAAAAGGACAGTTTTACAGAGAGGCTAATTTGGTGCGACAATTACATGGAGTACCCGGGAAGGGGGGGGCGTCTATTTGCCGGCGTCTCCCATTACCCCCCCCCCAACCCACCCCTACCCCAACCCACCCCTATTTCTATCCGTATTAATCAACAGGCTTGATCACCGGCTGTCTTTCAGCATAACTGCGAGCCAGAGCTCATTCTTAATGGCCACCTATTGCTCTTTTAATTGCGCGCCTTTCCATTCCACTCTGCACGTCACTTTGGTTTAATGTTCCTGTGCATGGTCTCTTGGCTCTGCACAACGGCAGCACCACGCACGCACGCGCGCACGTGCACACACGTGCACACACAGCAACACGTAGGTAGGTAGCGCGTAGACACTTGGAAGTCAACGCGGTGGGTGCACCTCCTCCCCGTCGTCGTGATGAAGAGCTCCCGGTGTCTATTTTTTTGTGTTTTTCGGGCGGATTATGTGGGAGAGAATATAAAGGGGAGCTGGGAGTAGATTTATAAAGCGGTGCGTGTGGGGGGTGAGTGCGTGTAGCACCCGGCGCTGTGCGTTTCAATCAGATTGAGCGGGGTGCAAGCGCAGCACATTACTCTCTCTCTCTCTCTCTCGCTCTCGCCCTGCTCTGCATAGCGCTGCGCAGGGCTGTGTCCTCCCGCTGTATTAGCGTGATGTATGACCCACAGACGCCGTGCTGCAACACAACACGCCTAGCGCCGCACACACTCGCTAGCCACGCCGATCCAAACACCCCTCTGCGGCTTTTTCATTCCACCTGTCACACAGTTATTCATCTCTCCCCTCTCTCTCTCCTCTCCTCTTCTTTCCTCTCTCTCTCTCTCTCCCTCTCTCTCTCCCCCCATAACCGCTCCCCTCCCAACCCCCGTGTCTCCCAGCTTTACTCCATCCATCACTTCACTTTGTCTTTTCGGAGCATTCCTTCAGCTTCCTCGTTGCTTTGCGAGGAGGAATATACCGCAGCACGGCGTCTCTATGCCAAGTGGTTTTCAAAACATTTTCATGTCAACGACTCCCGAATTGATGTGTATTCATTTGGTCCGCGGAGCCAACATTTGAAGAGATCGTGTGCCAAAGATCTCCATAAGAGAACATTTGTCAACATGTGTCAAAAGAAAATATAAAAAATAGCCATAAGTTGTGACCTTGTGGCAAACACATTGGGGTGCCAAGATTTCCCCCCCGCCTAAAACATTATTATCAGGTATTATTATACTAAGAGGAAGATTTTTTTCCAAAAAAGTGTATAGAAAGAGTTAAAATTAGGTTTTTATGTGGCCACACCCACCAGTTCATTAAGTATGCCTGGTTGTCATGGTGGGTGGTGACCCAGCTGAAGTTAGCCACACCCACAGTGTTGGGTGAATGGTAAAAGGGGAGGGGATGATTATATGATGTCACTCTATCTGTGTTTTTGGATCGGCACTTTTGACCCAGAAGGTGGCAGCCTCGAGGAAGAAACCCAAAATACAAAGGGAATTCATAATTGCTCATAACAACCACGCCAGGGGGTCTAATGAAATACTGTCAACCTCCTAGACAAATGAAAACCAGAAAAAGTACAAAACTATGGCACCACCTCTTTAAGTGTTCCTCATTTTGCCTGGGGGGGGACTGGGGGTCCGCAGACCCCACTTTGAGAACCAGCACTCGTCTCCTACCTACTGAGGCTGAACTAGGGCTGGGTGATATGGAAAAATACAATATCACGATATTTTCCAAAGCTGTATCATGATGCACGATTCTATCACGATTCTTTTTCACGTTGGTTTTTATGGTTATTTTTCAAGTTACTTGACAAAAACTAGACTATCTGGGTTCCTTTTGGGAGGTCTAAATTGAACTTTACAAGTATGTAACTCGGACAGTATACAAATGAAACCATTTGGTTTCATTTGTATACTGTCAGAGTTAAGTGGAGACCTTTTGGGAGGTCTAAATTGAACTTTACAAGTATGTAACTCTGACAGTATACAAATGAAACCAAATGGACCCGTAAGTCCATTTGGTTTCATTTGTATACTGTCAGAGTTAAGTGGAGACCTTTTCTGCAATGAATCTCTGCAATGAATCTCTGTATTAACAATTAAACAGGATTGTTTTACAAGGCTCCCTCAATTGCATCACGATATATACGATATCTCTGAAAAGGAATATCGTGGAGACATTGTATCATCTCAGCGATAATTATCATCATATCGCCCTCCCTAAGGCTGAGTAAGAACACCACACACACATCACGCCCTGGCCACAGGAAGCCATCATCCTCCTATATACGGTACACGCTGATCCAGCGAGAGGAGCGGCCGCAAACGGCCTCCGTGATTCTATTTGTGTACTACTGTCTGCGGGTGTTTTGTCATTACTGCCACTGTCGTCCTTGACGCAGGCCTGCTCTGACACCACAACGCCGGCCCTCTTTCAGGGCACACTGGAGAGGGGAGGGGCGGGGAGGGGGGAACACACTGTACAACAAACCCCAGTCACAGTCAGAAAAAGATTGGAGGAGGAAGAAGGAAAAAGGAAACAGAAAATAACAGCTCTCCCTAATAGCACAATAACAGTCGGCAGCGAGTCCTCTCGGTGCACTGTGTGTTTAACCCATTTAGGGTTAGAATTATTGAATGCTTTAGTTATTGAAAAATAGCAGATCTACAAGCTCACAGCGCTGCGAGCTTGTAGATCGGCTATTTTTGAAAAATCGTGAAAATGTGTGCACATTTTTTCAATACATATTTTTCAAAGCAAACTTTTGTAACTCAAATCTCTGCTTCTGGGGGGGGTCCCTGGAACAACATGTTTTAAGATGGGGGTCTGCAGCCAAATAAATGTAATTTTGGGGGTCCTTGACAAGAAAAAGGTTTGAGAAACACTGATTTAGAGGAAGGATTTAGAAGTCGGGTCAAAGATATTCAAAGACTTGCACACATTTTCAAGATTTTTCAAAAATAGCAGATCTACAAGCTCGGTGAGCTTGTAAATCTGCTATTTTTCAATAGTTAAAGCACAAAATAACGGTTAAAGTGGTTCAAATCTAACGCGACTCGGGGCGCATTCCCGGTATTTGGGGGTTAAGACAGCTGAGGGGACGAGGGGGGGGGGGGGGGGGGCGCTGAGGAGGAGGAGGGAGGGGGGAGGGAGGGGGGAGGGATGGGGAGGTACTACGAAGGTTAGAAATGTAATCTGAGAGAGACAATTACACACACTTACGGCGTCTTTTGTGGACTGAGCCTGTTTTTATCAGTGATGCTAATTTGACTCAATGTATTTACAGAGAGAGAGAGAGAGGGGGGGGGGGCGGGGGGGGGGGGGGTTAAATGGATAGGATAGCTACTGTCAAACCAATTCCCATCAACCCCCTCTTCCTTTCCATTTTATCTATGGCTTATTGGCTACAGAAATACGTAATTAGGTGAGCTGGTCGTACAATACTGCATTGTCTGCCCTCCTTTGTTCTCTTGCTATGCAGACGTGCTGTGTCATTCTGGGGGGACTGTACGTAGGTAGAGATGAGAGGTGATGAATGTGATTTCATGCAAGGCGCTGATTGCTATTTTTGTCCGCTTTAGAAACGGGAAGCTCGTGTCGGCGTGTTGTGTTTCGTCTTGTGAATACCACCCCGCGCATGCATGCGAAAGTGGCCGTAATTGTGTTATGAATAGCCACAGCACCGGTGATTCAATTATGTGCATTTTTCCAGTTAATGTCCTCGGCAGCCGCCCGCCACACGCCTACAGTACTTCCTGCTTAGTTGAAAGTGATATTTTGTGAGTGCTGTTATAGATGCCGATTCTTGGGTCATTTACAGTAAACGTTTATTACAGTGCCAGCTAGATGGCGCCCGAGGCTGCTGGGTGACCAGAAAAGCCACATAGGGATACGCTGTATATGCACAAGCCTTGTGCAGCCGTGACGCGCGTGAACACTTTTGTGCGTGTCATGAATAATGACCCTGATGAAGTTAGCTTGAAGTTACCTATAGGCTAACACTAATGTTAGAAGCCCAATTTTCGTCGATTTAGCCATGAATAAACCTTGTCCTCTTCCATAAAAGCATAGATCAGAGAAAAAGAGCTTCAAAGATCTGAGGATGCATTGGATTGCGGACTGCTCGAAAATTTTGCCAGGGGCCTTCGGGTGTTAATTTAACTTTATTGCCTTTCCCGAATTAGTTTGGGACACCACAGCCAAATCCCGGCGCCGGAAAAAAACTAAGTGTGTTAAAACGCAGTATTTCTGTGGACACACCCTAATAGGTAATTGAACACATACTGGATTTGACCTGATCACCACTTGCAGGTCCTCTCTGTTGAGATCCACCTGCTGGCCATCAGAGAGGAAACGTGAGAACATCTTAAAAGGGAAAAGGGAAAACCTTTTCTCACACCTTTTACCCAGATGGGCAGCAGCGGTATTTAAGAAAGACAACACTTTAGAGCTCTCAGGCCTCTGTCTCTTGGTCCTGTTTCATTTCATAAAAGACCTAAACATTATTCCCTGGAGGATCTTCTCAACCTGCGGTAGGCGACCCCCAGCCAGCACTCCCGCCCAGGGTAAAACTTTGATCATGTCTGTTTGAGTGGAAGCAGGTGCTGCTTACTAGGGCAGCCCTCAGCGGGTTCAAGGCCTATCGCCTCCCCCCCAACAATACACTCAGGGGCCTTTTCCACCGGCAAAGAACCGGTTCCAGAACCAGTGCCGGTTCAACTTTCTTGGGAACCTTGGTTTGTTGCGAACCGGCTTGCGTTTCCACCAGATTGAACCATGATTGAACCAGAGGAACCAAGGATTTTGTGGTTCCCGACCGTTCGGAACCAACTTTTACGGTTCGGAACCAACTCTGGTTCTCAGTGGAAAAGCTCACCTCTGGTTCATCCCATAGGCGGGAGAAAGAACCAGAACCGGTTCTTCTTTGCTGGTGGAAAAGGGCCCCCACACACACCCCTTGGATATCACTCCTCCAACAATACACATACACACACCCCATGGATATCACCCCTCCAACAATACACACACACACACCCCTTGAATATCACTCCTCTAACAATACACATACACACCCCCCTTGGATATCACTCCTCTAACAATACACACACACACACCCCTTGGATATCACTCCTCCAACAATACACACACCCCTTGAATATCACTCCTCCAACAATACACACACCCCTTGAATATCACTCCTCTAACAATACACATACACACCCCCCTTGGATATCACTCCTCTAACAATACACACACACACACCCCATGGATATCACTCCTCCAACAATACACACACCCCTTGAATATCACTCCTCCAACAATACACACACCCCTTGGATATCACTCCTCTAACAATACACATACACACACCCCTTGGATTTCCCAAACCCGGGAGAGTGCAGTCCGTGCGCGCAGCGACACACACACACACACACACACACATACACACATACACACACACACAGTCGGCCCGGTACGCAACACAATTATCCGACAGAGAGGCACCTGGAGCCAGCGGCTCCGTGCTCTTAATCACACAGTGGAACTGATTCAATTCATTTTGCCCGGGGAGCAGATATTAGAGCCATTACGTCCTAATTAACAGAGTGCGGAGGTGGAGCCACACCTGAGTGCCCTGGAAATGGGCAGAGCTGATCTGCACCCTGCTCCTCGTCAGGGGTGTCACAAGGGGAGGGGGGGGGGGGAGGGGGGAGTGGGACTGAGTTACTAGGGCCCAAGGTGGAGGGGCCTGGAATTATTTTATACTTTAGCTATTGAAAAATAGCAGATATACAAGCTCACTGCGAGCTTGTAGATGTGCTATTTTTTGAAAAGTCGTGAAAATGTGTGCAAATCATTGAATATGTGTATTTTTTAAGCGGACATTTTTAACTCGAATTTTGCTTCTGGGTGGTCCCTGGAACTAAATATTTTGAGATGGGGGATCCGTGGCCAAATACATACCATTTTGGGGGTCCTTCACATGAAAAGGTTTGAGCACCATTGACATATAGAAACGTAGGTTTTTCAAAAAACCTTAGAAGGATTTGAAATATTCAAAGACTTTTGATTTTTTTTGTCAGAAATCAGATCTACAAGCTCGCAGCGCGGCACCTGGTGACGCGCTGTGAGCTTGTATATCTGCTATTTTTCAATAGCTTCAATAGCACAACATGTGAGTGAATCCTTGAACCCAGGGCCCAGAATCTGGTGTGACACCCCTGCTCCTCGTTCCAATACAGCGGGACTCGGCCACGGTAAGGAACAGGGGGGAATGGAGGTGTGTGTGTGTGTGTGTGTGTGTGTGTGTGTGTGTGTGTGTGTGTGTGTGGTGGGGCAGGGGCAGGGGGGGGGGGGTCGACCGCTCTTAAAACATGTGGAGGAGGGCTAAATTTGATTAATCCATAAAGTGATCTCCTCTGTCTGATAATGCGGTTGTAACACATCCACACAAGGTCTGCTATGATTATATCCGTTATGGTTCACGGCCATCAAAGATAAGGTTAGGCTTGGGCCCGGGGGCGGGGCGCTAATTGAGTTAGCACTGGGGCGATGTTATACACTGCGGATGCTACTGCCAGGGTACATAAAGCCCAAATGTTGAGGATTTATTTTTTTCACATCAGCTACATTGACAGCTAACTAAAAAAAAAGCTTGCAAGAGTCGCAACACATCACTATGTGATGTATTTTGAGCTTCTAAAATGGCTATTTCACAATAATCCACAGCCTTTCCGTGTGGAGTATGCATGTTCTCCCTGTGTGCCCTAGGGTAGGTATCCTCACCAAAAAGAAAAACAGTAGACCAGTAATCCTGGACTCTATACTGCCTCCAGCGGGCTACGTCCTAACGGTGAAACGCCCCCCCCCCCCCCCCCCCCCCCCCCCCCCCCCTGTCAGGTGATAAGAAGCGGCCTGCTCACTCCTCATGCATTGAAGGAAGCATGAGCTCAGTTTGGATTGTCCAACTGTAATGTTACCAACACATTCAGCTATAACAGCCCATAATATGTTCTGAAACACTCCACATTCCACATACCAATCTCCACATTTCAAGGTTCGGTAAAATGTATTAGTAAAAAAAGGTGCATGCAACTGGCTTCCAGTGAATTATGCATCTTTTGTTACTCCTGCACCAACATTCTCTCACTGCCGCCCAGCTATTTTTCCATTACTGAGTGATTTAGAATCCATTTTCTGTTGGATTGATTGAATGCTGATTCTGGTACATTTGAAGGCCTCCTCCTCCTTACACACTTGCAGACCACGGTCCAGATGGATGGGGTCAGGACTCAATGGACTAATGCTCATTTGTGCCATCATTAGAAGATTACATAATGTATATATGCAGGGGTGTCGCACCAAATTCTGGGCCCTGGGTGCAAGGATTCACTGCGGGCCCCCCATGAATGTTCATTATTTTGTGCTTTAACTATTGAAAAATATCAGATCTACAAGCTCACAGCGCAAGCTTGTAGATCTGCTATTTTGGAAAACGTCTTTGAATATGTTTTTTGTTGTTGTTGAAAAACCTATGTTTCTATGTCAATGGTGCTCAAACATTTTCATGTGAAGGCCCTCCAAAATGATCTGTATTTGGCCACCGACCCTCATCTCAAAATATTTAGTTCCAGGGACCCCCCAGAGGCAAAATTTGAATTAAAATGTTCGCTTAAAAAAATACATATTCAAAGATTTCCACACATTTTGAAAAATAGCAGATCTACAAGCTCGCAGTGTGCTGCGCTGTGAGCTTGTAGATCTGCTATTTTTCAACAGCTAAAGTATAAAATAATTAAGGCCCCTCCACCTTGGGCCCTAGTAACTCAGTCCCACTCCCCCCCCCCTTGTGACACCCCTGTATATATGTACATACAGTATACAGTATTATGTATTGTATATTCTACAATTGTGATGCAAAGGGATATATATATATATATATATATGCACGGCGTATTAAATTCAAATGATAATGGATATAGTAATAACATTGGGATTCTCTCTACTTCCACCATGATGGTGTGAGCCATGGGACCGTTTCCTACTTTATCTTGCACTGACAGCACGACGAACGCAAATGAATTCCAGGGAAGTAACATTCAGTCTGCCAATGATCACTTCTTCTTAAAAAGAAAAAAAGAAAAAAGAATCCCCCCCCCATGCCACATCCAGACTGTGTGTCCCTGCTATCCCCGATCCCCGGGGACCCGTTGCATTTCACACCCCAAAAAATTGGATGGGCAAAGACGGGGGTTGATGGGAGGAATGCATTTCAGGGTGTGAATTAAGCCTCTTTAGACAGTTCAAGAAGCCACAACTATCACCACATTAATGTCAGAAATGACATGCCAAGTTCGGCGACTTAAAAAAAGAAATATGTTCCGCTGAGCTGCGATGGGGGGGGGGAAACCCCCCAGAGACTGGATTATACCACAAATGGAACTTTTATTTATTTATTATTTAACATGTCATCTAGACCAGGGGTCTTCAACAGGGGGTCCGGGACAACTAGGGGGTCCTCAGACTTACTACAGGGGGTCCTCCAAATGTTTGTGTGATAGAAACTCTTTTCCCCCTTTTTTTATATTAACCACTTGAACCCTAACGTCCATATTCTGTGAACTTTAGCCAAGCGCGAGGCGTTGTGAGCTTGTAGATCGGCTATTTTTGGCAAAGAGCTTTGGTGTAGAGGGGGGAAAAGAGCAGACTAAGCACAGAGTGAAAGGTCAAGTTTATTAAGTATTGACGGCTCAAGTGGTTAAATATCTGAAAACACAAATTGACATGAATCCAAAATACACTGATGATTGTGCTGTCAAGCGATGAAACTAGGGGTCCTTGGCCTGAAAACGTTGAAGACCCCTGATCTAGATCAATGTAGTACCCTGTCTTTCATGCTATTGATTGAGCCACGCTGGAAAGAGAAAAAAAATGTATGTATCCTATATAAATAGACACATAACAGTGTATATTTCATGGGGTTACAAAAAATCACACCCGTGTGAACTGAGCGGTGGTCGTGGAGGCTGCGCAACAGCAAAACAAATATATATATATTGTGTGTGTGTGTGTGTGTGTGTGTGTGTGTGTGGGTGGGTGGGTGTCTGGCCTGGCCTGGCCTGAACAACAGCGCCCCTCCCTTAACATGTGTGGTCACAAAAGGTACTACATACAGGCTACATACACCATACAGACACGCATACAGACAGACAGACAGACAGACAGACAGACAGACCCACACACACGGCCACGTATAGGAGCGTTGTGACCACCGCTCAAAAAGCCTTCGAGTACAGCATGTTGCCAGGCGAGAGTGAGGTTCATATTACACGTCTCTCCGTATGGAAGGCAACACGATAAGATGAAAAACAATCTGCGACATCAACCAACCCCTTCTTTAAGACAGGAAAACAAGGGCTTGGATACGTTGAGCAACGTCTATAAATTACTGTGGAACACAAGCGACATGTGAGCAGATGGAAGCAGGGCCCGAGACTAGAGCCAGAAAGATCTAAAGAGTTCCATAAGGCAACAAGCGAGCAGCAGCAGCAGCACACACACACACACACAGGGGTGTCGCACCACATTCTGGGCCCTGGGTACAAGGATTCTCTCACATTTTGTGCTTTAACTGTTGAAAAATAGCAGATATACAAGCTCACAGCGCGGCGCGAGCTTGTAGATCTGCTATTTTTGACCCCCATCTCCAAATATTTAGTTCCAGCCCCCCCCCCCCCAGAAGCAAATTTTTTGTTACAAATCTTCGCTTGAAAAATACATTATATTCAAACTAAAGATTTGCACACATTTTCATGACTTTTCAAAAATAGCAGATCTACAAGCTCGCAGCGTGGCACTCGGTGCCGTGCTGTGAGCTTGTATATCTGCTATTTTTCAATAGTTAAATTATAGAATAATTACGGCCCCTCCACCTTGGGCCCTGGTAAATCAGTCCCACTTCACCCACCCCCACTTGTGACGCCCCTGCACACACACACACACACACACACACACACACACACACACACACACACACACACACACACACACACACACACACACACACACACACACACACACATCAGCAGACCTCAGGGGCCAAGCAGGAAACCACTCCTTGACTGACTCGGGCCGCGGCTAGAGAGACAGATCTCCTTAAGGATGGTATTTCGGGAATGTTTAACCAAAAAGCCTTGGGAAGCAGAAGCATTGGAGAGGGATGGTAAAATTATACACCCCCGTTCCGGCAGGCAGGCAGGCAGGCAGGCAGGCTGCGCGGGTCTGGCAGATGTTACAGCTTGGTGGAATGTAAACTTATGCGCCTGTTTACCAACACATGCACTTTTGTTCTGAAAAACCTGCGAGGGTCACGTTCTCCCACCCCACCCCCCACCCTCTGCTGAGTCAGTTCCAATGCCCTGTCAAGGTAAGTGTTAAAGGGAGGCACGGAACCATTTCCAAACCACCAGGGACGTGCAGAGAATGTTAGAGAGGCAGGGGCTGACATTTCTAAAAGGGCCTTTTGGTGAAAATATCGGAAATAGCAGACCTCAAAGCTCACAACGCGTCGCAGAGCTTGGAGGTCTGCTATTTCCGGTACTTGATACCACACAAAATTAAGCAAAAAAAAAAATACTGGACATGTGCCGTAACGGCATGGATTTCTACACAGAGAGGGCAATTCTTTCAACATAAGATGCTGCATTCAAGTTCAGGAGAGTTTGGACAAGGCAATTCTCTTAAATGCTGCCTTTAGGTATGACATGGAAATAGGGGGCATTTTTGCATTTCTTTCACCATAGTAAAAACTGCATTCATGGTCTGGAGAGGGCACTTTTTACAGACAGATAAAAGGGCAGGGGCTCAAGCCCCCTTTGATGTCTATGTGTGCACGTGCCTGCCAAACACGCAAAATCACAAAGGCTGCGTGAATCTTTGAAGCCAAAGAGAGAGAGGAGGGACCTTGCTAGCTCGCCAAAGACCCGCCGTTGTTCACAGCTGACTCCACACACACACACACACACACGTGCGTTGACGTCAGGGAGGGCTGAATCACAAAGCGGGGGGCTCATAAAAACAATGCAACGATTACGTCAAACATCAGAGTATAACAACACACAGGCACACAGAGTAACCTGGCTGCAGATGCAGTATCACGGTCGGTCAGCAGCACCGGTGGGGGGATTGTTGCTTTGTGAGGCCTCTGTGTCGGGGGGTTTTTGCCAGCCTCGAGAGCCTTTACGCAGAGCCCCAAGAATCCCCTGCTGTTAACTCTTAAGAAGCCCCTGTCACCATCCTCTATAACGGCAAGACCGCAAACTATTTTATGGGGCGAACTGATGAGAGAAAGTATCGTCCTCGTGTGTCTACTCTGGAGCCAGGGGTGTCACACCAAATTCTGGGCCCTGGATACAAGGATTCACTGCGGGCCCCCCATGAATGTTAACTATTGGAAAAATAGCAGATCTACAAGCTCACAGCGCGGCACCGAGTGCCGCGCTGTGAGCTTGTAGATCTGCTATTTTTGAAAAATCGTGAAAATGTGTGCAAGAAACCTTATGTCAAGGACCCCCAAGATGATATGTATTTGGCCACGGACCCCGATCTCAAAATATTTAGTTCCAGGGACCCCCAGAAGCAAAATGTGAGCTTAAAAAATACATATATTCAAAGACTTTCACACATTTTCACAACTTTTCAAAAATAGCAGATCTACAAGCTCGCAGCGCGGCACTCGGTGCCGCGCTGTGAGCTTGTATATCCGCTATTTTTCAATAGATAAAGTTATTAGGGCCCCTCCACCTTGGGCCCTAGTAACTCAGTCCCACTTTCCTACCCCTTGTGACGCCCCTGTCTGGAGCCCCGGCCGCGTCAGTAAACGCGTCGCACGATGTGGTGAGAACAAAAAGAGAGAACGCGGCGGAACAAAGATGTCGAATACGTCTTTGATTATGACAGCCAGCTAAAACCCCACCCCCCTCCCCCCATCTCCCCCCGCTCTGGGTTTCCCTCGCAGACACATGTGTCATTAGCCATCCTTTCTTTCTCTCAAGGCTTTGATTGATGTTCTCTCTCCATGCGTCACTAATCATTTCATATGAGACTGTGCCGCAAAAGTGGGAAAATTGACTTACCATTAAGAGCCCATTTATTTGCCAAAGGCCGCCGTTAATTGCGTGACATTGACTAGTGCTTTCCATTTAAAGTTCACGCTCATCAGTGACCACGAAAACAAATGGTTTGCGTTGTGTAAAGAGTACACTTTGCATATTGACACATAATGCATATTGATCTGTGCACACGCTGGTAAACATTTGCTATTTTGGTGTCGTATTTGACTAGCATGGAGCATGTCCAGCTTGCAGGCTGCTACTGCTGATGTACGGGCCTTGCAGCATATGTAAACCAGGGACGTGCTGGGCCCCTGATTCAGCCCGGGAAAAAAAGAGTTGTAGAGGCCCTCATTGCGCTATAGAGAGAGATCTCTCTCTATAGCGCTGCTGCTACTCAAAGATTTGCCATTTCAGATCATGACAAAGTGACAAGCCAGTGGGCCAATTACATGAGTTAAATTTCGTCGTTGTCGGGTGGAAACCTTGTATCTCCAAAACCGTTTGTTTTGTATTTTTTTTAAATGATTTAAACTAGTGAAAACAGCCGATCTACAAGCACACAACGCCTCGCACCGCTTGTAGATCTGCTGTTTTCACTATACTTTTGTGCAACGGCTTTATATGATCAAAGCTTTGCTTTGCGAAAAAATTTACACATTTGAAACTTGGAGATACGAGGTTTTCTGCCCGACAGTGCCGATTTACTTTGTTGGCCGCCCAAATTATTTTTAATTTTTTCCTAATGGCCGGCCTGGACCGGCCGGGAATGAACCGGCCGTTAGGGAGTTGTCCCGCTTTTCCCAATGGCCAGCACATCCCTGATGTAAACTAAGGGTCTTCAACAGGGGGTCCGGGCCGGGGCCCCTAGGGGGTCCTCAGAGTTACTACAGGGGGTCCTCCAAATCTTTTGTGTGCTACAAACATTTTTCTCCTTTTTTATATTAACACTTCCTGTGCCAATCTCATAGTAAGGGAAAGTTAGCCTATAGCTAGACCAATCTGGTAACAAAATCTAAATCACTAGCTTTCTTCACAAATGTGTTCATAAAGGTGTCTACTATCACCTCTGAACTTTGTCAAACCCAACTCCCTTGACGTACTTTGTGGGAGCCAATCAAAGTTATTGGGTATCCCGAGGGCCTGGGATTAAAGGGGGAAAATAAGAAATGGCCAATATGAACGTATGAGGTGTGTAATTTGGGTATTTTTGGGCTGCTGAATCCATTCCAACCATTCGTTTTCAATTAAAATTACTCCTTAGCCATAAAATAGGCCACACCTTCTTCTGTGTCCATGAGACATAATATTGGAAAAAAAAAAAGTTGGAGGTTTGAATTCATGAAAACTATTCAAGATCAGGTGGGTAAGCGCACATCATGACACACATGATAACATGATGCAATCTGACAAGGAACACTCAAACACAGGGTTTAAAACATAGGGACTAACAGCACACAGGTGAACTTGAATGACATGATTGGCTAAGCCTTAGCTAATTAGGCCTTTTTTATGACCAAGGAGTCATTTTCACTGATAACTAATGGTTGGAATGGATTCAGCAGCCCAACAATACCCTAATTACACACCTCATACGTTATATTGGCCATTTTTTATTTTTTCCCCCTTTAATCCCAGGCCCTTGGTATCCCGATACCCCCAAATTTGATTGGCTCCCACAAAGTATGTAAAGGGAGTTGGGTTTGACAAAGTTCAGAGGTGATAGTAGACACCTTTATGAACACATTTGTGAAGAAAGCTAGTGATTTAGATTTAGTTCCCAGATTGGTCTAGCTATAGGCTAACTTTCCCTTACTATCATCCAGGAACGTGATAAGGGGGCGGGGGTGGCTCGCCATGGCCCTTTTAGTTCGTCCAGAGACGAGTTAACCGGTTACCATGGTTACCAGGTAAACAGACACTGCTGCGGCCACTGGTGAGCGAAACAACTACATATTAGGGATGAGGCCGAATATTCGGCACCGAAAATCTTCGGCCGAAAATGGCTAAAAATGCATTTTCGGTTTTCGGCCGTATAGTTTTTAAAACCGAATAGTATAGCACCGAATAGTGTGAAGAACAGGGCACCAGTATAATCTCTCAAAAAGCAGCCGCAGCACAGCAGCATCAGTAAACATTCTCTCTCTCTCCCCCTCCCTCACTCACTCACTCCGTATAGGCACATGGCTAGTAAAAAAGATGTGAGATGTAGGGTCCTGTCTGGACTCTGTAGTTAGATGGATAGATGAGGGACAGACGGTAGGAAGAGTGGGCACTAAGGAGGAGTGGGCACCTTGATATCAAGTTCTAATATTTCTATAACTGCTAAAAAAAACAATATACAATCATTTGGGCATAAAGAATAAGTTCAATGATAAATGTAGGGCTGATAATGACATACGTGATATGGCATGTTCAAATCATGTAATCAAAAAGTTAATTTTGAGCCCTGATAATGGTGATTATTATTATAGTTTTGTATAATAATCATGTTTGCCATAATAAGGTAGCTTTACAACAAATGGTACAAAAATGGTAATAAAAATACATTATGCGCATAATATATATTAATAATATTCGGCTATTCGGTATTCGGTTTTCGGCGAAATGTTTCCACTATTCGGTATTCGGTTTCGGCCAAGAATTTTGCTTTCGGCACATCCCTACTACATATCCCATGATGCAACTCGGCCACCAGCATCATGAAGCATCTAACCCGCATAGGCTCCTATTCATTGCTGATGCAAAGAAACGGCTTTATCTCGGAATCTGCTACCAAAACGCAGAGAACGCCGTGAAAACCGCTCTTTTTCACGGCGACACTGACTGGGCCGTGACGGTCGGCCGCGGTTAGGATTTTAGTTTCGAGACCGAAAGTAAACAAACTGACGTCCATTTTAAAATCGTTCCAATTTCCACAACATGGACACGATCGTGGACTTCCGGGGCTCTTCAAAATAAAGTGTAAGTGAATGGGCGGCGGCACTCTACAGCCAAATAGTTACCAAACTAATGGCAACCCAAGTGTCAAAACAGTGGCCCTCTGCACTTCAGAAAAGCGACCAAATGTGTGGGAGAGTGATAAGCCTGAATGGGGGGGGGGGGGGTTGCTGGTACGGAGGGGCTGCGGGGCACGGGGTGGGGGGGGGGTGGTAATCAGATCCCGGGGGCAGGCTTAGGCTGGGCGAGGGAACCAAAGGGACATTGGGCCAAGAGAGCAGTGGAGAAATGTGCTGTACACGCTATCCAAATAACTTTAGACACGCTTCTGTCCACGGAAACAGATTATTTCTCTTTATCCGCTTTTTCATTCAGATTTTTTTTTTCTTTTCTTAACAGTCACCAGCATGATAAATGGTAGTTCTTCCACGCCCCCCAATACCTCTCAGCCATCGGCGGTCTGGACGGCCTCAATGTATACTTTAAAAGAAAAAAATCAATTGCTACAGCTGTGAGACGAGAGTGTAATGCTGAATATATTGTGTGTTTGCCTCTCTAATCTTCTCCCTCAACATGTCAGACAAATTGTGCTGCCTCCGCCAAATCTAATAGAACCGCCCCCCTTCTGCCCACAATGCGTGTGCGTGTGTGTGTGTGTGTGTGTGCGTGTGTGTGTGTGTGTGTGTGTGTGGTGAGCATGCATGCACACGCCGCACACGTAGGAAGTCAGACTGCATGGAAGTGTTGAAGGATGGAGATTGACAACGCGGCGGGAGGTATGTAATCACGGCCAGGAGAGGATCGAATATGTATGAAATACATATATTTATTCCGTAGCCTTGCTCGGAGTATAAAAAATAAACCCCCTCCTCTCTCTCTCTCTCTCTCTCTCTCTCTCTCTCTCTCTCTCTCCAGAGGAATAGACCATGCATGTAATCTGTCTGCTGTCTGTCCCGAGGCTCCCTGTTCATGCTCCTCAAACTCATTCACACGGAGCTGATGTATTGTGCTTTTGTATCGAGAGCAACTGTCCACGACGCGTTAGGGGATTCAGACATTCAAAGGCCTTCCTTCTCCCATCGTGTCGCGGTCAAGTCCCCATCCACCGCTTGCCACCGCCTCCTCTCCCATCCCGTCTGCTTATCGCCTTCCTCCCTTCCAGCCCGTATACACCGCACTTCCCCCCCATCAGGTTTGGAGGAAAACCGCAATTCCACCTTATATACTCTGCGTAATTTATGCTGCAATTTATCCGTCGCATCTCGTGTCCAACCTGTCACGCGGCGATATAGCATCCTCGCGTGGAGTCAACGCCAACGCAATTACCAAACCGGAGGAGGAGGTCTTGGGAGTTCACGCTTGCATCTCGAGGCGCTGCATGGGAGAGACAGGGCGAGCTTTCCACCTTGTGGACCGTGGAAATGCCGCAACGTGGAAAGCAGAGGACCACTGGTGCTCTTCACGAGCGCACTCTCGCCGCGAGATGACAGGCGTTAGACTTGGAGGGGTGGGTATAGCGGCGTGGAGGAAAATGAGCCATCATCAAAGCACCGACGCGGAGGCCCCGACCGTCGTGCCGCCGCTGCTGCTGCAGACGCTCCTGGAACGAACGTCCCTCTAATGACAGCCAATTTAATTGAAAATCCACTGCTATGTCTTGGAGAGCAAACAATCTGGTGTGGAGAGGAGCTCCGCTATTCTGCCGGCTTTCTATTTAATAGTAAAACGCCACAGAGAGAGATATAGAGGGGGGGAGGGAGGGAGGGATAGGGGGGGCCTGAGGGGTTGAAAAAGAGAGGAATAAGAGAGAAAAAAAGAGGGCACGGAGGGAGGGATAGAAAGAAAGAGAGAGAGAGAGAGAGAGGGAGGGGGGAAAGTAATGAAAGAGGACACAGATACGGATTGGAGGAAGAATTAGAGATGGGACTGAGATAAAGAGGCAGAGCAGATAGGAGGGAAAGAGAAAGAGTGGGAATAGAAAACGGAGGGGGAGAGGGGGGAGAGGGGGGGGGGGGCGAGTAAAATGCAAGGCCAGAAAAGTCCAAGCTCAGCAGTCTTTCCTCCAGGCTCAATTTCCAGGACATGATTAGTTTGGAGTGACGACATGTAATGGCCGCAATAAAAAAAAAAAAAAAAAAAAGGGAAACTGCTCCTATTTTTCCTCCCCCCCCCCTCGCCTCTCGCTACACTCTTGTTCTCTCAAATAATCATTCCTCCCCAAAAATAGAAAGCCTGGCTGGCTGTACTAACAGCTAAAACATCTCTGGGGAAGCAAAGAAAGAAACCCCACAAACTATACCCCCTCCTTTTCTTTTTTTTCATCAGCCATTGCTTTTGTTCCAGAAATTCCCGTTTCTAGTAAACCCACTAAGTATCTGTCACTTTCTCCCAATGTCGGTCTCTCTCTGAACGGAAAAAAACAACAACCCTTATAGCGGCGCGCCCGCCTCCGCCGCGTTGAGATCCCCACGTCTCAACTTTAGTAACTCAGCAAACCGCTACTGGAAGAGGAGGGGGGGGGGGGGACTGCTCTTGTGGTATTCAGCACAGAGTCCTGATTGGAAGTGTTTGGCAGGAAATGATAGGTGCTGCTTTACTTGAAGAATGGGCTGTGAGTTTCCATTGTGGACGGTCACACGGTCTACAACAGGGTTCCCCAATAGGCGGCCTGCGGGCCATTTGCGGCCCCCGGGGGGCAACTGTCTGGCCCACACCAACCCCAGTAATAATGGTGGCATAAGAGCAGCAACAACACTAGTATATCGTCGTTGTCGGGATGGAAATCTCGTATCTCCAAATTTGTACGTTCTTTCGCAAATCATACAAGGCCGTCGCACAAAAGTAGTGAAAACAGCAGATCTACAAGCACACAACGCCTCGCACCGCGAGGCGTTGTGTGCTTGTAGATTGGCTGTTTTCACTAGCTTAAATCATTTTTAAAATGATAAATTCAAAACGAACGGTTTTGGACATAGGCCTACAATATTTTCACCTGACAACGACGAAAACTGTCGCTGGAGTAGCGGGAACGCCACCGTCGCCCCCTGCAATGTTGTGGCCCTCGGCTTGGTACCCGAGACATAATTCGGCCCTTGGGGAAAACTAATTGGGGAACCGTGGTCTACAAGCTGCTGGTGGCACAGCCTCTGGATGTCTCAACGAGGGATGATGGGACCATAGCATGAAAGTTACATGTCACGTTTATTGTGGCAAAAGTAATTGATATAACGATATTAACCAAAATGTGATAATCAAAATATGTTTACAACTTAAAATGCCACTTTTATTAATAACTTGTACCCCCAGCATCCCTATATTCTGGGGGGGAACATTTGCCAAAAACAGCTGATCTACAGTACAAGCTCACCTGCTATTTTTTGGAGAAACGGTTTGTGTAGAGTGAAGTAAGAGCATACCAAATGCACTCTTTACAGGTTGGTTTTATAGTAAGTGGGGCTGAATTTGCAGTTCAATGGGGCGCCCGCTGGCCTAGTGGTCAAGGTGCATACCACATACTAGGCTATAATGCTGCTGGCACCGCCGGTTCGATTCCCGATCCGGACGTCCTTTGCCACATGTCATTCCCCATCTCTCTCCCCATTTCCTGTTAGTCTACTATCCTATCAAATAAAGGCATAAAAAGCCCAAAAACAAATCTTAAAAAAAAAAGTTCAACAAAACATGATTCATCTTAGTGATTGACGGAGGACAATTTCAGGATGAATTGTAATCTCTGACTGCGATGCGAGTGTTTTCTTTTACCACGATAAACGACAATACCGATTATTGTCGGTATTCTCCTCATACTGTACATCCTCTTCCGTTTTGATTAGTTAGTCCACATTGATTGTTATGGATCTTTATGTAGTGATAATAGGCGTTTCTTTGACCTCTACAACTCTCAATTAGCAGCTGTTTATATCCCAGCTTGTTATTTCTAAAGGCCAACTTTTGCAGCCGACGTAGATGGGTAACATCACCTTCAAAGGGCATGCAGATTTAGCAAATAGGGCAAAATCTACATGATAACAAGGCAGCTTACAGTACAGGATACGGGAGACAATTAGGGATGGGACAATATGAAAATGTCATATCACGATTAGTGTGACAAAAGAAATCATGTTTTACAATATTATCATGATAATCAAAATCCATTATCCTGGGGCGGAACATTTGCCCAAAAATAGCAGACCTACAAGATCACAACGTTGTGAGCTTGTAGATCGGCTATTTTTTTGGCAAAGACATTTGATAGAGAGTGACAAAAGACTGTTTCAAGTACGTATATTAGTAACTTTTACCAATTACAGAGGGTTTAAGTGGTACCGCATATGCAGCTCGGCAAATAAAAGGTGAATTGATCCCGGTGCATGACGGAGGACGATATCAGGATAAATTAAATCTCCACGATACGATTATCGTGAGTGTTTTTTATCACGTTAAACGATAATATCGCCTATCGTCCCATCCCTAGATACAATGTAATAGATTGTTTTTTTTTTGTATCTTGGTCAAAACTGTCTGCAATATTTACACTCACATGTTTTATACTTCTGACAGTTATACATAGGGCTGTCACGATATGACATTTTACATGACGATTAATTGTCACTCAAATAATTGGCGATTAACGATTTAATTGTGTTTTTGTCATTGAAAATTACATTTCTGTTTGGCTTTTAGGCTTTGAAGTTGCACATGGCAGATATGACACATAACCTAAATACACGAAGAAATTACTGACATATTTGACAACTTAGTGACTTACTACTTAAAAAATAACATTGATATTCGAAATAGCCGATCTACAAGCTCACAACGCGTCGCATCGTGAGCTTGTAGATCTGCTATTTCCACTATTTCTGAAATTTTTCAACATTCACGATTATGACGATTATGACAAAATAATTGCGATAATGTCAAATAATCACGATTAGACGATTATGTAATAATTGTGACAGCCCTAGTTATACAAATATACGTCGATGTGAATACATTTTCTTCAATCAATCAAAAAAGAATGCCTGTGTGTGCACGTTCCCTCGAAATCAGCCATTCTCCCGAGGAGCAACGTTAGGAGGGATGACCATATCTGAGAGACATGAATTGCAAAATATTTGGCAGTTTGTGCAGGGAATACGACAGAATATGACAGCTGGGCTGGCTGATAAAGAAGACCAGCCTTGCTTGGCAAAACAGGCTCAAGCAGCCGTCCTGTGGAGCGCATGGGACTGTGATAAACCTGGGAGTAAATGCAGGGGCGTCACAAGGGGGGGGGGGAGTGGGACTGAGTTACTAGGGCCCAAGGTGGAGGGGCCCTAGAAACTTTAGCTATTGAAAAATAGCAGATATACAAGCTCACAGCGCGGCACCGAGTGCCGCGCTGCGAGCTTGTAGATCTGCTATTTTTGAAAAATCTTGAAAACGTGTGCAAATCTTTGAATATATGTATTTTTTTAAAGCGTACATTTGTAACTCAAATGTTCTGGGGGGTCCCTGGAACTAAATATTTTGAGATGGGGGTGCGTGGTCAAATACATTTCATTTTGGGGGTCCTTCACATGAAAAGGTTTGAGCACCACTGACATGGAAACAGGTTTCTTGCACGCGTTTTCACGATTTTTCAAAAATAGCAGATATACAAGCCCACTGTGAGCTTGTTTATCTGCTATTTTTCAATAGTTAACATTCATGGGGGGCCCACAGTGAATCCTTGTACCCAGGGCCCAGAATTTGGTGTGACGCCCCTGAGTAAATGAGAGGAAGAACTGCACACACACACACACACACACACACACACACACACACACACACACACACACACACACACACACACACACACACACACACACACACACACACAAAGGCAATAGGTATTAACCACGGTAACCCTATAAACTACAGGTTACCGGGGGTCCCGTAGAGTAGAAGCCTGGTCCCCTCCTTGTTTCCTCCAACACCAAAATCCCTTCACCGAAAACAGTTGATCTGCAAGATCACAGCTCAAGATAATACATCTGCAATTCACCAAATGTTTGTCTATTTTTGCAAAAAAAAAAACGTTCACCTACCGCTGTTGTGCAGGCACACAGGCACACAGGCACACACACACACACACACACACACACACACACACACACACACACACACACACACACACACACACACACACACACACACACACACACACACACACACACACACACACACACACACACACACACACACACACACACAGGGTATAGCTGCTCAGATTCACCGCTCCACTTCGAACCGAGGTTTGATTTTTTCCTTTTTTTTTGGTACAGTTTGCATACTGTTTGTGTAGTGCTACCTGGATTATATGTAAACTAGCTTTTATATTGAGTAAAGTGTATCACCTTGGAGTTATTAGGCATTTGTGATGTATCATGGATGTTTTACTTTTGTTGTTGGTGTCTTGTACGGTATGTGCAGCAAAGACTGTGTCATTTTTATTTCTGCCTCTTGGCCAGTTCCCACTTGTAAAAGTGACTGTGTCTCAATGTGTTTTTACTGGTTAAATAAAGGTTAAATAAAAACAATACAAAAATATCTGGGAGAAAAAGCTACATGACTCGGACACGCCAGTGAGGGTTTTCTAAGTTCACATGCAGGAGGAGGAGGAGGACGCCGGGGGGGGGGGGGGGGGAGTGACATCATAACGGACGTGAATCCTCTTTTCTCTTTCCTTGCTTTCTCTTTTTACACGCTCCTTCAGGGACGTGCAGAGAATGTTAGAGAGGCAGAGGCTGAAATGTCTAAAAGGGCCTTTTGGTGACACTATTGAAAATAGCAAACCTCCAAGCTCACAGCGGTCGGCTATTTTCAGTATTTGAAACCACAATAAACTAAGCATAAAAAAGGCAATTCTGCCCGTTGTTGTCTTCACCCTCCCAATGACTACTGGGGATTAGCAGGGATGGGTCTAACGTAGAGTACGGGAATGGGGGAATTGGCTCAACACTAAATTGGAATATGGAGGGGAGAAAATGTTTTCTTTTATTTTACTTTATGGGCAGGTTTTCTCTTTTATACTGAACTTTTACATACTGTACTTTTACATACTGTGATGGCCTCAGATCTTTTGTACCAATGACTATTGTGATGGGAATGGGACTTGGGGTGTCATTACTGTATGTGTGTGTGCCTGCCTCAATACGACATTGTACCTTAATAAAAAAGATTTGAAAAAAAAAAAAAAAAAAAAGGCAATACTGGATAATGTGGCATAACGGCATAGATTAGTACACAGAGAGGGCAGTGTATTTGCGTTTCTTTCACCATAGTAAAAACTGCATTCATGGTCTGGAGAGGGCACTTTTTACAAACGGCTAAAAGGGCAGGGGCTCAACGCTCAAGCCCCCTTTGATGTCTATGTGTGCACGTGCCTACGCTCCCTCCCACCCCCTCCTCACTTCTCGTTCCTGGCATCTCCTCTTCCCTCCAGTCTCCGGGGTTTACAGAGCAGCACTGTGTCTATTTGTCGCTGCCTCCCGCCATTACATGGATGCTCGCTATCGTCGAGCAACAACCAAAACAAGCTTTCCATTCACTCGCCACCTTTTGTGGCCGCGATCCCCGGGCCCTTAGCCTTGGCTTCTTTACATGCAGACAGAGTGGACTCTGGCTGTACACCGTGTCCCCTGCCGAGGGGCTGCATAGAGTCCCAGACAGCATGTCTGTCCTGGCCCGGCCTGGCCCGGCTCTGTCCTGGTGCTCTGAAACCTGCTCGCAACCCCAAACAGATTGGAGCTGTCTGTGTCAGCACCCCTGATGGCAAACACCAACAACAACAACCATCCATCTGCTTTAGCAGACACTGATCCTCCCAACTCCCTGTAATAAAAGAGCCAAACTCCACAGTCCTATGAAATAATGCCAGGGGGTCTTCAACGTTTTCAGGCCAGGCAGGGACCCCTTAGCTCTGAGAGAGATGAAGCAGGGACCCCCACGACATATCGTATTAAAATTGCGTTGCAGATTCAAAATGTACATGGAGAATCTCTAATACAGTTTAGACTTGACAGCACTATCATCTGTGCAGGTTGGATTGAAGTGTATTTTATTTCATATATTTAACCGCTTGAACTGTCAATACCTACGACTACTATTCTGCTCTTCTTTTCCCTCTACACCAAAACCAAAAAAAGAAAAAAAAATAGCCGATCTACAAGCTCACAACGCCTTGCAGTTTTGGCTAATGTTCCACTAAGAGTAGGGATGCTGGGGTTCAAGTGATCAAACATGATCACAAAAAGATTTGGCGGACCTCCTGTAGTAACTCTGAGGACCACCTAGGGGTCCCGGACCCCCTGTTGAAGACCTCTGATCTATGCAATGTTTTCTGCGTGTCAGAGACACGTCCAAACTGATACCTTTTTTATAGCAGTGATTCTAACCCATTTTAATTTCAAGGATTACCATTTTGCAATGTGATATGCATTAGGCCATGGACCCCCATTCTTTTTTTTAAATCTCTGGGACTCCAATATACACTGTACAATCGATGTTAATCTAACTCTGAGAGTGTGCAAATTGAAACAAATTGGTTTCCTTCGTACAATCTCAGAGTTACAGATCCATAAGGGTCCATTTGGTTCCTGGCTATCAATCATTTGATAGATAGATACCTTTATTATCCCACGGGTGAAATTCAGTTGCCCAGAGGCAGCAAAGCAGTTTAAGGTTACAAGTTACCAAGAAATAGGAAACAGAAAAAGAGTACTGTAGTGTACAGTCCAAAGAGCAAGCACAAAAAAAGAAGAAGTGACCACGAAACATTCAACGCTCATAAGTGACAAAGCACAACTTAACAAACAGTGCCAAACAAAAAAGTGCACATAACAGTCAATGCTAGTCAATGCAACACAAGTATCACACCGCCATATCAACACAGCAATAGTACTCAGTTCAACCAACACAGCCCAATAGTGCAGGGCCAGAAAAAAAGTGACCAAAGTAGTGCAAATAAATCAAGAATATACAGTATACATATTTTTTGGACTGGGGACCCCCTCCTGGAAACCTCCTCAAGGACCTCTGGGGGTTCCCGGAGCCCCACTTTGAGAACCACTGTATCTAATGTATCTAACTGTATCCATCTATTGTACAGTATCTCTTATAGAGCAACAATAACTGTGATTAATTGATAGCATCGCTACAGTTATAAAGCCTTGGGGTCTCATCTCAGCTGATGATCAATGGCGATAAAGAATAAATAGCGAGCAGCGACTGTGGAATCTCTGAGCACTTTCTCCTCCCTGGGGGCGCGCGCACACGCGCACACGCGCACACGCACACACGCACACACACACGCACGCACGCACGCACACACACACACGCACGCACGCACGCACGCACGCACGCACACACACACAGACAAACATCCTCTGAGATAAAAGCACTCACAGAGTTGTTGAATTAACCCAAAAATACCTGGAACGTGCCCAATTTTAACCACTTTAACCATTATTTTATGCTTTAACTGTTGAAAAATAGCAGATATACACATTTTTGAAAAATCTTGAAAATGTGTGCAAGTCTTTGAATATCTTTGGCCCGATCTTTGACCCGACTTCTAAATCCTTCCTCTAAATCAGTGTTTCTCAAACCTTTTTCATGTCAAAGACCCCCAAAATTACATGTATTCGACCGCAGACCCCCATCTCAAAATATGTTGTTCCAGGGACCCCCCAGAAGCAAATATTGGAGTTACAAAAGTTTGCTTTGAAAAATATATATTGAAAAATGTGCCTTCATTTTCACGATTTTTCAAAAATAGCAGATCTACAAGCTTGCAGCGCTGTGAGCTTGTAGATCAGCTATTTTTCAGTATTTTCTAGGCCTAAATAGGTTAAAAAGCATCAAAGAATGACGGTAAATGAGCATGTAAGCCCAATCTCTCTCTCTCACACACACATACTCACACACACACACACACACACACACACACACACACACACACACACACACACACACACACACAGAGAGACAGACATGTGTGCGTGTGCGGTGCACCAGTAAAACCCGAGGCCAGGGGAAAAACATGAAAAGAGATATATGGAGTAAGAAGTGTAAACATAATTGGGGAGGATCATGTGAAGTCAGCAGGTTTTTGGGCTGCTGCAGGGAGATTAGTTACGGTTAGACAGAGCAGACACATGTACCATATATGGAGCAAGGAGACGCTAAGCTAATCACACACATCCTCAAGGATTAGTCCAGGCAGGCAGGCAGGCAGAAAGGGGCGTCACACCAAATTCTGGGCCCCATGGGTACAAGGTTTCACTGCGGGGCCCCCCATGAATGTTAACTATTGAAAAATAGCAGATATACAAGCTCACAGCAAGGCACCGAGTGCCGCGCTGTGAGCTCGTAGATCTGCTATTTTTGAAAAAATCATGAAAATGTGTGCAAGAAGAAACCTATGTTTCCATGTCAGTGGTGCTCAAACTTTTTCATGTCAATGTCAGATAGATGCCTGATGCCAATGTCAGATGCCTGAAGAAGGTCGTTGACCGAAATGTTGCATTATTAAATAAAAAAAGAGTTCTTTGGCCAAGTGTAAGATGGTGTGCGGGTCATTATGTACTATTTGTGCATGATTGAAAGTATACATTGATCCCTGCCTACGCACCCGTCTCTAAGCCTATCAGGTGTGCATAAGACCTCGTTGCCTATGTCAAGGACCCCGAAAATGATATGTATTTGGCCCACGGACCCCCATCTAAAAATATTTAGTTCCAGGGACCTCCCTCCCAGAAGCAACATTTGAGATACAAATGTTCGCTTAAAAAAAATACATCTATTCAAAGATTTGCACACATTTTCACGACTTTTGAAAAATAGCAGATCTACAAGCTCGCAGCGCGGCACCGAGCGAGCTTGTATATCTGCTGTTTTTCAATAGCTAAAGTTACTTGGGCCCTTCCACCTTGGGCCCTAGTAACTCAGTCCCCCCCCCCCCCCTTGTGACGCCCCTGTGTGCTGGAGAGAGAGACCACAGCTAAGCTAGCACAGTATAAACACATTACTGGGCAGAAAGGAAGATGCACCGTCACCACAAAAACTCATCAGACGCAGCGAATTAGGAGCTGGGCATGGCTAGCCACGCCAAAACGCAGACTAGAGCCTGTGCTATGTAAATGGTGTGCAATACACGCGCATGTGTTTGTGTGTAAACGTATGCAAAAGACTACGAGCACAAATGTGTGTGTGCTACAGTACAGTATATGCGATTGTGTGCAGACTCTTAGCCTCTTACTTTGCACATCGCGGGCGTGGTTGGATGAGTTCTTTCCCTATAATCTCATTTAAGCCATTTAGGCCTAGAATTATTTAATGCTTTAACTATTGAAAAATAGCAGATATACAAGCTCACAGCGCGGCACCGAGTGCCGCGCTGCGAGCTTGTAGATCAGCTATTTTTTGAAAAATCATGATTTTGTTTTTGGCAAGTCTTTGAATATATGTATTTAAAAGCGAACATTTGTAACTCAAATATTTGCTTCTGGGTGGTCCCTGGAACAACATGTTTTGAGATGGGGATCCGTGGCCAAATACCTGTAATTTTGGGGGTCCTTGACATGAAAATGTTTGAGAACCGCTGATTTAGAAGAAGGATTTAGAAGTCGGGTCAAAGATCGGGTCAAAGATATTCATCATCATCATCACCTTTATTTATACTCCAAGTACAGTTGAGGGCAAGCCCTCATTTTCAATGTAGCCGAGGTTACAATACAAAACAATAAAGACTTGCACACACTTTCACGATTTTTCAAAAATAGCAGATCTACAAGCTCGCAGCGCGGCACTCGGTGCTGCGCTGTGAGCTTGTATATCTGCTATTTTTCAATAGTTAAAGCATAAAATAACGGTTAAAGTGGTTAAAATCTAACGCGACTCGGGCGCGTTCCCGGTATTTGAGGGTTAAACCCCCCTTTCACACACTATAATTCAATTTTCTCTTCTAGACAATGACCATGTCACGTTAATCTGGCAGGTAGATTATGCAGCGTCCCACACTCAGGCGGCTAATACCGAGGAAATGGCTGAGGACTTTATTGTATTCTCCTTCAAGGTTGGATGGGCCGCTGCTATAGATTGCCTGGAGGATTGCTCTGCCACTCCTGTTTTCCACCGACCGTTCGTTCCGTTGCCTTTCATCTGGAAAGTCTTTTCCCCCCCCACTACCTCTCTCTCAGTCTTCACCCTTTGGGAATCCCGTTCGTGTGTTCGGTGTGCGGGGGAAATCACAGCGCTATAAAGGCCAAGTGGGTCCAACTTCTTCGCAGCCCCGGCTGTGAAGTCTCCCAGATTCTTGTCTTCACCGTTCAGCCTCCTTTGGTCTGTTCTCTGTTCCCCGACAGAGACAGCCTGAAGGTTCTGAATATTCAACTAGTCTCTCTTTCACACGACAAACGGGTGCCACTGATGTGTCTGGCCTCTCATCAAGCTCCATCTTCCCCTCCGAAAAAACCCCATGGGGAAATCTTGCTCTTTTAAACGACCATCATTTCTACAACGGAGCGTCGGGAGGGTTAGCGACTCACCCCGCGGAGGGTAGGTTTAGGGTAAGGCTTAGGTTTGGGTGTCGAAAAGATGACACGTAGAAACAGCGAAAAGCTCCCCAGTGACATTAGGGGTGGGCGATAAATATCGTTGAGGCGATATAATGTCTCCACGATATTCCTTTTCAGAGATATCGTATGTATCGTGATACAACGAGGGAATCCTGTTGAATTTTGAATACAGAGATTCATTGCAGAATGCATTTAAACCTATACATTTTGGTCTAAATCGGTAGTTCTCAAACTTTAAAATGTCATGGTCTCCCCTTATAACTGCCCTTACATACTTGTAAGGGTCAATTTAGACCTCCCAAAAGGAACCCTGAGAGAGACCCTTGGACCCCACTTTGAGGACCACCGGTCTAAATGTTCTGTTACTCCTTTTCCTTTTAGTTTTTTTGTTACCATGTGTATAGTAGGTGGTTGTACAGTTAAAGGACCAGGTCACCTCTGGGACAACCAGATCTTATTGTATTGTTGTGTGGGACACGATCAACACAATCAAGTTATTTTTTGTGTTCAATCTGTGTTTTTAGATATTTTAGTATTTCAGCCGATTTCAGCATGCTACAACTGGTCATATGATGCAAAATGCATCATATGACCAGTTGTAGCATGCTGAAATACTAACATATCTAAAAACACAGATTGAACAGAAAAAATAACTCAGGATTGTGTTGGTCGTGTCCCACACAACAATAAAATGAGATCTGGTTGTCCCAGAGGTGACCTGGTCCTTTAAGTAACTTGAAAAATAACCATAAAAACCAACATGAAAAAACTATTGTGATAAGATTGTGTATCGTGATACAGCATGGAAGAATATGGTGATATTGTATTTTACCATATCGCCCACCCCTAAATGACATACAGCAGATCCAGTGAGCAAAAGGATGGATCTTAAACGCTCGCAGGTGTTGGGAATGGCCAGCCGTGGTTTAGCAGGGAGTCGAGGAGGAGGAGGAGGGGGAGGTAGGGGAGTGTTGATGAGGTTGGGGGGGGGGGGGGGGGGGGGAGGAGAAGGGGAGGTGCAGAGCTGGCAGAACTAATATCAGGCTTATGCTACGTCTCCCCGGAGAGTGGAGCGGGTAATCGAGCCAAAACAAAACCAGTTAATAGTCTGTATTTCTACAAATCCAGCTTGTTTGTCCTGCGAATCAGACGCAATTACACATTTTAATTACTTGCCAGCAATCAGCTGGCACCACTGAGAGAGATGAAGTGAAAGTGAAGTGAAAGATATATATTATATATCGTCAATGTCGGGCAGAAACCTTGTATCTCCAAGTTTCAAATATGTATGTTTTTTTTCCCGTAAAGTAAAGCCCTGCTGCATCATACAAGGCCGTCTTACAAAAGTAGTGAAAACAGCTGATCTACAAGCACACAACGCCTCCGGCGTTGTGTGTAGTGCGTAGTGCGTAGTTAATTCTTTAAATGATAAATACAAAATGAATGGTTTTGGACATACAAGGTTTCCACCCGACAACAACGATATATATTTTTTGCTTCTTGTGTTTTTATTGTTGCTGTGCATCTGTCCGGAGACAGGAGCTGCAAATGAGCCATTAGATCAATCTGGTACGAAGCATCCTTTTCCTCGTCGTTTGAGAGGTTCATGTGTTTTGTGCTGCAAACCCTGATACAAATAAAACGAATAAAATACAGATACGAGTGGCAGGTGTGAACACGCCGTTTGTCTGCATGCGAGGGCCTCTAGGATATAGACGCCCCCATCCAGCCTGTCCAATAGGATTAAAGCTAAACCATCCAGCTATAGCAGGGTCTATCAGACCCCTCAACACCTTAGCCACTGATCCAGCCTTGATCCACCCAGCAAGGCTCCTTAAACGCTGCACACAACAACCTCCAATTTCCCTGTGTGAGTGTGTGTGTGTGTGTGTGTGTGTGTGTGTGTGTGTGTGTGTGTGTGTGTGTGTGTGTGTTTACAGTATATATATATATATATATATATCAACAATACATCTCTAGGGAAATTGACGGCACTCCATTTTTTTTAATATGTATTGTTCCAGTGGGAAATTATGAGAGTGACCCTGTAATAAATCCTTTACTCGTCACGGTATTATACTTAAAATAAAAGGAATGCAAAGATAATTCACCTCTTTTTGTCTAGAATGAGCTAATGTTGTGGACACATTAGCATATTAACAGATCTCTCCTGTATCGGGCAAGTCCAACCACTTGCACTGCTTAAGGCTAATTTGTGTCACCCTACAGAAAATTATGTATTTTCAACTGAAAGAAAAGTGTTGACGTGATAAGATCTATACATGTGTGGGGCAAGGTCAGCCTTTGGCCTTTAGTGTTGAATGCAACTCAGCTCGGCCCCACCGCCCGCTGGTGTCGCCGTGCCGAACTATAGCCGATCTGCGAGCTCACAAGCTCAGCTCTGCCATTTTCAGTGAGCCAGTTCCTGGGGACTGGACAGGGGCGTCACAATGTGGGGGGGAAAGTGGGACTGAGTTACTAAGGCCCAAGGTGGAGGGGCCTTAATTATTTTATACTTTAGCTATTAAAAAATAGCAGATATACAAGCTCACAGCGCGGCACCGATTGCTGCGCTGCAAGCTTGTAGATCTGCTATTTTTGAAAAGTCGTGAATATTTGTGCAAATCTTTGAATATATGTATTTTTTAAGCGAACATTTGGAACTTAAATTTTGATTCTGGGGGGGGTCACCTGGAACTAAATATTTTGAGATTGGGGTCCATGGGCCAAATACATATCATTTTGGGGATCCTTCACATGAAAAGGTTTGAGCACCACTGACAAAGAAACATAGGTTTTTCGTAAAACCTTAGAAGGATTCGAAATATTCAAAAACAGCAGCTCTACAATGCCGCGCTGCGAGCTTGTATATCTGCTATTTTTCAATGGTTAAAAAGCACAAAATGTGAGTGAATCCTTGTACCCCCAGGGCCCAGAATTTGGTGTGACACCCCCTGGGGACTGGAGGACCACAACTCACGAGCTCTGATGTGGGCCTCGGTTTTACAGGAAAGACACACTGACTACAGGATCAACATCTCTCTCCCATCTCCAAACATGGCCTGGGCTCTCTCTCTCTCTCTCTCTCTCTCTCTCTCTAGACCAGGGACGTGCTGGCCATTGGGAAAAGCGGGACAACTCCGGAACGGCCGGTTCATTCCCGGACGGTCCAGGCCGGCCATTAGGAAAAAATTAAACTGTTTGCACAAAAGTAAAAATTAAACTGTTTGCACGAAAGTAGTGAAAACAGCAGATCTACAAGCACACAACGCCTCGCCGTGCGAGGCGTTGTGTGCTTGTAGATCGGCTGTTTTCACTATAGTTTAAATCATTTTTAAAATGATAAATACAAAACAAACGGTTTTGGACATACAAGGTTTCCACCCGACAACGACGAAATATATTAACTCATGTAATTGGCCCACTGGCTTGTCACTTGTCATGATCTGAAATGGCAAATCTTTGAGTAGCAGCAGCGCTATAGAGAGAGAGATCTCTCTCTATAGCGCGCAATGAGGGCCTCTCCAACTCTTTTTCCCGGGCTGAATCAGGGGACCAGCACGTCCCTGCTCTAGACAGAGGCCAAGCTAATGAAAAGCAGAGACCCAGCGGCATTCCTGAGGCAGAGAGCGCACAACAAACAAAATAATACAAATAATGCCGGGGCGAAGTGAAGGAACCGCACAATGAAAACGGCATTAGCCAAGCGACGCAACTACTAAGGACCACAAAGATCTTGAATAATGCGGAGGCCAGAGGAGCTTACGCTGTCTAAAGAGACAAAAAGCAGTCATTGAAGACGGTCATTACTGTACATACTGTCTCATTATATCATTACTGTACATACTCTCTCATTATATCATTACTGTACATACTCTCTCATTATATGGGAGGCCGCGAACAAGTCGCCTTTTAAATCATCCGTTCGGGGGGGGCCCTGACGGGACTCGCACGTTTGGTGTATGCTATGGGCACGTTCGAGCAGCAGCCATGTAGGGATGATGGGACGATAAGCGATGTTATCGTTTAGCGTGATAAAAAAAAACACACTCACGATAATCGTATCGTGGAGATTTAATTTATCGGGAAATCGTCCTCCGTCGTGCACTGGGATCAATTCACCTTTTATTTGCCGAGCTGCATGTACCATTTAAACCTATGGGTAAAAGGTAATTATAATATACGTACTTGATACAGTCTTTTTTTCCACTCTCTATCAAATGTCTTTGCCAAAAAATAGTCAATATACAAGCTCACAACGCGTTGTGAGTTTGTAGATCTGCATTTATTTTTTGGCAAATGTTCCGCCCCAGGATAATGGATGTTGGGGTTATGTTGATTATCGCGATAACATCGCAAATTTCTCGTAGATTTCTTTGGTCACAATATAGTCCCATCCCTACAGCCATGTCTGCCCAACAGCACCTTTAGAAAGGCCAGCTTGTCTTGTCTGTCTGTTGACATGAAGACATGAACTGCACTTATCGGTTGGAGCTGTCAGTGTGCAGTGGCACCAGCAGACAAGGACATCACATCGGCCCACCGGCGTGGCGAGGCGAGGGAGGCCTACCCACCCAGCGCTATGCCGGCGTGCCAAATCCACACACATCCCACCCACATCCTGTGGCACGCATGGCTGATGCCAGGCAAGCCATGATTCACGGCAGTTAGCGTCCACTTTCATCCCGTTTGAAACTCCATCTCCTCTGAAGTATTTTGGACTCTGAGACTGAGAAGGTTTCTCCTCCTGCTGCTGCCCCAAGGCCGTTCCTGGGGAGGTCCTCCTCCCCTCCTCCTTCTCCACAGATCAAATCCCTCCCTGCCAGAGAGCCGAGGCGGGCCGTTAGGTCTCCTCCTTTGTAGGCCGTCCAACGGGGCCAGCCAAGCAGACGTGGGGCAGACAGGCCCAGTCAGACATGCTTTTCGGCTGCTTTCTTCTCCCACTCATGACCGGAGGGAATGCTGCTCTCCAGCTGGACCGTGTTTGTCTCTCTCTCTCTCTCTCTCTCCTCTTTATCTCCCGACCGGCAGACTCACAGAGTTGTTTTGGTGCATCACACTTGATTGCCTTCACAGGCGTGAACGGGGAAATGTGGATGTGTGAGCCTGGGGGGGGGGGGGTGTGTGCAGTACTTTCTAACCTCAGAGGAATGCACTTTTTGTCTTCCCTGGCAGAATGGACCTCTGTGTGTGTGTGCACATCTCCGCTGTGAGCCTCTCAGAAGAACAATGGCGTCAGTGAGAGCCAGCAGCCGTAATGAGGTCTGCGGCGGAGACCAGGTGTCTCCTGGGTTCGTCCCAGAAGGCCCGTGACTCTGGGATCCTCCTCGACATCCACCGCACGCCCCTCGCCAGGAGAAGGTCACGGCTGCTGGGGCAAAGCATTGGGCCCTGGGGTCCAATGTGGATCACATAACACCATGCAGAATATGAAGGTATGTCAAGCCTTCGGAAGTGTAACTCTGTTCATATTTCCAGGCAACGTTAAGCTAAGTCAAACCATCTGACCGACTACAGATGCCCAGAGACGTCCCACGCAAAAGAGCCAAAAGCGGGCTATAGCACAGCAGGCTAGCATATGGTATATCCACCGAAACAATAATGATGGATCGTTCATGATCGATTCGTTCAAAAGAACTAGTTCATTGCCGTGAACAGGAACAAAATCGCTCACTAACTGAAACTGTTACGTTCCCGCTTTCGTTCATGCCCCCCATCTCCTCCCCCCATACACAGGACGGGAGGGTGGGCTGTGCGCACTACGTAATAATAATGCTCCTGTGATAGTGTTTTTTTTTTTCTCCACTAGAAAATAGCGCTAGTGAACGTGAAACGAATCATTTGAACGGATCATTGCCGTGAACATCAACAACAAAGTTTTTTTTTTCCCCCCATCACTACGAAACAAGCTCTCTCCAAGCACATCCAATGTCCCCTGCATTCAAAGGACAAAGTGGGGTCCTCACACTGAGGGGGGGGGGGGGGGGGGGGGGCGTGGTACATAGAGGAAACAGCGGCTGAGTTTGGAAGGACACGGCTAAATATAATCCCCCACAACCCCTGCTCTGCTGCTCTCACTTCTCACTCTGCCATCTATTATATTACTCAGCCTGCATCTACCATCGACTGTATGCATCTACAGTCTACCATACTGTATGTCTTACCATGCATCTACCCTCTACTGTATGCATCTCTCACTCAGCTCGGCTCCCAGTTGCATCCTCCTCACTCTAAGACAGTGGTTCTCAACCTGTGGGTCGGGACCCCAGAGGGGTCCCCAAATTATTTGGGGGGGTCCCCAGAAGTTTAGCTAAATGTTAACATTGTTTTCTCACTCAATAGTAAACAGACCAAAGTAAAGTGGACAATTTAAGGACTTTAAAAACCTTTTTAGTACCTCTGGTCAAACATTGGTCAAATTGTCAAATAATATTAGAGGGAGAAATTGGGTGGCAGTGCTGTAGAAGGAGAAATTACCCATGTTTGCTTTATGAGTGGGTGTTACCAGATCGTTGTTTACGCTCCTTCTAGTAGTGTGGTGTCACACATTTTCACAATGGAATAGATGGGGTCAGACTAAATGTAATGCCAACTCCTACAATTCCAAGTGCTCGTCACGGTGGGGGAGTTCAAATATGATTATTTTGGGGGTTACGGCCAGAAAAGGTCGAGAACCACTGCTCTAAGACAGCAGACTGGTAGTCAGTTAAGGTTCCTGAGCTTTATACCGAGGACCGGAGATCACTGGATTCCCACGGCGCGTAGCGATGTCAAAGCGGCTTCCACTCAGCTAAATATTTAATCGGGACAAGGAGGGGGGGGGGGGGGGTATAATCGTCCATATCCACTGGCATTAAACATTTAATAACCTGACCGACATGATCAGTGGAAACATGTGTCCAGAGAGGGGCTCAGACACTTGTTCCTGTCCTGTTGGAATCACACTGAGACCAAAACAAGACCAGAGCAACATAATAATACAGCAGAGCAACCAAAACAACTCATCTGAGTTGTGAAGTCAATGCCAGGAATCACAACACATACTGTACATGCACGCTGGGGACGGGACCATATGAACATTTCATATCACGACTATTGTGAGAAAAGAAATTGCGATTTACGATATTATCGCGATAATCAAAATCCATTGTCCTGGGGCGGAACATATGCCAAAAAATTGCAGATCTACAAGCTTGTTTTTTTTACGTTTATAACACCCTCACATAGCTGTACTATAAAATTAAATAAGTAAGCCATTTACCATGAGAGGGAGTGGGTTGTTGGCTGATTTACCACTGTTTCAGGGTTGTGGCACGAGGCGAAGCAACGACAACAGTGGCGGGGATCCATGAGCGGGGTCCATGAGCCAACTCAAGGTTGTTGACTGATTTACCACTGTTTTAAGCCAATCAGAATCCAGCATCTGAACATGTGACCACAAAAGTGGTAGAAATATAGATATACAAGGTTTCCACCTGACAGTCACAGTACACACGACAGTGCAATTTGCTGACACATGAACGCACACACGCATGTGGAAATACAGGAGCGGGCAAAGGCACCGTAGACGCTCACACACACATCCATCATCCCTGAGGGGGCGTGTGAGAGGAGGAGCAGGAAGGAGGATAGCCAATCCCATCACTCATGGCTTTAGAGGAAGGTAAAAAGGCGGGCACTAGGACACTAGGACACACAACTAACTGAATACCATCGTCAGCGTCCACAAGACTGTCAAGGACGGAGAGGAGAGGGGCGGGGCAGGGATGGCTCAGTGGGATTATATTATATATTCATACACAGTGGTGGAACGTAACTACTAAGTACAGTACTGTAACTCATCTACCGCCAAAAATGCTAAATTATGTAAGTCTTTTTTTGAATCGCTAGCCACGCCCCTTTAAAAATGTGTTTCTGTGATTCAGGGGTCTGGAAGTGCTCTCATTGAAGAGGTTTTCCTCGGTTGAAATTCCCGAACGAGCAAATCAGCGTTGCTTCAACCTGATGACGTCGGGGCTTGTGAACAGCGTGGGTGGGGTTTTCCCAGAACTCATGTGCGATTCCAAGTGACCCAGCGCCGCCGCCGGACCGCACCGCACATTCCCAAACATAAACATTGCGTCGCCCGCCGCGGTAACATGTGATCATATCGATCTCGCTATGAAACATCAGTAGCAGACATTTTTTACTCGGTTTGATTACTAGTTCGTAGCGCTTCTATTCTGCCTGTTTCTTTGGTTAGCAAGTAGCAAGCAACATGCTAGCCAGCCACATAACACCAATAACAACTATGTGCTTTGCTACTGTTGTGATTGTCAGGCGGTGAGCCAATCGCAGAAGACTGCCTCTTTGGCAACGCCCATCTCAGAAACTGCCTTGGATGAAAGCAAGTTCAGACTGAATAATGGAGTGAAAATAAATGTCAATTCAGGCTGAGTGTCAGGCTTGGGTGGCAGTGATGTAGAAGGAGAATTTACTAGAGATGTTACCGATCAATCGGCAATGGATCGGATCGAGCCGATCAAAGCGTGATCGGCGATAATCTGTGGTTTAGATCAAAAGGTAAATTCACCGATCGATCCGATCGGTGCATCCGATCAACCAGCCGTTCAGTATGCCCACTTGAGGCCATTTTGGGGTATTGATTTCCACAGTGCTGAAGGAATAATTAGTTACTGCTACTGATAATAAATACATAGTAATGCTGGTAAATAACTATAAGGCAAATATATAAATGAATTCATGAGTGAATTAATTAATTAAAGTTAAAACATTAACATTTAGGAAATATAAATAATATATAAATAATAACTTGATCGGATCGGTGATTGATCGGTATCGGGTGATCAAACTTTTGTGATCGGTGCTCGGTGATCGGTTCCAAAAAACCTGATCGGACCATCCCTAGAATTTACCCATGTTTGTTTTATGGGTGGGTGTTACCAGATCGTTGTTTACGCTCCTTCTAGTAGTGTGGCTGTGGGTGTCACACATTTTTGGTCAGATATGCGGGTATTGGGGCGTTGACCTTCTTTCCCACTACACCCAAATCTCTGCGATCCGCATGGGTTGCGAATATGCATTGGAACCTTATGCAGATCTGCTATTCCGCCTCTATTTACACCACAACAACGTTCTAAAATGTTGTGCCGGAAAAAAGGGACACCAGGGATCAAGTGGTTAAACTCTGCAGAGTTAAATCAACACTGAGGATTTTACTGTGTGTGGGTGGTCCAAAACGAATAACCTCACATGATGACACAGACATAGTGTGCACACACACACACGCACACGCACGCACGCACGGCACGCACGCACGCACGCACGCACGCACGCACGCGCACACACGCACACACGCACACACGCACACACGCACACACGCACACACGCACACACGCACACACACACGCACACGCATACGCACACGCACACGCAAGCGCATGCAGATACTGGAGGTGACCCAGTGCGGTGACAGGGCGGTACGTGACCGGATTAAGAATGGCGAGTAAGAGTGATAAAGCACCGACTCAATCCACACCCACATCCTCCATGCCGGCAATAAGTCAGAGACGTACGACACGCCGACACGTCATAAATAATCCTGTCTGGCATCGCGTCGAGGCTCCTTCTGCTGCAGAGCCTAACTCTGATTTAGACACGCCATTTGACTAAAAATGAGACTGAGAAAGTTGAAAACGTCGCTTTGATGGCGAAAGCAAATATGGAGAAGACATGTTTCATATTGAGAGAACGAGCCGGAAAGGAGGGGGGAGGGGGGTGAAACCTAACTCATCATACTGCTCTTCTCACCCCCCCCATCAACACCCCTCCCATCTCGGCACCGCATGGAATAGGAATTGAGATACAAACAACAGTTGCGATGTAATGCATCTCAGATGCAGACACATGCGCGCACACACAAATGCACGCACACACCCTCTCACTATTACACACACACACAGGCTGCGCGCGCATACGCAGACGTGCGCACGCACGCACATACTCAACAGTCAAAAAGGGTTAACCACTTCGAACCTGGCGGCCCTGTTTTGGGCGACAGTTGTCCAAACTAAATGAAGAGATAACAAATCTACAAGCTCACAACGTGTGAGCTGCATATTACTTGCGCAAGTATGGTTATATATGTATGTATGTGTGTCGGTGTCTCCCTTTTTGAAGACCGTTAGCCCTGAATTGGCTGGAAATGTATGAATGTATGTATATGTTCTTGTTGTGTTGTTTTACTGTAAGCACAGTCTTGTGGACATTGTTGGCACACACGCATTAAACTGCTTGTGCCTGTTTGAAGGGTGACAAATAATACACCCTCTTCATTCATGACTGTTGGACATCACAGGTGAGCCTCTCATGCACACACAGACTCCCACACACCCCCCCCGCCCCTCAACACCCTTGGCACCGACTGGCTCCAATATGGCGAGGTGATTTGAATAGTAAAATAGAGATCAGCAAACACGTTGTGGGCCGTTCAAGCTGATGTTCAATCTGTTGCTCCCTGACACGGTGCCACCGCGCATCTCATTTACATTCATGATGAGGCCTCCTCCACTGGCCAGGACCCTCCACTGGCCAGGAGGACCCTGCACTGGCCAGGACCCTGCACTGCCAGCATCACCAGGCACGTGCTTTTTATCTGTCTGTAAAAAACGGCCCTTTCCAAACCATGAATGCAATTTTGGCTACGGTTAAAGAATTGCAAATGCCCCTCTTTCCATGCCATACCTGAAGGCAGCATTCAAGAGAATTGCCTTGTCCAAACTCTACTGAACTTGAATGCATGTTGAAAAGAATTGCCCTCTCTGTGTAGAAATCCATGCCGTTACGCCACATCTCCAACATTGACTTGGTTATGCTTAGTTCAGTGTGGTTTCACATACAGAAAATAGCCGACCTCCAAGCTCACAACGCGTCGCGCTGCAACGCGTTGTGAGCTTGGAGGTCTGCTATTTTCGGTGCTTCCACCACAAAGGCCCTTTCGGAAATTCCAGCCCCTGCCTCTCTAACATTCTCTGCACGTCCCTGGCAGAAAGGAAGAGGCAACAGAATGACAGAGAATGAAGTGCATTTCATAGTTTTAATCGTTTGAAATGCTTTTTGTGTGTATCGTGATCCCTCAATTAGGCTACATGGATTTCGTGTCAATAAAGCTCTTGAATTCTTGACTTGAATTGCTGCATGGAGGAAGGAACAGAGGAAGACGGTGAAGGGAAGCGAGTGGAACGTGTTTATGGAAAGTGAGAAGAAAAACACTTTCTTTGACTCAGCAAACAATGTGGCTCTCTGACACACACACGCACACACACGCACGCACGCGCGCAAACACACACGCACCCACGCACGCACGCACACACACACGCACACACGCACGCACACACCCACGCACACGCACGCACACACGCCAGTGAAACAGAGTTTCCGGTGAGGGAAAGCACTTAAAATTCTTTTAAGCACCGGATATTTATATATATTCTTTACACACACAAACAGATGCACAGGTGGCGACGACGAAACAAGAAGCAAAGAAAAGTGCTTACTGTAATAAAGGGAAAAGCTGATATTTTGACAGCAGGAGAGACGCAGAGAGAGAGAGAGAGAGAGAGAGAGAGAGAGAGAGAGAGAGAGAGAGAGAGAGAAATGCCGGAATGAAAAATGGATGAAAATCTCGGGCAGGAGTGGTGTGCAGTTTGCAGGGGTGTCACACCAAATTCTGGCCCTGGGTACAAGGATTCACTGCGGGGGCCCCCCCATGAATGTTAACTATTGAAAAATAGCAGATATAAAAGCTCACAGCGCGGCAAGCTTGTAGATCTATTTTTGATAAAAACATGAAAATGTGTGCAAGAAACCTATGCTTCCATGTCAGTGGTGCTCAAACTATTTCATGTCAAGGACCCCCAAAAATGATAGGTATTTGGCCACGGACCCCTCATCTCAAAATATTTAGTTCCAGGGACCTCCCAGAAGCAACATTTGAGAGGGGACTGCCCATAGTCCGAAGGTTCATTAGTCCGAATTTAGTTAGGATTACTGTGGTTAAGGTTAGGGTTAGGGTTAGAGTTAGGCATAGTATTCTTAACAAATTCGGACTAATGAACCTTCGGACCAATGCCATGGCACCCAGCTGGGAGATACAAATGTTTGCTTAAAAAATAAATAATATTCAAAGATTTGCACACATTTTCACGACTTTTTCAAAAATAGCAGATCTAGAAGCTCGCAGCGTGGCACTCGGTGCCGCGCTGTGAGCTTGTATATCTGCTATTTTTCAATAGCTAAAGTTACTAGGGCCCTTCAGGCTTGGGGCCCTAGTAGTCTGGGATCACTTCACTTTACGAGGTTTGATCCGTTCGGCAGCGGAAACCACTTTGCGTAATGTTGTAGTCCTAGACGGACTACACTTTGGCCGGAACTATCAACCGGATTCAGTTTTAACCCAAAATATTCCCCTGCACCCAAGGACATAGTTTTAGGGCCTACCTAATAAACACCTTGATGCGGAGTAGTTTTGCTTTCGAAAAAATCGTTTGGTATGTGCATCTTTTAGTCCAACTCGTAGCGACTGGCAAGACTACACTAGGCTTCTCGAGCATTTTAATAGGGATTGGGGAAACAAACGAGGGGAACGAAATCAAAGCGACGCCGCTTCTTCTAGTGGTTTCCGCGCTTTAGGCGGAACCAAACGGGCTGTTGTGAACAAACACCAGGCTTTCTCCCGAGAAAGACTGGTAGGCGAGGTTAGGGCCTAGTAACTCAGTCCCACTCCCCCCCCCTTGTGACGCCCCTGTCAGTTTGGGTAAACACACTGATACAGGGTTTCTGCAGGTTCTCTCTCACACGGCGCTCTGGAAGGAAAACATTATACATCCATCCATCTCTCACAGCCCAAGCTCAATCTCCCCGAACAGATGAAACACACCGTATAAAAGGGGTAGGGGAGAGCAAGCTGAGCTGACAACAGTCGGTCGGATATTCTCTTTTGGAGAAGAAAAAATAATAATAATAAATGGGTTAGGAGAACGGACTGGAGGAGGAAGGAAGAAAGAAATATACTCCATGACAGAAAGGCTCGCTCGCTTCCATGCATAGGCAAAGAATTTCCACTCGATACATCCCCGCTAGGGGTGTAACGATATAGTAACTGTATCGAAATATCGTTTTTAACTTAAAAAATCGAAGTAGATCGAAATGAAAACAGCTAAAATCGAATCGTATCGTTTTATTTTGTATCGTATCGAATCGGCAGTGCAAAGAATCGATTGTATCGATACTACCTACTTGTGCATTGTATTTAGCATTTTTTAAGAAGAACAAATGAAAAGGAGGGGTTTAATTACTTTTCCTTTCCATATAGCTACACTGGTCTATTGATAAATGTGTGTAATCTCTGGGTTCATGTCAAGGTGCAGGTTTGTCAATGTACAATGCCCATGTATTTGGCAGATAATCACTGTGTTTACTTATTTATATGCATAAAGACCTGCATTATTCACACCTTTCACACAGATTTAATTTCTTTGCTAAATAGTTACTATATTGATTTTAAATAATTAAATCGAATCGTATCGTATCGCCATGAATGAACCAATATCGTCCATGTATCGTATCGTATCGTCAACCATGTATCGTGATATGTATCGAATCGCTATTAAAATGTATCGTTACACCCCTAATCCCCGCTCCCCACCATCTCTTCCCTCTTATTTCCGAAACCAGGCTGAAGATAACATCTCTCCCCCTCTCTTCTGTCTCTCTTTCTCTATTCCAGGGGTCTTCAACACTCAACATTAGTTGAGAGAGAGATGAAGCAGGGACCCCCACAACCTGTTCATAGATTCCATAGGCTATAGTTTCACCTTATGACAGCACAATCATCAGTGCATTTTGGATTCATGTCAATGTGTGTTTTCAGAAATTTAACCACTTGAACCGTCAACACTTGAAAAACTTGACCTTTCACTCTGCTCTTTTTCCCCTCTACAATAGCCGATCTATAAGCGTCCATATTCGGAGAACTTTAGCCAAAAATAGCAGATCTACAAGTTCACAATGCCTCGCAGCGCTCCCTCTAAAATAGCCGATCTACAAGCATCCGTATTCGGAGAACTTTAGCCAAAAATAGCAGATCTACAAGCTCACAGCGCCTCGCAGTATCGGGGTTCAAGTTAATATAAAAAGGATTGGAAGATTTGGAGGACCCTCTGTAGTAACTCTGAGGTCCCGGACCCCCTGTTGAAGACCCCTGCATGATGAGGTCGGCGTAAAATTAGTTAGCTTGATTCCCGGGGAACGTGTGGTCTGTCCGGGAAGGGGATGGCGGGAATCGCAAAGGACATCGTTTCCACAGAGAACAACCCTACACCTGCCAGCCCCACCACCCACCACACACAGACACCCACCACCCCAAAAGTAACAACACACCACCATCACATTACACAGGGAAGAGAATAGGTCTGTTTAAAATAGCACTCCACAGAGACTCTTCTAAACATGAGAGAGGTACGAAGAAGAAGGGAAAAAAAGAACATGACGCGAAGAATCCCGCATTCTGCATAATCAAACTGTCATGTACAATTCTCCCACACTCCAAGGCTGTCTGCGAGTGTGTGTTGTGTGTGTGCGCGCGCGCACATGCGTGTGTAAGCTAGGTGCATGTGAGCGAGCATTCTTGTGTTTGTTTGTGCAATATGTCTTTAGCTTCATTAAATGCTGTCAAAAATCCCGGAAGGAGTATCTGTGCGTTGTACCGTGTACTACCCTTCAGCCAACCTCTGTCAACTGTGCACTATTAGAGATAGACAGGGCAGAGCCATCCATAAATGATGCTTCATCTACTCTCTCTGGTATCCCAGTCCAATTACACGTGGTCCCACACCAAAGGGCCTTGTCTTCCCACACTCTCACGGGCTGTCAGATTCTGATACGGGGGAGAGAGAAGAACGTCGGTCGCAATATTGAAGGTCGGTCGGCCCTCGTCGACGCACTTAACCTCATTTTTTCCCCATCTTTTTGCCCGCCGCCGCTCCTCCCAGAAGAGCCCCGGCCGGCCGCGATTGGTGCCCGGTTGAAAGGATAGGGCTTTGGGGGGCGGACAAGGAAAGAAAGGAGGGAGGGAGGGGAGGAGGGAGGGCCCCCACCACCCGGACCAAAGAAAGAAAGGAGCTTTGCCAGAGAGAGTACGACTCCTGACTGCAGTCAGCCATAATGGCTTTCAATTAACCAGGGGAGAAAAGAGCAAGAACTAATCTGGGCCAGCGCAGGAGAGAAGGCCAGTCATGCAATATTCATGTACACAAACTAATGAAAGCCCAGATTAGCCTACATATTTTCACGCGGGTCGGGCCGGCCCCGCCCTGCCTGTCACAGTTGAAAAGAACCAACCGGCCACTGGAGGCTCGGAAACAGAGAGACTGAGGAAGAGAGAGAGAGAGGAGAGAGAGAGAGAGAGAGAGAGAGAGAGAGAGAGAGAGAGAGAGAGAGAGAGAGAGAGGAGGAGAAGAGGGGTGGGGGAATAAAGCTTGGAAAATGAATGAACGAGAAAAACAGATAATGAAGGCGAAAAAGCACATTAACCCATTTGGGTTTTAGGGTTATTGAATGCTTTAACTATTGAAAAATAGCAGATCTACAAGCTCACAGCGCGGCACTCAAGTCGTGAAAATGTGTGCAAAGCTATAGGAATATATGTATTTTTACATTTGTAACTCAAACTTTGCTTCTGGGGGGTCCCTGGAACTAAATATTTTGAGATGGGGGTCCGTGGTCAAAAGCATATTGTTTTGGGGTCCTTCACATGAAAAGTTTTGAGAACCACTGACATAGAAACATCGTTTTTTTCAAAAACCTTAGAAGGATTCAAAAGACACAACATTCAAATTTTCACGTTTTTTCAAAAATAGCAGATATACAAGCTCGCAGCGCGGCACTCGGTGCCGCGCTGTGAGCTTGTAAATCTGCTATTTTTCAATAGTTAAAGCATAACATAATAATAGGCAATAATGCGTACCCCGATCTAAATGCCTTAAGAGAACGCGATAGTGAAATCAAGGAGGAGAAGAAGGGGAAAAACAATTCCATTTATGGGTCATAGGGACAGCGGTTAGAAGACCTTGAAAAACAAAAGAGGAAACAGGATCAGGAGATAAGGAGGTGCAGAGAGGCGAGGAGGTTGACTCCTCAAAACAGGATTAAGGATGATCTGCATTTGCCTTTTTTTCTTATCTGATTTCCTATGATCATTCGTCTATAGAAGGCAGACAGACAGACAGCAGCCTCCACTCAAAGCACACCAATCTGAGTGAGTGATCTCGACAGCAGCGCTGGGCTGCCAGAGAATGGAGGATGCTGAGGGTAGGGGGGGGGGGGGAGACACAGGGGGTGTCTTTTAGACAGGACAGAAGTATCTGTAATTGGCTGGTTTACTGGCTATGAAGCTCTCCTCCCTCCAATACACACACAAACACACATATATACATTGGCCAAATTGTCAATTAGAGGGAGAAATTGTGAAAATATCATGCTCACAACGCCTCTCTGATTCATCTCTCTCTCGGCTAAGGGGTCCTTGGCCTGAACTCGTCGAAGACAACTGGTCTACTGCAGTATAAAGGCATTTCATTGTGAATAGGACTGCTGTAGTCTGGTAGGATTCACCTCGAAACATGGGCTGCAGATTGTTGTAGTGCTAGTTGTTTGGTTTCTATTCTGAATGTTTTGAAGGTTTGCACAGGGCTCTACTTCCTGTATTGTCCCAACTCAGATTCTGAGCTGCATGGGACAACTTCCTGGCCAGGAATATCATAGTTTTTGCCCAGAAGTTCTTCTCGCCCCCTTAGTGGCGAAAAAATAACTTCTGGGAACTCAGATTAGGACTGCTGTAACAGCAAAATGTACAATAGTACTACAATTCAATAACTTTATCATTCAAAGGCATTTATCTCTGTGTTACAGTGTTTGTGTGTGCGTGTGTGTGCGTGCGTGCGTGCGTGCGTGTTTGTGTGTACACACCTTGTTTGGTAGATGCACCAAATTATCCTCTTTTGTTTGCTGTGCACGATAATAACGACACCTAATTAGTGTTTGAATTTCCAATGTATAATGGTAGCGGTTGTTTAACATTATTAAATAATAATACAATGGGGTTTTAAGGCAAGACGATTCTACTTCAAATACAGCCTTTTTAGCTTTCTTTCTTTTTTTGCTCCCTGGGACGCGGGCTAATTATAACATAATAATAAGTCTTATATAAAAACTGGTTCTTTGGCACGCAATGAGATGCTTTTAAAATTAAATATGCAATACAGAATAATATAAACATTCGTTTGGAGCAGAAACGTAGCCAAGATTGTAATTGTGTGTGTGGGGAGGTTGGTAAGGGACCTGTATATGTGATAGGAGGGGCACTGACCCAAAAAGGCTGAAAAACAACCACTGCTGCAAGGTTTCTCTTCTGATAAATAATTGCGACCGACATGAGAAATGTCACAGCTTGTCCATGTAGGTACAGACAAGGTCCAGACTTAGTCAGGTTCGCTGTGTTAATAAAGTTTATTCGTTGGATTTTTTGGGAGATTTGTAAAACTATACATTTTTGGAATCTTCAGAGCATGGGGAATCCAAAAATATTTGTTTGCATTTGCACAGACACCTGCAAAGCCTCCATTTTGGACGTTCAAAATGGCCGACATAAAATACACAATTTGTGCTATCTGGCTTCTAGACAACCTAGAAACGTAATTAAACATGCTAATCCTATGTTTTCTGGGTCAAGGAATCGAATGAATGAAATATGGATGTAAAATGTTCTGGACCCCCACCCCCTTTCTGGGGGTTATCTATTTTGGGACCTCCCAGAACAGTACGTTAGCCAGTTAATGTCCGATTTTCATAATATTAGAGTTGTTTTGTTTTAAAACATCCAAGTTCATTTATTAGACTTTTAAAGCAGCCAGAATAACCTTTCTGACTTTTGGTTGGGGTCTTTCCTCACCTGGGACCCCCTAGACAGACCCCTGTCTAGGGGTCTGTCTCAGTAATCGCTCTGCTACTGCTCCAGAACAATGTTAAATTAGATCGAAGCATAAAAGTTGTTGTAGCTGGGCTCTGAAAACAAAAATGAGTAGTAGCAAATTCCAGGGGTCTTCCACAGGGGGTCCGGGACCCCTGCTGGGTCCTCAGAGTTACTACAGGGGGCCCGCCAATCTTGATGGGATCTTTTTTTTTTCACATTTGAACTGAAACTTTGAATGTTTTTATGTATCCTGGTTTATTGCGGCCATAGGTTGCAGTTTGCGACCATAGGTCACAGTTTACTATCAGAACCGTCACATCTTGACCCTATCTATCTGTCTGTCTGGACGGGTAACGCTTTTTTGTTGATTAACTCTCACACTCTGGCATCCCGCTCTGACATCACTGTGATGTCAGGGGAACCAAATCCCCTTTATGCCCATATATGGAGATCCCTGTGATGCCAGGGGAACCATAAAAGGACAACTAGGTAGTCATCCGGCAACAGCTCACAGCTGTGAAGCCGGGAGGAGTTCAGATTGACAATCAGGTTCACAGAAGGGGAGGGTGCGAGCAAAGTGTGGTAGAACAGGGGAAGGGCAAGGGCCAGACCCAGAATTTGACATAATGAAAGTATTGCAACTTCTCACTTGTGCAGACTAACGTGTCCATTTATTGCACTGCACTCACACTGACAACACAACACACACACATACACACCTCTTTGTTATTGTCACCCCAAAACCCTCACCCTGTCCTCTTAAAGAGCCCATGGTCAATTATGCCCAAAAAGATTCACTACAATGCAGTCATTTCAGACATGCAGGATCTATTGTCTTCATCATTGTCATCTTTAATGTCCAACCTAATAGTGTTGACACAGTCTCCACCATGGAGTGAAAGGCAGGTTACTTGAGCAGCTGCACCGTCCCTTGCAGCCATATTTGATGAGCTCAAGTACTGCCTTTGGAGCAGGGAGGGCAAGACACCTGACTGGAACATACCCTCCACACTCTGAATTCCATCTATTTTCTTCGATTGGTGGAAGCTCAGGGCAATTTGTCAGGTATGATTTATCCTGCATTGTGACGTAGTTGGCACGGATGTGGTAGCAGTGCAGCACGAGTTGGAGGTAGCATCTCACCCTCAGTTCTTTGACAGAAATAGTTTCCCATCTGAGTAATCGCAGGGTTGTTGGACCTTTGAACTGTAAACATGGCATGCAAAATGCTCTAATGACTGCAATGTTGATGGAAGCTCACCAATAATAAGAAGCTCAGGAGGAATGGAACCCTTTAAGGTCCTTGAAGTGGTTAATGACTTGGTCATCATCACCAGGCTTCAAGTAGGCATTGACCCATGACTTTTTGGAGATTCCAACAATACAGCACCAGAAAAATCATGTAGGCCAAGGAACCCTTGACATTTGTGACATCCAATAACTTGAACTTGCTTGAATATGTGTGTGTGCACTTCCACAAAATCATGTCCCTTGATGAAGTATCGTATTATGATGCCTACTTTGTCATACCTGACAAATTGCCCCAAGCTTCAATCAATCGAAGAAAATAGATGGCATTTAGAGAGTGGAGGGAATGTTCGAGTCAGGTGTCTTGCCCTCCCTGCTCCAAAGGCAGTACTTGAGCCCATCACATTTGGCTGCAAAGCAGGTTGCACTCCGCCTGCAAATGCTATGGTGGAGACTGTCAACACATATGTCTTGCAAATTAGGGAGGACATGTACAGTATTTTAGTGAATCTCTTTGGGCATAATTGACCATGAGCTCTTTAAGAGGATAGGGTGAGGGTTTTGGGGTGACGATTAACAAAGAGGTGTGTGTGTGTGTGTGTGTGTGTGTGTGTGTGTGTGTGTGTGTGTGTGTGTGTGTGTGTGTGTGTGTGTGTGTGTGTGTGTGTGTGTTTTGTCAGTGTGAGTGCAGTGCAATAAATGGACACGTTAGTCTGCACACCCAAAGTGAGAAGTTGCAATACCTTAATCCCTGCAGTAACACCTGTCAACCATAACTGTCTAACACAAAAATGGTATAAATAATACTGAGAATATTAATAAATCATCGAAGTACAATACATGAACCCAGGATACATAAAAACATACATAAAAAAGAAAATCCTTTCCCATTAAGATTTGGTGGGCCCCCTGTAGTAACTATGAGGACCCCCCAAGGGTCCCGGACCCCCTGAGGAAGACCTCTGGTATTTTGCTTTCTAATTTTTGTTTTCAGAGCCCAGCTACAACAACTTTTATGCTTCAATTATGATCTAATTTAACACTGTTCTGGAGCAGGAGCAGAGCGATTACTGTGATAGGCTCATGGGTCTGTCTAGGGGGTCCCAGGTGAGGAAAGACCCCAACCAAAAGTCAGAACGGTTATTCTGGCTGCTTTAAAAGTCTAATGAATCAACTCAGGATGTTTTAAAACCTACAAAACTCTAATATTATGAAAAAGACATTAACTGGCTAGCGTACTGTTCTGGAGGTCCCAAAATAGATAACCCCAAGAAAGGGGGTGGGGGTCCGGAACATTTTTACACCCATCATTTACTCGATTCCTTGACCCAGAAAACATAGGATTGGCATGTTTAATTAAGTTTCTAGGTTGTCTAGAAGCCAAGAAAGCACAAATTATGTATTTTATGTCGGCCATTTTGAACGTCCAAATGGCAGCTTTGCAGGTGTCTGTGCAAATGCAAACAAAGATTTTGGATTCCCATGGTCTGAAGATTCCAGAAATGTATAGTTTTACTAATCTCCAAAAAAATCCAACAAAAATTCATAGTGGACCTGACTAACTGTAAGGATCTAAGGATGAGCAACAAGCGTGTGGGTAGCGCCGCTCCAAAAATGGTCAAAATGACCTGGCAGGCCTGCAATACTGTTCTTTTGGTGTTCACATGTTGTTGCTAGGAGCATTGAATGATTGCGCTCTTCCACAGTAATAAGGAAAAGAAGAAACACATATTGGCCATTTTTACACTTTGTGTTGAGTGCCAATCCCGAACTAGTTCGGCTTTATTAGCGTATCGTAGAGTGCCGATCCCGAACAAGTTCGGCTTTAAAAAAAAAAAAAAAAAAAATGTTTTTTTTTTTAAAACATTTTTTTTGATTTTTTTTTTTTTTTTTTTTGACCCCCTCAAATCTGGTGAACATGATTTCAATCGTGATTTTTGCATGTTCCACCCCCATACAACCCCATCTAACATACAGGGCAGCCATTTTTGTTTACATTACATGTAAAACATAATGGCGATTATCTCAAGAATGCCTGAACGGATTTCCAATCGGATTTTTTTGTTTGAAAGCTGTGAACAAACTGCACAAATCCACTCCATGCAATCCAGGATTGCATTGGATTTTTTAGAGCTCATTCTTCTCTGTTTTTTTTCCCATGCATGAGGTGTGCAAGGTTTAATCATGGCTAAGTTGACGAAAATAAGGCTTCTAAAATGCTTGGTAGCCAATAGCTAACTTCAAGCTAACTTCATCCTCTTCCTGTACATGCACAAAGGAAGTGTTCAGGCAAGTCATGGCTCCAGGGCTTGGGCATGCATTACCAGCATATCTCTATTATTCTCTGGTCACTGGGCGCCCTCTAGTGGTGATAGGCTGGCACTCAATGAGTTAAGCTCAGTGTCAGGGAAGCGTAAAACGAGAGTAAATGCCAGCTGAACTGTACAGTGTATATTGCAAGCCATTTTGGCAAAATCTTGGTCGGCGCTACCACACGTTTGGCTGTGTAGCTCATGCATCGAATGATATAAAACACAATACAATTTGGTATTATTAAAGGGGAGATATAATGTCCGAAGTCAAGTTTCCTTTCTTTTTGTGCTGAGTTTATATATCATGACTGCAGAAAAGCACCACGGTGCCAACGTTTTCTCTGGCGATCAGGAGGACACGCCATCCAAATCGTCCGTCTGCGTCTTCCATTTTTCTCATTAAAGCCACTGATGGTGCATCTCAATCAGTACTTCTCTTTTAAGTGCTTTCCTGTTTGGCAAATTACCGTCAAAATGATCTCGTTTGAGTGCCCCGTCTCTGTGCCCGGCTCATATGATGGCGTTACCCAAGAGATGTTTGGAGAGAGCATTCAGATTGGAGGTGATTTGGGAGAGGGGGGGAGGGGGGGGGGGGGGGGGGGGGGGGGGGGGAGTCAGCCAAGAAAGCTGATTAGGATATCGTTTGAGTTAATTAACTCTGGGATTTTCCTTTTTTCCCCCCCCCCTCCTCGTTCCATCTATCTGTGTGTAATCTAATTACAGATGGTGGTTTTCCAGTTCCTATCGTGAAAATGTAACTGGCCCCATGAGAGAGAGAGAGAGAGAGAGAGAGAGAGAGAGAGAGAGAGAGAGAGAGAGAGAGACGCACACACAGAGGATGTGGGGTTAAAAGGCTG
>NC_137832.1:60314759-60353764 GCF_963921795.1 Nannobrachium achirus
AAGCTCAATCTCCCCCCACCAGATGAAACAAACCGTATAAAAGGGGTAGGGGAGAGCAAGCTGAGCTGACACAGTCGGTCGGATATTCTCTTTTGGAAAAGAAAAAATAATAATAAAGGGTTAGGAGAACGGACTGGAGGAGGAAGGAAGAAAGAAATATACTCCCATGACAGAAAGGCTCGCTCGCTTCCATGCATAGCAAAGAATTTCCACTCGATACATCCCCGCTCCACACCAACTCTTCCCTCTTATTTTTTCCGAAACCAGGCTGAAGATAACATCTCTCCCCCCTCTCTTCTGTCTCTCTTTCTCTATTCCTATATCTTATTTGAAGGCCAGAAGTCCATAGCGTTAACACTTCCGGTCTAACGTCATCGCGTCCTTCACCGGAATCGATCATTGTTTACGTGGTGTAATGGCGGATCGGATCGGTGCTTTTTCAACATGTGTTTTATAAGCGAGCATCTATTGCCATCTGCGCTTTGAAAGTGTTGTTTTGAGATAATGGACATTAAAGATGAGATTCCCGTCTGCCCTCAATGTTATGGGATTACTATTTTGTGCTCGTAGGATCCGTGATGATGATAAATCAGCGAGGGAGATCGGCTCGGCACCTTCCGCCATTGTACCCGGTAGGATAACCGCCGTTACAGTAATATATTACTTTTCGCGAGATATCTCGGGAATGGCACTAAATCGAGATTCCATAGGCTATAGTTTCACCTTATGACAGCACAATCATCAGTGCATTTTGGATTCATGTCAATGTGTGTTTCAGAAATTTAACCACTTGAACCGTCAACACTTGAAAAACTTGATCTTTCACCTCTGCTCTTTTCCCTCTACAATAGCCGATCTATAAGCGTCCATATTCTGAGAACTTTAGCCAAAACTAGCAGCTCTACAAGCTCACAATGCCTCACAGCGCTCCCCTCTAAAATAGCCGATCTACAAGCATCCGTATTCGGAGAACTTTAGCCAAAAATAGCAGATCTACAAGCTCACAGCGCCTCGCAGTATCGGGGTTCAAGTTAATATAAAAAGGATTGGAAGATTTGGAGGACCCTCTGTAGTAACTCTGAGGTCCCGGACCCCCTGTTGAAGACCCCTGCATGATGAGGGTCGGCGTAAAATTAGTTAGCTTGATTCCCGGGGAACAGTGTGTCTGTCCGGGAAGGGGATGGCGGGAATCGCAAAGGACATCATTTCAACAGAGAACAACCCTACACCTGCCAGCCCCACCACCCCCCCACACACAGACACCCACCCACCCCAAAAGTAACAACACACCCATCACATTACACAGGGAATAGAATAGGTCTGTTTAAAATAGCACTCCACAGAGACTCTTTCAAACATGAGAGAGGTACGAAGAAGAAGAAGAAAAAAGAACATGACGCAAAAAATCGCGAATCCCGCATTCTGCATAATCAAACTGTCCATGTACAATTCTCCAACACTCCAAGGCTGTCTCCGAGCGTGTGCGCGCGCACACATGCGTGCGTACACTAGGTGCATGTGAGCAAGCGTTTTGTGTTTGTTTGTGCAATATGCTCTTTAGCTTCATTAAATGCTGTCAAAACTCCCGAAGGAGTATCTGTGCGGTTGTACCGTGGTACTACCCTTCAGCCAACCTCTGTCAACTGTGCACTATTAGAGATAGACAGTTCAGAGCCATCCATAACATAAATGCTTCATCTACTCTCTCTGGTATCCCAGTCCAATTACACGTGGTCCCACACCAAAGGTCTTGTCTTCCACACTCTCACGGGCTGTCAGATTCTGATACGGAGGGGGAGAGAAGAAGAACGTCGGTCGCAATATTGAAGGTCGGTTGGCCCCGTCGACACACTTAACCTCATTTTTTCCCCATCTTTTGCCGCCGCCGCTCCTCCCAGAAGAGCCCCGGCCGGCCGCGATTGGTGCCCCGGTTGAAAGGATAGGGCTTTGGGGGGGCGGACAAGGAAAGAAAGGAGGGAGGAGGGGGGGAGGGAGGGAGGGAGGGAGGGAGGGCCCCCACCACCCGGACCAAAGAAAGAAAGCAGCTTTGCCAGAGAGAGTACGACTCTCTGACTGCAGTCAGCCATAATGGCTTTCAATTAACCAGGGGAGAAAAGAGCAAGAACTAATCTGGGCCAGCGCAGGAGAGAAGGCCAGTCATGCCAATATTCATGTACACAAACTAATGAAAGCCCAGATAGCCACATATTTACACGCGGGTCGGCTGGCCCCGCACTTCCTGTCCACAGTTGAAAAGAACCAACCGGCCACTGGAGGCTCGGAAACAGAGAGACTGAGGAAGAGAGAGAGGAGAGAGGAGAGAGAGAGAGAGAGAGAGAGAGAGAGAGAGAGAGAGAGAGAGAGAGAGAGAGAGAAGAAAAGAGAGAGAGAGAGAGAGAGAGAGAGAGAGAAGGGGGGGGGGATATAAGCTTGGAAAATGAATGAACGAGAGGAAGAGACAATGAAGGAGAAAAAGCACATTAACCCATTTAGGGTTTTAGGGTTATTGAATGCTTAACGATTGAAAAATAGCAGATATACAAGCTCGCAGCGCGGCACCGAGTGCCGCGCTGCGGCTTGTAGATCTGCTATTTTTGAAAAAGTCGTGAAAATGTGTGCAAATCTAGGAATATAATACGTATATTTTTTTACATTTGTAACTCAAATTTTGCTTCTGGGGGGTCCCTGGAACTAAATATTTTGAGATTGGGGGTCCGTGACCAGATACATATCATTTTGGGGGTCCTTCACATGAAAAAGTTTGAGAACCACTGAATTTTTTTTTTTAAACCTTAGAAGGATTCAAAAGACACTTATAGAATCGGGTCAAAATCGGGTCAAAATTCATTCGTTTTTTCACAAAAATAGCAGATCTACAAGCTCGCAGCGCGGCACTCGGTGCCGCGCTGTGAGCTTGTATATCTGCTATTTTTCAATAGTTAAATCATAAAATAATAATAAGCAATAATGCGTACCCCGATCTAAATGCCTTAAGAGAACGCGAGAGTGAAATCAAGGAGGAGAAGAAAGAAGAAAAAAAGCCATTTATGGGTCATCAGGACAGCGGTTAGAAGACCTTGAAGACAAAAGAGGAAACAGGATCAGGAGATAAGGAGGTGCAGAGAGGCGAGGAGGGTTGACTCCTCAAAACAGGATTAAGGATGATCTGCATTTGCCTTTTTTTCTTATCTGATTTCCTATGATCATTCGTCTATAGAAGGCAGACAGACAGACAGACAGCAGCCTCCACTCAAAGTCACGCCAATCTGAATGAGTGATCTCGACAGCGCTGGGCTGCCAGAGAATGGAGGATGCTGTGTTTTTGCTGAGGGGAGGGGGTGCTGAGGAAGGGGGGGGGGGGGGGGACACACAGGGGGTGTCTTTTAGACAGGACAGAAGTATCTGTAATTGGCTGGTTTACTGGCATGATTCAAGCTCTCCTCCCTCCAATACACACACAAACACACATAATATCGTTCGTTGTCGAGTAGAAACCTTGTATGTCCAAAACCGTTTGTTTTGTGTATTTATCATTTTAAAAATGATTTAAACTAGTGAAAACAGCCGCTCTACAAGCACACAAGGCCTCACATCGCGAGGCGTTGTGTGCTTGTAGATCAGCTATTTTCACCATTTAAAATATATATTTTTTTGGACATACAAGGTTTCCACCCGACACCAACACTATAAAACAAGTATATGGTATGGTATGGTATGGTATGGTATGGTATGGTATGGGTTTATTGCTTAGTCCCCAAAGGGAAACATGTTTTGCCACCAGAGCGAATACAAATACACAAAATCAATGACAACATATAACAAACATACATATATACTTGTGTGTTTGTGTGTGTGTGTGTGTGTGTGTGTGTGTGTGTGTGTGTGTGTGTGTGTGTGTGTGTGTGTGTGTGTACACACCTTGTTTGGCAGATGCACCAAATTATCCTCTTTTGTTTGCTATGCACAATAATAACGACACCTAATTAGTGTTTGAATTTCCAATGTATAAATAATGGTAGCGGTTGTTTAACATTATTAAATAATAATACAATGGTGTTTTAAGGCAAGACGATTCTACTTCAAATACAGCCTTTTTAGCTTTCTTTCTTCGTTTGCTCCCTGGGACGCGGGCTAATTATAACATAATAAGTCTTATATAAAAACTGGTTCTTTGGCACGCAATGAGATGCTTTTAAAATTAAATATGCAATACAGAATAATATAAACATTCATTCGGAGCAGAAACATAGCCAAGATTGTAATGGTGTGTGGGGAGGTTGGAAAGGGACCTGTGTATTGGATAGGGGGCACTGACCCAAAAAGGCTTGAAAAACAACCACAGCTGCAAGGTTTTTCTTCTGAAATAATAGGCTCTATGCATATACGCCATTTTGTTCTACTTCCGGGTGTCTTTCGACTTCCTTCACAGGTGTTACTGATGATACTAATGAAGGCTCTGTTGGATTTATTGTACAGTGGTTCTTTAATTTCAAGGACCCCCATAACTCTGTACAAATGGAATCAACAAATGGAATGTACACTCTCAGAGTTACACACCTGTATGGGGACATTTGGAACCCACTCAAGGACACTTTGAGACCCACTGGTGTAGCAGAGTGTTTCCAGTGAGCCAACATGCACAATATCAGCACCCTGACTCTGTTTGACCAGAATGGAACAGACCTTCATTAGTATCATAGTAACACCTGTGAAGGAAGTCGAAAGGACACCCGGAAGTGGAACAAAATGGCGTATATGCATAGAGCCTATTGCGACCGAAGGTCACAGCTTGGTCCGTGTCCGTGTAGACGTACGTGTAGATTTGTATGTACACTATGGTCTGTCTGTGGTTCTATGGGTTTGTCGCTCTGACATCATGCTATGATGTCACCGTGATGCGCATGGGAACCGCTCTTAACAGAATGGGTTTGCCGCTCTGTTACCTTTTATGCCCATGTATGGAGATTGCTGATGTCATCACGAGTCACAGCTGCATCACGCTTTGGCTTGATGTCTCTTTTATGCTCATATATGGAGATCATGACCCACTGTTTAGGAGACAGTGGCTCGAGTAAAAATCCCATTTTCTTTAAGATATGCCATAATTCAAAAAGATATCATGAAAAAATGTAATAATAATTAATGAGTAGTGAAAATAGCCGATCTACAAGCTTGCAACGTGAAGCGACGCGCTGTGTGCTTGTAGATGTGCTATTTTCACTAGATTGGGTCCCAGGCAAACTTCTAATCTCAGTTTTTTGGGTCGCGAGGAGGATTCCCGAGTTATAGCATCGCATCGCATGCTATAAGCCTTCACAGTCCCCACCTCTCAACTGAATTGAAGCAGGGGTCTTCAACGTTTTCAGGCCAAGGACCCTTAGTTGAGAGAGAGATGAAGCAGGGACCCCCCACAACCTGTTCATAGATTCCATATACCGGTAGTTTCATTGTTTGACAGCACAATCATCAGTGTATTTTGGATTTATGTCAATGTGTGTTTTCAGACATTGAACCACTTCAACCTTCAATATTTAATAGACTTGACCTTTCACTCTGTACTTAGTCTGCTCTTTTCCCCCTCTACACCAAACCTCTTTGCCAAAAATAGCTGATCTACAAGCTTACATGTGAGCTTGTAGGTATTTTTGGCAACAGTTCTCAGAATATGGACACTAGGGTTCAAGTTGTAAATAAAAAAAAAGGATTGGAAGATTTGGAGGACGCCCTGTAGTAACTCTGAGGACCCCCTAGGGGGAAAATAGCATATCTACAGTATATGATCGTAGGTGAAAAATCCCACCAACTGGCGGATTGAAGTCCGAGATCCACACTGGAGTTAAATATTGTACATCTCGACTGCAGAAAAGCGCCACAGTGCAACGTTTTCTCTGGCGATCAGGAGGAGGACACGCCATCCAAATCGTCCGTCTGCGTCTTCCATTTTTCTCATTAAGCCACTGATGGTGCATCTCAATCAGTACTTCTCTTTTAAGTGCTTCCTGTTTGGCAAATTACCGTCAAAATGATCTCGTTTGAGTGCCCCGTCTCTGCCCGGCTCGTATGATGGCGTTACCAAGAGATGTTTGGAGAGAGCATTCAGATTGGAGGTGATTTGGGAGAGGGGGGGGGGAGTCAGCCAAGAAAGCTGATTAGGATATCGTTTGAGTTAATTAACTCTGGGATTTTCCTTTTTCCCCCCCCTCCTCGTTCCATCTATCTGTGTGTAATCTAATTACAGATGGTGGTTTTCCAGTTCCTATCGTGAAAATGTAACTGGCCCCATGAGAGAGAGAGAGAGAGAGAGAGAGAGAGAGAGAGAGAGAGAGAGAGAGAGAGAGAGAGAGAGAGAGAGACGCACACACAGAGGATGTGGGGTTAAAAGGCTGGAGATGATACCCTTCCAGGGGTTTTTCAAAAACCTACGTTTCTATGCCAGTGGTGCTCAAACCTTTTCTTGTGAAGGACCCCCAACATGATATGTATTTGGCCACGGACCCCCCCATCTCACAATATTTAGTTCCAGGAACCCCCCCAGAAGCAACATTTTAGTTACAAATGTTCGCTTAAAAAACACACACATATATTCAAAGATTTGCACACATTTTCACCACTTTTAAAAAATAGCAGATCTACAGGCTCGCAGCGTGGCACTCGGTGCCGCGCTGCGAGCTTGTATATCTGCTATTTTTCAATAGCTAAAGTATGAAATAATTAACCCATTCAGGCCGGGTACACATTTTAGTGTATGGGAGGGGCTTACAGTACGTGTACAGTATGTATCAACATATTTGTTTTTGTTGGCTAATTTCTGATTTGGGCCTAACTAATAGGTTAGGCCTAAATGGGTTAAGGCCTCCTCCACCTTGGGCCCTAGTAACTCAGTCCCACTCCCCCCCCCCCCCCCCCCTTGAGACGCCCTTGTACCGCTCCTATACCCCCACCAAGGCATCCAACCCTCCTCCTCCTCCTCCTCCTCCTCCTAGGCCTCATCCTCCCTGAGTTAACAGATGTGAATGTCATAGCAATCAGAGTGCTTTGTCTCAGTCACTCTGCTAGGACCTCTGTCTTTGTCACCGGGTCCCCCCCCAAACTGCCACGCCGTCTGTCAAAGCCGCCGCAGTTGAGACGTCCCTTCTCGACTTCTATCACGTTGTGATTCAGAGTTTAAAATGCTCCATTATGCCTCCCCCCCCCCCCCCCCTGCAGAGAAACAATGACCTGCTTTTCCCCCATCTATCTTCAAGACCACTTTAACACCTCTCTATGTTATATAGACTCCGGCAGCTTCTCCGTAGGCAAACAGTTAACACGTTGGGAGGAGGTGAGGTGTCACCGGTGGAAACATAATCCGCGTCATGCAGCAGCGGAGCGGAAGGAAGAATGAGAAGAATGGTTGCTGCTTTATGATAAGACACACAGAATAAAGCCCTTTGCACACAGGACAGTTGCGTTTTTTTTTTCGTTTGCTGCATGAATAAAACGCATTGGATTTGGAACGCAATGCTGTGCGGAATCGGCGCTGCGGATCCCAAAAGGAGTCATAAAAGGAGTGATGAGTTTTTTACCGCATGCGACAAGACGCACGAATCGAACTGGGTTCGATCGAGAAAAAAACGCACGACCGCAGCCACTCGTCGCACGGCTAATTCGGATCCGGTGTGCACGAGGTCGTAGAGAATCATTGTTTTCTTTTAAAAAAATGAAATTGTCCGTTTTATCCGTGCGGATAAACGCGCCTGTGTGCAAAGGGCTTAACAGAGCCACGGTGTTACTCTGGGAAATGGTGGTCTTTGCAGTGTTTGGTCTGCAGCAGAGACCCTGGATATAGGCCTAATTAACAACAGATGGTAGAGTGTGTACTGTGTACCTCTCCAACTCTTTCTTTCTTTCTTTCTGTCTTTCTTCCCGTCTCTTGCGATATCTTTTGTTCAACTTCTTGCCAACATTCAGTCCATTATAGCCCCCCTTTAATTATGCCAAATGGTATTGTGTTTGATATCATTGTTATCGTTCATTTGCCACCTTTACAACAAGGTACAGACTGTAAGGATCTGCCATTCGTGGAATCAGCAACACAGACAAACGTGTGGGTAGCGCCCCTCCAAAAATGGTCAAAATGACCTGGCAGGCCTGCAATACTGTTCTTTTGGTGTTCACCTGTGTTGCTAGGAGCACTGAATGATTGCGCTCTTCCAACAGTAATAAGGAAAAGAAAAAAAACAACACATATTGGCCATTTTTACACTCTGTTAATGTTAAGCTTTCTTTCTTTCTTCCTGTCTCCTGTCTCTTGCGATATCTTTTGTTAAACCTGTGAATTTCCCCGTGCTGACGTGCTCTTTTTGTTTCAACTCTTGGAGTGTGTCGGCAGCTCTTGTCATGCTCACTGATTGGTGGAGATCAAGAGGCCTGCTGCTCGCAACTCCCAATCTCTTCAGAGAGAAGAAGTCAAAGGCTGTAAAAGTGCAATTCAAGCACTTCTCTCTCTCTCTCTACTTTGGCAGAGATGACATTCATATTAGCTCTAACGTCTTTGCTAGCCTCTCTCTCTCTCTCTCTCTCTCTCTCTCTCTCTCTCTCTCTCTCTCTCTCTCTCTCTCTCTCTCTCTCTCTCTCTCTCTCTCTCTCTCTCTCTCTCTCGCTTGCTTTTCTTCTTGCTATTCTTCTTTTGCTCCTATGTTTTAAATCCAACCTTCTTGTCTCTCATCTCCACATCTAACTGTGCATCATCTCCTCTGCGCTCCATCTTCATGTCTGTGTGTCTCTCAGGAAGAAAACAGCCCTCAGCTGTAAATTGGCCCGTTTCGACAACATTTCATTTCACGACGTTGAGGCAGCCAGAGAGGAGAACCTGCTAGGCCAGCACATCGGCACAACTGTGAATTCATTAGTCTGGCCAGGTCCCTCCCTCCCTCCCTCCCTCCCCCAACTAAAACAAAACAAAAAAATGTGTAGGGTTGGGATCCGGAATCAGTGGAACCGGATCCAACATTGAGGAACCGGAATCTGTTCCGTCACATTTGGAACCGTTTCCAGGACGAGGTTTCATCTACATTATCAGAGCTGGTTCTGTGGACTTCACGTCTGCTATGCAATTACAATACCGGTTGGTTCTCAAACATTTTTTAATTTCAAGGACCACCATAACTCTGAGAGTGTACAAATGTACACTCTCAGAGTTACAGACCTCTAAAGGGTCCATTTGGAACTCCCTATACTAAGAATCGCTAAAGGGAACCTTTCAGGAATTGGACCGTCAAGAAGGAATCGGTAAGGAACCGTAATTGTTAACTCATTTCCCGCGATCCCCGTCGAAACCGTTGATTTCCCGCTGTACCTCTATGCGATGCCCGTCGATCCCGGAAATTGAATTAGCTTTAATCATTATGAAAGGATTAAAAGTATGATCGCTGTTTATCGCCGATTCTGGCTCTTTAGGCCCGCCTCCTAACTGTATCCTGTCGTATTTCCTGTTTAGACCGGATCTAGGTTTCCATATCCGGTCTGACGTCAAATCATAGCTCCGTTCCCATAAGTTTTCCTCGTAAACAGAGGAAGGAGCTGCTTGGTCATATCATCGTCTTTTTTCACACGTTCTTTTTTTATTTGGTAGCTGTTTGATTCTTGTGCCCGCCTGGCATATGATCCGCGCACATATCGTCTGCTATGTGCGCAAACGTGTCCACGTGTTACCATTGCGCACAGCTGGCCGTTTGCAATGTTTTCTTATGTAACACTAGCGGATACAGCAGGGGTAACTGCCCGGCAACGGATTTGTCTATTCCAATGGATTTTTTTTTTATTCGAAAGCTGTCATCGAGTCTACACGTCTACTAGATGAGTCGCGCACAGATAGTGCACGATGGGTGCACGTGCCCACGTTAAAAGGTAAGGACAATTTGGCAGCTGCTTACTACAGCTATGTTTAAAATGGCAGCAAAATTGTTAAAGGTGATACACCATGCATTTAAAAAGTATTTATGTCATATTGTTTATGTCCCAAAAACGTTTTTCAAAAGGTTTGAGGCTAAATTACCACTCCTGAATAGAGAGCCTCTCATTTTTGAATGGCTTTCAGAGCATTTCAGCTGCAGTACCACCTTTGGCCTGAACTGCGCCCCCCCCCCCCCCCCCCCCAAAAAAAAACGTTTTGAAAAAAAAAAAAAAAAAAAAAAAAAAATTTGAAAAAATCTTTTTTTTAAAAAAAACTTTTTTTTTTGATTTTTTTTGATGATGACGTCACAATCGGCAGATGACGTCACAATCGGCAGCAAATCTGGATAGCCTGTTTTGAGAACCTGTGGGATACTTTTAACCTTCGCCTTCTCAAAACCAGAGAAAGACACAACGGTCAGAAATGGGACTTTGTGAGGATAGAAGGTGCTAGTGGGACCCCAAAAAAAGGTTTTAAAATAGGAAAAGTGACATTTCATGGTGTATCACCTTTAAGATCACAACATCTCTTCTTCTGTGTTGCGTTTCACTCTTCCTCTGTCAGCGTTGAATAGAAATCACCTGAGGAAAGCGGGACATTGTTCCTGAAATGAAATGAAGGCGCAGGCAGCTGAGCGCACCAAAGCTTACTGGTTTCCACGTGTAGAGCAGAAAAGGAGGACTTCCATTATTGTGTGAATGTGCAAGCCCATAAAACCATAAAATTAGATCTCTGCGGAGCATAAAATTAATTCTGAGGCCCCAGCAAAAGGTCACAGGATATTTCTAAACTAAACCCGCGATTAGCTTTCTGTTTGACATACAACGTTAATGGTCAGGAAGATGTTATACCCAGCGTGGAATTGGTATGTCCACCAGTCAGTCACACATTATAGTCCAGCTTTGAAGTCTTTCATGATTTAACAAGGATTAAACATGAATTCAAGAGCCTGCAAGTCTCTGGAACAACACGGCGTGGAACACACTGTAATTCTTTCAAAACATAATTCCCTCATTCTGTGTTTCGAGGCGCACTAATACAGTGGTTCTCGGGATGATTAGCTTTAATGGGTTTTCTCACTCAGCAGTAAACAAACCAACATACAGTATAAGTGTATCGCAGGGGCGCTGGAAGTGGGGTGCTGAGGGAGCTGCAGCTCCCCTGGTGGTGGGGAGAAAAAAAAACGTTTTTTTTTTTTTTTTTCTTTTTTTTAATAAGCCTATATATACACACACACAGAGCTATATTAAAACAATAATGTATTTGACTTTGGGGAATAAAATATGTTGAAAAAAGGTATTTGATTATCACATGGTCACCTAATCACATGGTCACCTTGCCACTTCCGGTCAGAAGGGAAGTCAAATTTAAATCCCGCTTTGATGGCACACCAAAGTCTATTTATTTGAGAACAAGAAACTGTCTATAGGCTCATTGTTGCAAACTAACACCGTTGGGAATAAAAAACAGTAGAAAACTGTTACAAAAATAATACCCGATTTTGTAGTGTGCGTGAGTGACTGTGTGTGTGCATGCGTGCTGTGTGTTGCACTGTGTGCTAAAATAACTAGTAACTATATAGCTCCTTGTTACACCGTTGTGCGGGGAATAAGCACCCGAAACCGTAATAAAAATAAGCCAAAACCGGATAAAAAACGTTTGGCCGCACGCATGAACTCCTCCAGGCTCAGCTCCCCTTGGGATTTGGGAGTTCCAGCGCCCCTGAGTGTATGCAGGCTATCTGCACATTTCTAAAGTTAGAACTTAATGATTTTTAAGACCTTTTTAATACCTCTAAAATAACAATTAAGACCATTACCACGTCGAAAGCAACCAACAAACTATATAAAAACTGTCAAACAGCGTCCAAATTGTCAAATATTACCTAAGTAAGATCCTACTACAGCGTCACACAAAAGCATCAAACATAGCAGATCTACAAGCTTGAAATGTGTCGAGAAGCGATGTGCTTTGAGCTTGTCGATCTGCTACTTTTCCTATTTTAAAAATTTGAATCCTGAAAAGTAACAGTTTTGGACATACATGAAGGTTAAAGGTTAACTGTTGATTCAAAAAGCATATGTGAAAAAGGGTTAGCTACTTCTGTGGCCTACTGGTAGCATGCATACAAAGTTTGGCGCTCTTTGGGTCAGCATTTTGTGAGATTAGTTCTGGACACACAAACAGACGGAAAGAGACACACACACACACACACAGACCATATCATAGACGGCTGGCCTCTGGCAGTCAGAGCAATCAATAATTAACAATCTTTGCATATCAAACATGTCCAGTCGCGGACCACTTCGATCCTCAATCCCAGATTTCCAAGTCAAGTACATTGTGCAATTTCAAAGTAGATTAGAACCGATCCTCCTATCGATATACAACTCCAACGGTGCCGAGTCAGCAACGGCGAGCATCACACCGGCTCGCTTGGCTCGTAAAGCCGAAAAGTAGAGATCCAACGCGTTTCTGGTCTGCACTGCAGGAACGAGCAACGCCAACGGCCGTTTTGCGATGGTTTAGTTGGGATGTGAGGCAGTGCAAAGTGATTATTTTTCGTTTTAATCTAGTTCTGTTTTGAGTTCATTTCCTGAGTGGTATCTATGCCAAAGCGGTGGCTTCCGTCAGCTCAGGAAATGGGGAGCGGAGTTAATTAACATGAACGGTGGGGGCATGTGCCTCCAGTAACAAACAGCCTCAGAGGTATTTCAGACTTAAGTGTCATCCACAACGCACGCACACACACACACACACACACACACACACACACACACACACACACACACACACACACACACACACACACACACACACACACACACACACACACACACACACACACACACACACACACACACACACACACACACACACACACATCTCCATTATCTTTATATAAACGTGTCGGGGCCTTCTGTACGCGACACGCGCACCACTCAAGAGACCGGCAAATGGAGATTGACAAAACTCCGTTTACAAACGCAATGTGTAGCTGTCAGTACAAAAGGGAGGAAGGGAATGCCCTAAATATTGCACACTGATTAATGGTTTGTCTGTTGTACAATATCTTTTCATCAGCTTCTAATGGAGCACTCCTGTTGTAGTCGTATAAGACAAACAACAACGACACGAAAAGAATTCTAACAAAGTGTTTCATCAAAGCCGTCGCCACACCGACGACAGCCATCACCCAGACAGCATAATCAACCAACTGTTACATTTATCTCTCACTTTGATTAGAAATCCACTTCAAAGTGTCAAGACCACATCTATTTCCCAGAACAATGCACACAGCACGAATGGAAGACGGAGGAAAAAACGAACCAGAGCAAAATGGTGACTGCTGGAACAAGAAGACCAGGAGATTACATGTCAAACAGTTTCTTGGCGTTGTGGTTCTGACGTTGACGTAGACAAATAGAGTGCACTGCACGAGAGACGGAGCACAACCACTGATTTATGAATGACAAAAGCTTTTATAAAGTGGTACGCGAGGCGGCAATTATCCATGATCTACTTAACGATTATTATTTTTCAACGGATCGAATGATCAAGAAGCGTGATGCCTGCGTGATATTTCTTTATGATTTCTTTAATTAATGCGATCTTTTTTTTATAATTGACTTAATCGATTAGACTGATTAACCCTGATTAAGCCCTATTTTATGCTTTGTCCAGTGCAAAAAAATCAGCTATAAAAGTCAATCTATCTCTACGATTGTATTACATTTATGAAAATCGATTAGTTCAATCAACTGTAGTATTGACCATATTCACACGGCGGCCATCTTTTCATTAAAGTTAATGCAATGCCACCCCAGTTGCCACCCGGTTTCAATGCAAATTTCAAACATGGCCGCCAGGTGAATAAGGCTAATTATTACCTAGTAGTATTATTATTCAACAGGAAAAACGGACCATTACAGTCAAACCATGACTACATAATTACATACTTAGTATGTACATGTTAACTTCTTGTATTTCTCGCTTCCGTATGAAGCACCCTGAGCTAAATCTTGTACCGTAGTTTATAATTATTATACAGCTAAGGAAGTAGAGCTGAGGCACTGTAAGCGCTGTCTGATACCCAGACTAGAGCTTTAATTGGGCCTAAATATGTAAATATGTGAGCCCGGCCCAACCCAGCCCGACACAAAACCCGATACATAATTGACAATTGGAGACCGACACAGTTCGCAGCCCGACATTATAAACTGAATTGCTCCAGCAGACATTTTTCTCATTTGGTGATTTAACCCTTGATTTAAGTCCTTTTCCAACTGTCTTTATGTATATAAAAGACATTGTAGCAGAACCGTCCTAATTATGGAACAAATCGGAAATGCTCTCTCGACCAGCGCATGCATGCACACGCCACGGCAGCCATGGGCCACACACACACACACGCTCAACTGTCAAGTTGCGCAACAGCGCAGCAGTGCAGCCATAGAGTTATGAGCACGCAGTTTACACAGTCACAGAGACATCATGATAGGCGCTTGCCTACCGGATTAAAAAAGCCAGACCAAACCCAAAGCCCGACATATACGTGACCAATTGAGCCCGGCCCGCGCCAAATTTTAAGTTCTAACCCAGACAGCTCAGGTTGCCTTTGAATCAGAAGGTTCTCGGTTCGAAACCCTGCTCCTCCTGCCATTGCGTCTAAATGCCCTTGAGCAAGACATTTGAACCCCCAATTGCTCCACACTACCATGGAGGCCACTGGGCTGAGTAAATAATACGTTATATACTCAATAATTATGAAGCACTGTATAATAAGGCACAGGTACAGTATAAATGCAGTCCATTTACCATTTATTATCATTATAATAATGATTATTATTATCCATAGTTTATCCTTTTTTTATTAAAATGTTATAATACAGCGCAAAGACCAACATAATTAAGCATTGAACACATTTCTCCTATTGCACAGTAAGCGCCAATTCAATTCAGAGAGTGTGCAACTGTAACCAAATGGACCCATACGGCAGTGGTTCTCAACCTTTTTAGGCTGTTCCCCTCAAAATAATCATATTTGAACTGGGGACCCCCCACCCTGACAAGCACTTCAAGCAATTGTAAGGGTTGAGGCAGCATTAGGCTACATTTAGTTTAAGCTCTCATGCTTGTAGATCGGCTATTCAAATTGTCTTAAAGGCCCTTACTGTATACAAGCACTCATCTGGGAACCCCCAAAAATCAACCGACACGTTTGTAAGATAAGGGTCCATTTGGTTATATAAGCACAGAACACACTGTGAGTTAAATCGATACCCGTGCAGTGAAGACCAGCCATATCATTTCATTAGCAGCGCCCAGCACAGCGACAGGAATACGCCAACTTATTAAATTAGACTTTTAACACTGTGCCAAAAAGACACACTTCAAAAAGCCTGGCACGAGAACACTACGGAATGTGTCAACAGATTTTGTGGCGCGTAGGATTTTACCGGATCAAAACAGTTCCTCTGGGAATGTTGGCACATGTGCTTGCTTTAACCCATTCAGAACGGTTACACATTTTGTGTATCATTATTTTATGATTTAACTATTGAAAAATAGCAGATATACAAGCTCACAGCGCGGCATCATGAAAATTGGAATTTTGACCCGATTCTATAAGTGTCTTTTGAATCCTTCTGAGATTTTTTGAAAAACCCATGTTTCTATGTCAGCAATCTGGCCAGCCATCGTCAAAGAAAAGGTCCTTTTCACTTAACTGGAGCTCAGTTAGTGTGTTCTTGAGAGACTACTATGTCAGTGGTTCTCAAACCTTTTCATGTGTAGGACCCCCAAAATGATATGTATTTGGCCACGGACCCCCCATCTCAAAATATTTAGTTCTAGGGACCACCCAGAAGCAAAATTTGAGTTACAAACCTTCGCTTTGAAGATACATATATTCAAAAATTTGCACACATTTCACAACTTTTCCAAAAATAGCAGATCTACAAGCTCGCAGCGCGGCACTCGGTGCCGCGCTGTGAGCTTGTATATCTGCTGTTTTTCACTGGTTAAGGCATTCAATGATTCTAGAATGCCTAAATGGGTTAATTTTCAAACACCTGCTACACCTCTCCGCTCACTCCTCCTCAGCTTAGTCTAGACCACAGAAAGCAAGCGGCGCGGAGCTTTTTCTCTTCTGCTTCTTCTTCTTCTTCTAACAAACAATCCTGGACTGCCATTTGACTGAGAGGGGAGGAGCCACAGCCAAAGCGTTGCTCCTTTGAGTGAACGCATGCATGTGTCGTGTCTATATAGGGATGGGACGATAAGCCATGTTATCATTTAACGCGATAGAAAACACTCGCGATAATCGTATAGTGGAGATTTAATTCATCGTGATATCGTCCTCCCGTCATGCACTGGGATCAATTCACCTTTTATTTGCTGAGCTGCATATCTGGTACCACTTAAACACTCTAGAATTGGTAAAAGGTACTTATAATATACGTACTTGATACAGACTTTTCTTCCACTCTCTATCAAATGTCTTTGCCAAAAAAATAGCCGATCTACAGGCTATTTTTTGGCAAATGTTCCGACTAAGGATAATGGATTTTGATCGTCGCGATAATCTCGTAAATCGCGATTTCTCTGTTCACAATATATATGGTGAAATCTTCATATCGTCCCATCCAGGGACGTGCTGGCCATTGGGGAAAGCGGGACAACTCCCGAACGGCCGGTTCATTCCCGGCCGGTCCAGGCCGGCCATTAGGAAAAAAATAAAAATAAAATGTCAGCCTTCGTTCCATTTTGGGGGCTGGGCGGCCAACAAAGTAAATCGTCACTGTCGGGCAGAAACCTCGTATCTCCAAGTTTCAAATTTGTAATTTTTTTTCGCAAAGCAAAGCCCTGCTTCATCATACAAGGCTGTTGCACAAAAGCAGTGAAAACAGCCAATCTACAACGCCTCGCGGCGCGAGGCGTTGTGTGCTTGTAGATCGGCTGTTTTCACTAGTTTAAATCATTTTTAAAATGATAAATACAAAACAAACGGTTTTGGACATACAAGGTTTCCACCCGACAACGACAAAATATAAGTCATGATCTGAGATGGCAAATCTTTGAGTAGCGCGCAATGAGGGCCTCTAAAACTCTGTTTCCTGGGCTGAATCAGGGGCCCAGCATGTCCCTGGTCCCATCCCTAGCGTGCGAGCGCGCACGACGCGTGTTTAGTAGTCAAGAGAGCCTTCATCCCAGCAGCCTCTCAGGCTGCACCTGCTCTGCCCCAGGCCCTGCTCTATTAGCACTGCTCTATTAGCCATTGTGGCGGCACAATGCAAAGATTGAGGAAGGGGAGGGCCGGAACCACCGAGGAAGAAGCTCTGGGAAATGGATATCTGTTGGCGTAAATGTCAACAGCTTTTTTTTCTGCTCGAAAAACCAATTATGTTGTTGCATTTCACATCCTAATAATGTATTCGCAGCAAGGCATCCAGATAGTTATTGAGCTTGTGTTTGCTGTTACATGCAGAGCAGAGCATGGCCCTGCAGATATGACATCAACGCGGCCGAAAAGAGAGAGAGAGAGAGTAAAACGCTGAGGCCTTCAGGACAGGTCGAGTAGCTTTACGTACACAGGTTGAAATGAGGACACTGCTGTTGGTCAAAGCTTCACCACTTTTCAACCTCTGTTCATACCAGTAAGACTCCCTAAATCGGGAGATAAGCGACCGTCAGGTCGCATACACAAACTGAGTAGAAATAAATTGTGCTTTTTTTAATCATGAACATTAGTGAGGACCAATTATATGAAGATAGGTTGAAAAGTGGTGAAGTCATGCTTTTGCACTGTGAAAATAACCGTTCTACGAGCTTGCAACGCCTGTACTGCCATGCCCAAAATGAGTGTGCCCACTTAAACCCTATATGTACCTCTACACCAAATCCCTTTGTGGGAAAATAGCAGATCTACTGTATACGTGATCTCAACGTGTCGCACTGCGACGCCTCGAGCGCTCCAAGATCGGTTGTTTGCGCTGAATGTTCTCGTACACTTTCGCCAAAACGTTCGCCTCCTTTCACATGCCCAGAACAGGGGAGGCTATAGGGTGGAAAATGGAGACACGACACGTGCACCTGTGACTGCTGACATGCCCAGACATGGATAAAGTCCCGTACAGCCAGATGCCAGTCAGCATGGCCATGTTATGTTACACGGAGCAGGGGTCCCCGGGGCGCTGTTGTAAAACTGCACACTTGCTTCGCTGCGACAAACAGGAAGCATTTAGTCCCTGTAAAGTGCAGTATCCATTCTCCCTAAACAGTGGGCTCAGCACTCGGAGGCAGTATCATTGTACCTCAGCTCCGGTTCAGCCCTTAACGGGGCAGCTGTTATATACTGTGTTATACTGTCGATGGCACATTCTGTCCGGGCAAGAAGTACCACTGCACCAGTGGTAGTTCAAACTGTTTGTGCCCAAGGCACGCCAATGGGCGAGTTCAATTGTCAAGGCACGCCTGTGTTCATAGCTAAACCAGCCGGTCCACAAGCATAAAACGCAACCTATAATGACATGACCAAAATAGGCAGGTTGAAAGTGTTTTTTAAGGGTATGGAATTTGCCTCTGTATTCGGAAATGAGTAGTGTTACTGTATATGAGTGGTAAAATCTCCAAATTTCTAAGTTTTTTTTGTAAAGTAATTAAGCCCTGCACCATCATACAAGACTTATCGCACAAAACTAGTGAAAATAGCTGATCTACAAGCACACAACGCCTCGCACCGCGAGGCGTTGTGTACTTGTAGATCGTCTGTTTTCACTAGTTTAAATCGTTTTCTGAAATGATAAATACAAAACGAACGGTTTTGGACATACAAGGTTACTTTCCACCTGACAATAACGATATATTGCAATTATAATGTCGTTCCCGAGTCACCGTTGGAGAGTTTTGAAAACCACTGCATTACACCACACCACACCACACCACACCAACACCGTACATTACACCTGCTACTGAAAGACAGCACTGTTCACATGAACACAGGGAGGAGGAGGAGGAGGAGGAGGGAACTGAATCACACCCCTCCAAATGTTAACGGTGTGGATAATTTCACACCTGAAGCGCTGCACCAACTGTTGTGAGCCAAGTTATGCTCTCTGTTGTTCCACTGGGTGATTATGAAATCTTTTTTCCTTAGTCTTTTTACAGCCTAAATTGGAACAGCTTGAGTGATCGGAGAAGGTTTTTTCGTGTGTGTGTGTGTGTGTGTTTTCTTTAAGTCATTTAGACCTGCGTATTATTATCTTATGTTTTAACTATTGAAAAATAGCAGATATACAAGCTCACAGTGCAGCACCGAGAGCTTGTAGATCTGCTATTTTTGAAAAATCATGAACATTTGAATTTTTACCCGATTTTGACCCGATTCTATAAGTGCCTTTTGAATCCTTCTAAAGTTTTTTTGAAAAAACGATGTTTCTATGTCAGCAATCTGGCCAGCCATCGTCAAAGAAAAGGTCCGTTTCACTTAACTGGAGCTCAGTTAGACTACTATGTCAGTGGTTCTCAAACCTTTCCATGTGAAGGACCCCCAAAATGATATGTATTTGGCCACGGACCCCCCCCCCCCCCCCCCATCTCAAAATATTTAGTTCCAGGGACCCACCCAGAAGCAACATTTGAGTTACAAAAAAAATACATATATTCAAAGATTTGCACACATTTTCACGACTTTTTTCAAAAATAGCAGATCTACAAGCTCGCAGCGCGGCACACGGTGCCGCGCTGTGAGCTTGTATATCTGCTATTTTTTAATAGCTAAAGCATTCAATAATCCCAGGACGAGATGGGTTAATGACAGAAGACAGAGCGCCATTCAGAGCCGCTAAACATGTTCGGTTCGGCATGGTTTCACCGTGCACTCGGAGCAGACGGCACAGGCACACACACAACACATTTCTTTACACGACCGACGTGTGTGTGTCAACGCAGTCATTACTGACGCCGTGTGTACTGTGTGTGTGAACGCGTCGCACCACATGTACATTATTGTGTGGCGTCTGGCATGCAAGCACATCCTGGACAACCGGCAGGCTTCAAGCCTCCTCCTCCTATATTTAGACTGCTGTACAAGAGGCAACCTCTGACGTGTTGGGTTTCACGGCAGGGTAATTGGAGCTCTCTCCAGACCTGAGAACAATATTTGCTCTAATGTGACCCCCTGAACCCCCCCCCCCCCCAGTCAGTGGAATATAGATCTAATGAGAGGAGAGGAGAGGAGCGCGAGGGGAGGAGGAGAATGAAAAGGAGGTTTCTGAGAGACGAGAGAGAGAGCAGGAGAGAGAATACCGGCGTGCAGGGACGTGCTGGCCATTGGGAAAAGCGGGACAACTCCCGAACGGCCGGTTCATTCTCGGCCGGTCCAGGCCGGCCATTAGGAAAAGAATATATATATATAAAATGTCGGCCTTCGTTTCATTTTGGGGGCTGGGCGGCCAACAAAGTAAATCGTCACTGTCGGGCAGAAACCTCGTATCTCCAAGTTTCAAATGTATAAATCTTTTCGCAAAGCAAAGCCCTGCTTCATCATACAAGGCCATTGCACAAAAGTCTTGAAAACAGCCGATCTACAAGCACACAACGCCTCGCGGTGCGAGGCGTTGTGTGCTTGTGTGCTTGTAGATTGGCTGTTTTCACTAGTTTAAATCATTTTTAAAATGATAAATACAAAACAAACGGTTTTGGACATACAAGGTTTCCACCCGACAACGACGATATATAACTCATGTACAGTAATTGTCCCACTGGCTTGTCACTTGTCATGATCTGAAATGGCAAATCTTTGCAGCGCTATAGAGAGAGATCTCTCTCTATAGCGCAATGAGGGCCTCTATAACTCTTTTTCCCGGGCTGAATCAGGGGCCCAGCAGGTCCCTGCCGGCGTGTGTTATCTCAGATGGATGATAAGCCTCCGAGCTCCTCATCGATCATTTCCTGCAGGACGCGGGAATATCACTCACTTGTCAAGAAGGGGAAAAGAAGAAACTCATCAAGACACCCGGCAGATGTGAAAGTAAAACGACACAAATGCGAAAAATGCACAAAGTACATTGCGCAAACGCGAAAAACACGCCTTGCACAACAACTCGGCACAGCAGGCAAAACCGACACACCCACAAATCTTCCACTTCCATTTTTCATAGCTCCTCTGAGGCAAGGTGGCAGTGCAATTTATTGCGGCAGCCGAGGAGGAGGGTGGGGGACACGTTATGGGAGAAAAGTCACATCCAAGAATGTTAGGCTTGCAGAGATGATGATGGTGCAGACAGTTTCCAAGACCCATACATAGCAAGAAGACATCACCACCCCGGGGCCGGGAGAAGATGCATAACAGAGCAACAGAACATCAGCTTGCACGGAGGAGGAGGTGGAGAGCGCACGAGATGAAACCAGAGAGTTATGGCTGATTTCTACTTGGCTGTGCATTGTGTGTGTCGTCGTGCACCGAAGATAGCCGATCTGCCAGCTCACAACGCGTCGCATCGTGAGCTTGCAGACCGGCCATTTTCGTGGCGTGCAAATGCCGACGACACGCAAACGAGAATAAATCGAGGACTAAGAGAGCGAGGGGTGTGGGGGTGGGGGGGTGTAGTGGTGGGGGAGTTGGGAGACACAGCAGTATAAGTAGCTATGGCTTTATTAGAAGGCAGTCAAAACCTCTAGTTAAATATATAAAGTCCATGAGGCATGAGATCATTAGAGATGGTGGAGCGAGGCGGGGGGGCGAGGTGGGGTGGGGTGGAGCCAGGGAGTATTGTTCTGTAGTGTAGCTCATTACCCAGTCTATCTGTGGCTGCCTGTCAGTCTCCACCTGACTGTCTGTCTGCCTTGTTAAGAGCACAGGAATCAGGACTCTCCCCAAGGAGATGATGATCCCCACAGAGGATAGACTGCAACACCCATGGAATGCCCAACCGCTACCCGTCCCCGTCCCGCAATATACCAGCCAGCAGCTGTAAACATAAGCCTGACACAAGTATCCCCTGTATAACCCCACCCCCCACCCCCCTCTCCCATTTAAATAAATTCAAACTTACAGCAGGGAACAGCAACCAGCTAAAACAGAGTCATGAGAGGCAGCCAGGGGTGTAGCACCAAATTCTGGGGCCTGGGTACAAGGATTCATTGAGGGCCCACACTTTAACTATTGAAAAATAGCAGATATGCAAGCTCGCAGCGCGGCGATCTGCTATTTTTGAAAAATCGAATTTGTGCAAGTCTTTGAATATTTGAAATCCTTCTAAGGTTTTTTGAAAAAACCTATGTTTCTATGTCAGTGGTGCTCAAACCTTTTCATCTGAAGGACCCCCAAAATTATCTGTATTTGGCCACAGACCCGCATCTCAAAATATTTAGTTCCAGGGACCCCCGGGAAGCAAGATTTGAGTTACAAATGTTTGCTTGAAAAAATACATACATTCAAAGATTTGCACACATTTTCATAGCAGATCTACAAGCTCACAGCGCGGCACTCGGTGCCGTGCTGTGAGCTTGTATATCTGTTATTTTTCAATAGCTAAAGTATAAAATATTTAAGGCCCCTCCACCTTGGGCCCTGGTAACTCAGTCCCACTCCCCCCCCCCTTGTGCCACCCCTGGAGACAGCGATGGGGGGAAGCCTTACTGGGTTCCTTGCTCTGTAAATTATATTTTGCCTTCCTTCCTGCTGTTTTTTACAGCTAGCAGTAATAAAAAAAAAAAAACTTCCCTGGTTGCGCTAACCGCAGTTGGCCCGGCAGGAAAAGTGAGTAGAGACGGAGGCCAGGTAGTAGAGAGAGAGAGAGAGAGAGAGAGAGAGAGAGAGAGAGAGAGAGAGAGAGAGAGCAGCTAGAGAGGGAAACTAAAACAATATGCTCAGGGCTCAGTTATTCCAGTGACCCCCCCCCCCCCCTCCCCCCCTGGAGGAACGGTCTGCTGAGGCCGTCTGTGTGTCTGTCTGCTCACTCTACTGTGAGTCCTTGAACCGCTAAACGTCGCCGCCGCGGTGCAGTACTTATAACCCTACTGGAAGACCTGGGAGAGACAGTAGAGGAGGCTACTGGCTTTTTTACTTTATGTCTCTCTTCTTCTTCTTACGTTAATGTGCGCAGTTTGTCAAAGTGTCAAAGATGGAGTGCCCCGTGAAGTTTTTCAGGGGCTGTTTTTCTTTTTATCATTCTCGGGTTATTGACTGCAGTTTTCAGCAAAGCGTTGTTGTCCACTCACGCTCTTCTCTCTTTCTCTCTGTCTCTCTCTCTCTCTCTCGCTCTCTCTCTGAGGAATGCAGCGCCCGGGCCAAGCTACATAAAGGCCGCGGCTAAGCCACGGACACACTCCTGGAAAATTGAGCCTTCAAAGGGACGGCTTATGAACCCCATCTCTGACAAAAGACGGGATGGAATTAGCGGGATTTAGGGGCGTTGGTATGAGGCCACGCCGGCCCCTTTCGTGTGTCCCCTCTCGACGTGTCTCTCCAAGCCAGGCTGGGGATCACAAGACCTGTTACTTTAGAACACACTGGTGCTAGCATGTCTGTCACACACCAACCACACAAGCCATTCCGTTGTTGTATGGAGAGAGGAGACAGCAGCTGCAGGAGGAGCCTGGCTGGAGCCTGATACTCGACGTGACCCGCTGGAACCGCTCCAGCATGAGAGTTATAAAGGAATGCATGAACTGTGGCTTTGGCAGCCTGCATCCACGATGAAATGTTGTGAAATGGAGAAAAATGAGGGAGAAAAAAAAATGAAAGTATGCATGTTTTTCAGACCATATGTTGGGGAGTAAAGCACGGCGAGAATAAATGGGACGCGTCTCGTGCGCGGAGACAGCGCTCATTCAGAGCTTGTTTTATGGACGGCGTTCGCAAGCGGCACGCCGCCTCTCCTCTCCTCTGTATGCTGGCGGCGTACTCATATAGCTGAGCAGCTCAACCACTGAATACAATTGGGGGCTTTAAGCCTTAACAGAGGACTTTTCCGCCTCATAGCACAGGGAAATGCACTCCCATTGAAGTGGCCTGCGATCAAGCCCAGATCCATATTAAGTCCCTCTGAAAGGGACACGGTGGCAGGTACCCTCAGGACCCGCGGAGCAGGAGACCACACCCCTGGAACAATGACCTCCATAAACTCCAAACCACGCGTTCCATTTACCCCCCCTTAACGGGGGCACCGGGGGAGGTATGAGGAACGCTGCTGGTGCCAATCAGAAAATGTTGCGCTACGAGGCCCGAGAGGGAAAACGTTACAAGTGTACCCGTTCTACACATAAATCAATCTCTCCATTTACTCTGCGCTACCCCCCCCCCCCCCCCCCCCCCCCAAAAAAAATCCATCTCCACACACGGAACGTGCAGGTACCCCAGAATGAGGATTGATGACCCCAGAATGGCCCAGTCACCACCGCTGCTCCTATTGTTTCTCCCGCTATATTTTTGACAGTGTGGGCTCCCTGGTGTGTGTGTGTGTGTGTGTGTGTGTGTGTGTGTGTGTGTGTGTGTGTGTGTGTGTGTGTGTGTGTGTGTGTGTGTGTGTGTGTGTGTGTGTGTGTGTGTGCGCGTGCGTGCGTGTGTGTGTGTGTGTGTGAGAGAGAGCGGTGAGTGCGTATGCGTGTGCTTATACTGCTATATTCGTGAGGGGCAACTGGCCAAGTGTAGTCCCACAAGTAGAGTAGAATTTGAGCAATAAACATTGTGAGGACAATTTTCGAGAGTCAATATCGTCACTGTCGGGCAGAAACCTCGTATCTCCAAGTTTCAAATTTGTAAGTTCTTTTCGCAAAGTAAAGCCCTGCTTCATCATACAAGGCCATCGCACAAAAGTAGTGAAAACAGCCGATCTACAAGCACACAACGCCTCGCCTGTGTGCTTGTAGATCGGCTGTTTTCACTAGTTTAAATCCTTTTAAAATGTATAAATACAAAACAAATGGTTTTGGACATACAAGGTTTCCACCCGACAACGACGATATGCTTGATGTGCCATGCACCAGAAATAGCAGATCTAACAAGCTCACTGTATTGATTGATTGATTGAAGATTTATTAGAAGTTTGCATAGGAAAAGGTACAGTTTCATGACGGTACAGTTCACTGGTACAAGGTCTACTAAAAGGAGATCCATGAAAAGACTAAGCTTATTTCCACTGGAAACCATTGAAATATCTCACTAGTATCTCACTGTAAGCTAGTGAGGGCTAAAAACTAGGACTTTAGGGCTTTCATGGCCAAATGAACTGGTTAAAGATGCAGTACCATGATTTATTTCCCCCCTAAAACATGATTATCAGGTATTATGATTATACTAGGAGGAGGATTTCTTCCAAAAGACTGTACAGAAAGAGTTAAAATTAGGTTTTTATGTGGCCACACCCACCAGTTCATTAAGTATGCCTGGTTGTTCAGGTGGGTGGCGACCCAGCTGAAGTTAGCCACACCCACAGTGTTGGGTGAAAGGTAAAAGGGGAGGGGATGATTATATGATGTCATTTTATCACTGTTTTTGCATCGGCACTTTTTGACCCACAAGGTGTCAGCCTCCAGGAAGAAACCCCAAATACAAAGGGAATACATAATTGCTCATAACAACCACACCAGGGGGTCTAATGAAGTACTGTCAACCTCATAGACACATGAAAACAAGAAAATTAACAAAACTATGGCACCACCTCTTGACAAAAACGGTGATGTCCTCGCAAGTAGCCTATATTAATGCCAACGTGTGTGTGAGCGTGTACGTGTCCGTTTGCGTGGCACGCGCAAGCCCTGAGCACACTGCAGACCTCTGCGTCACACAGCGGGGGCGAGGGAGGCCTTAGCGCACCGTGGCGCTCTCTCCTCTCCTCCATCTCTGTCCAGCTCCTCCCCACGGGGGAAGTGGCCGAGTGGGACTAACAGAGCAGGTAGAGAACATCAATTTCACCGCCTTGTGCAGTTGTGCTGAGTCGTGGTTCTCTCCTATTGCTTACACACACACCCTCCACACACACACACACACACACACACACCCCCCACACATACGGTACACACACACACCCCTCCACGCTCACTGTCCCCTACCCATCCACAGTGGGGGAAAAAGTACTTGCATATTTTCACGATAGAACCGTGTTGTACAAAATGTAATGCCTCAACTCTTAGTGCTCGTCAGGGTGGGAGCAGGAGATCCTGTCACCCGACGGAAGGAAGGAATCACACTGGAGAAGTTGAGAAACGCTGGACAGAGATTGAGACACATCAGAGAACAACTGAACGGAAGGGTCGGTGGGTAGAGGCGGGTGTGGATTGAAACGATGGAGAGACGTTGATAGAACTGGAGACGGATGGAATGGGAGAGAGAGAGAGAGAGAGAGGGAGAGAGAGAGAGGGAAGCAAGGGGAAAACGTGGAGCGGGATGGCAGACGTACAGTAATGGAATGTAAAGAAAGATGGTGCAGGAGATATGAGATTTGGAGTTGAGGAGTGAGAGGGAGGAGAGAGAGACAGAGAGAGGGCCCCGGAGTGATGCGGCCAGGGATAATTAATGACGGGGAGTTATAGCACCTGCTGTTCCCAGCGCTGCGCAGTATTTACGGCCCAGCATGCCGAGCGGAACGGGGATGCGGCGGCGGCGTGGACAAACCCCTCCTCCTCATCCTCCTGGGGAGGGTGGGGGAGCGACGACGAGGGAGTGGGAGGAGGACATGGAGATGGGGGAGGTGGGGGTGGGGGTGGATGGGCAGTGGTGTAAAGTAACTTAGTACATTTACTTAAAGGGACCGACCGCGTGAATCAAAACAGCGTCGCAGTTCTGACAATGGAACAAGGGGGGAGCGCTTGTTTTCGGTGGGATGACGGAGGCGCGCCGGCGTTGTATTATAATAAACACAATCTGATCTAGCAATCATGACATAGGGACAAATTGTTCTGCCCACAACCTTATCAAACCAAAATGCCTAAACTACTGTAGAAATGTAGGCCTATTATAACTATGATAATGGTTCTTAACTTCTTGTAAGTCCCAATTATTAAGTATAATACTTGACCTTATAAATATAAAATGTTTATGTTTATCTCTTGTGTTATATGTTATGAAACATCGCATGTAGGCCTATTATATTATAACCTATACACGAGTGAGCTCTCGATCAGCACGTCCGCACGGTCCAGGCGGATGCAACGGAGCGCTCCCTACCTCCGGTTCAGCTAATCACAAGCTTCCATTGTCAGAACTGCAACTCTGTTTTGATTCACGCAAAGGGACTACACCATGAAAATAGCAGATCGTTGCGAGGCGTTGTGAGCATGTAGATCGGCTATTCTCACAATTCCTGCCTCTAATATTTGACAATTTGGCCAATGTTTAATCTGTCATTTTAGACGTATTTAAAAAGTCCTTAAATTGACACTTTAGCAATGTGCAGATACCCTCTTTACACTTAAAACTTCATGTTTAGTTGGTTTGTTTACTGTTGAGAGAGAAAACAATGTTGCACATTAAGTTAATCATCTGGGGACCCCCCCCAATATAATTTGGGGACCCCCCTGGGGGTCCTGACCCACAGGTTGAGAACCACCACTCTATGCCACCTCCTCAGATGCAAGTCTTCCAGCTCACATTTCTGACGGGTTTTGGCCCCTTGCTTGTAAAATATTATTCCAGAAAATCGCTGTGCGGCATGCCAGCCAAGAGACGTCACACACAGGGACGGATGGAGGAGCGCTGGAGGGAAGAGATGCCCCCCACCCCCCCCACCCCCCCCTCCTCCTCCACCCCCCCACCCCCGCTGCTGGAGAGAGGAGCTCATAAATAATGGCGAATCAAAGGAGGAAAAGCCGCATGAGAAAATCCCCGAGGTCAGAAGGTGATGAACATTGGTCAGGGGATGTGAGAGAGCGGTGGGAGCCTTTCTGATGATGAAAGCCCTGAACTCCTGGTGAGGGACTGGACTGGACCTCCTCGGGACACGGTCGGGATGGGACGATATGAAAATGTCATACCACGATTATCGTGACAAAAGAAATCGCGATTTACGATATTATCACGATAATCAAAAAACATTATACAGACGGGGCGAACATTTGCCAAAAAATAGCAGTTCTACAAGCTCACAACACGTCGCGTTTTGAGCTTGTAGATCGGCAATTTTTTTGGCGAAGACATTTTATAGAGAGTGAAAAATAAGACTGTATCAAGTACGTACCGTTATATTATAAGTACCTTTCACCAATTATAGAGGGTTTAAGTGGTACCGGATATGCAGCTCTGCAAATAAAAGGTGAATTGGTACCCATGGTGCATGACGGAGGACGATATCACGATAAATTAAATCTCCATGATATGATTATCGGGAGTGTTTATCGCGATAAACGAGAATATCGCGTATCGTCCCATCCCTAGGCCACGGTCGGGAACATGTTGGAATGGGGGATGGGGGGGGTCAGGTGAGGAGGCTTTGAGTCAGCTGTGAGGAACCCAGAGCAACATCTGGCGTGAACCACAAAAACAAACAAGTCAGTCTGTCTGCCCCTCTTTGGTCTTTTGGCCTCGCTTGCCAAAAGCTGCCACCTTAAACTGTTAACTGTAGAGACTAGATTTGTTAACTGGGAACACCTGGTATATTATTAACGTGACATCATCATGTCATCCCTTTGTTTTCCCCGCTACAGTCAGACCACCTTGGAGTGATAATGACACATAGAGAAGAGCCACACAACCTTAGTCAGGCTGCAGAGGGCAAAAATGTCTATCTGTCCAGCTGCACGGGACAAAGCCGCACACACAGCGCACTGCTTTTCCATGGCACACAGGCACGTGCACACACATAGACATCAAAGGGGGCTTGAGCCCCTGACCTTTTACCCGTCAGTAAAAAGTGCCCTCTCCAGACCATGAATGAAGTTTTTACTATGGTGAAAGAAATGCAAATGCCCCCTCTTTCCATGCCATACTTGAAGGCAGCATTCAAGAGAATTGCCTTGTCCAAACTCTCCTGAACTTGAATGCAGCATCTTACGTTGAAAGGATTGCCCTCTCTGTGTAGAAATCCATGCCGTTACGCCACATCTCCAGCATTCATTTGATTATACTTAGTTTAATGTGGTTTCAAGTACCGAAAATAGCCGACCTCCAAGCTCACAACACGTCACGCTGCGACGCGTTGTGAGCTTGGAGGTCTGCTAATTTCGATATTACCACCAAAAGGCCCTTTTAGAAATGTCAGCCCCTGCCTCTCTAACATTCTCTCCACGTCCCTGATGGCACACTCACCACATTCTCATCCACATTCAGAGTCAGTGTCTGACACACACACACACGCACACACACACACACACACACACACACACACACACACACACACACACACACACACACACACACACACACACACACACACACACACACACACACACACATGAAACAAATAACATACTGTATGTAGACAGCCACAACAAAAACAGCCTACTCTTTTTTACTGTGTGTCTGAAAACAGATATAAATGCATAGTATATTCTCTCTCCATGCACACCGCAGGCTCTGGATGGATTCACAGAATGCACTAGTCTTGGGCGGCGGTGCTGGGGACTCAGTCAGCTGTGTTGTGTTGTGTTGCTCCTCCAACGCAGCTGCAGCCTCCAGGCACCCTGCCACCCCTCAATGCCTGATGCATTGAGTTTATTGTCTCCTCACAGGACAGACAGGTGCTGCCTGTTATTTTCTATATGCTCTCAGAACACCAGGCGACCACAGGAAAGAGTGCAGTGACCACACACCACACCACACCGTTCTACTTTCCTTTAAGCTATACTATTAGCTTTTCTTAGCGTCACAAACCTTAAAGCTACAGTATGGGTAACTAGTGCATAGATAGTGCCGGTCATAAGTGGCCTACTTGTTCTGTGTGCACACTGCCACCTACACAGAAAGAAATCTGTTATTCTTTATGGCAGTGTTTCTCAACCACTGTGCCTGGGGACCTTTGGTGTGCCCCTGAGAAGGGTCAAGTGTGCACCTTGAAACTGCTTGAAAGCCAGTATTGTATTTATCATTTTAAAAATGATAAACTAGTGAAAACAGCCGATCTACAAGCACACAAGTTGTGTGCTTGTAGATCTGCCGTTTTCACTACTGTTGTGCGACAGCCTTGTATGATGAAGCAGGGCTTTACTTTGCGAAGAAACAAATTTTGTATCTCCAATTTGAAACTTGGAGATACAAGGTTTCTTCCCGACAGTGACGATATTTACACCCCCGTATTATGTTGGTGTGCCCATGGATTCTTGGGATGTGAAAAGTGTGCCCATGCAGAAAAAAGGTTGAGAAACACTGCTTTATGGGTTAAATGAACACTAAGGTTTTCACATGGGAAGTCGGTGACAGTGACACTTATTGCCATGGATATACCATTCCATCCATCACATCACATCGAACTAAATGTGTCACAAAAACCCCCACAGCATTGCTGCTATGAACGGAGGAGTCTGTTCTACAGTATACCTTTCTATTTCTACAAGCTATGTTGCTTTTGTTTAGCTTAAAGGAGTAGTTCACCCAAAAAAACTAATAATTTCCTATCAATTACACACCCCACGAAGCCTTGAATCCATGGAGATATTGTTGTTTTTGTCACAGGAACGCGACAAAAACAAATCAAACCCGGTTTGAATGAGCGGCGCAGGCTGCTCAACAGCACCGCTGGGTGGCTGCAGTGAGGGTGTTGCCGTACTCATACGGACATACAGACAGACATATTGTGGACAGACGTACACACATGGTCAAATGTTGGAGCGGAATGAATTGCAAGGCTCCATCCATGAGTAATCAATAGGGGAAAAAAAGGCATTTTGGGGGTGAACTATTCCTTTAGACTTTAGAGCAGTGGTTTTCAACCTTTTTCATATCAAGGTCCACTATTTTTTCAGCCATTTGAGTTATGGATCATCCATTTGATGAGATTTAGCCTCTCAGACCCAAAACGTAGAATATTGTGTTAGCCTTGGATAAGCTTTTGAATTCCATGCTGTATTGAGGTGGTACCATAGGAGAGATAAACAGGCAAATGTGAATCAAAATAACAATTCTTCTACATTCTCTAATGTTGTTGTTGGCGTCTTGTAAATCAAGTATCGCAGATGTTTAACAATGATTTAACTCTTGAGAGCGTAAAATGAAACCTACGGGTCTGTTTGGTTTCATTTTACGCTCTCAAAGAGTTAAAGATCTCCAGTTTAAGGGTCCACTTGGTTATCAACTCTCCGTCGGTTAGCTGCATGGGGACGACTGGTTGGATGAGAACCGCTGCTTTAAGGTGGATTGAAGGTCTGAGTGTTATCAGCACCGATTGATTCCCTGTTTCATATGGCGATGTCGAGACCCTCCACAAAGCTTTCGTTCAACACAGGAAAAAACATTGATTACCGTTGGGCAGGCAGGCAGTTCTTATCTGGCCCTTTATCAGACTCAAGTAGTCTTCCCTTCAGCCCCCCCCCCCGTCTTAACTGTGTAATAGACACTCTCCTAATCGGTCCAGGTGTCCTGCAGGGATGGGACGATAAGCGATGTTATCGTATATCGCGGGGGAAAAAAAAAACACTCACGATAATCGTATCGTGGAGATTTCATTTATCGTGATATCGTCCTCCCGTCATGCACTGGGATCAATTCACCTTTTATTTGCCGAGCTGCATATCCGGTACCACTTAAACACTCTAGAATTGGTAAAAGTCGTACACTTATAATATGTGTACTTGATACAGTCTTTTTTTCCCACTCTCTATCAAATGTCTTTGCCAAAAAATAGCAGATCTACAAGCTCGCGATGCGACGCGTTGTGAGCTTGTAGATCTGCCATTTTTTTGGCAAATGTTCCACCAAAGGATAATGGATTTTTGATCGTGATAATATCGTAAATCGCGATTTCTTTGGTCACAATAATCGTGATGTGACATTTTCATATCGTCCCATCCCTCGTCCAGAGTGTCTCCCTGTGATCAGAGCAGCCAGGCAATCACACGAATCCCCGAGGAAAACAAAAACAGAAAGATGGGGAACCACAAAATTCTCCTTCTGCACAGATCAGACCCATCAGCCAGTAGCAGCAGCAGTATAAAGTGTCTCTCCAGTCTCCAGATATGTAATTCGGGTCTTATTGCTGTAATCCATTATGAGAGGAGGCGGAGTGGACAACACTTGGCCCGGAGTCAATACCCAAACTCCTACACTCTCCTATTGATCGGCAGCAAACAACAACGAGTATAGAGACGGATTGATCTGGAAAAGCAGATAAATAATAAGTAAAGGGTGCACAGGAAAACTCAAGGACTTTTGAAGTCATTACTGCGCGTGCGTGCGTGCGTGCATGTGTGCGTGTGTGTGTGTGTGTGTGGTGTGTGTGTGTGTGCGCATGCGTGTGTGTGTGCTACAAAGGCAGCATTTATCCACCCATTGTCCGGGGCTGCTATTGAAAAATAGCAGATATACAAGCTCACAGCGCGGCACCGAGTGCCGCGCCGCGAGCTTGTAGATCTGCTATTTTTGTTGTGTGTCATGCCTTAGTCAGGAGATAGACTGGGCACTGGACCAGAGGAGAGCATGTCACACACACACACACACACACACACACACACACACACACACACACGCACGTACATACGCGCGCGCACACACACACACACACACACACACACACACACACACACTATGCAAACTATGTGAGTCAGGGACGTGCGGGGCCCCTGATTCAGCCCGGGAAAAAGAGTTGTAGAGGCCCTCATTGCGCGCGCGCAAGAGATCTCACTATAGCGCTGCTGCTACTTTGCCATTTCAGATCATGACAAGTGGGCCAATTACATGAGTTATATTTGCTCGTTGTTGGGTGGAAACCTTGTATGTCCAAAACCGTTTGTTTTGTATTTATCATTTAAAATAAATGTAAACTAGTGAAAACAGCCGATCTACAAGCACACAACGCCTCGCACCGCGAGGCGTTGTGTGCTGATATTACATGCACAGCTGTGTGAATGTGCATCATGTGTGTGTGTGTGTGTGCGTGCGTGCGTGCGTGCGTGCGAGGTGGGTGCGTGCGTGCGTGCGTGCGTGCATGCGTGCATGCGTGTGTGTGCGTGCGTGCGTGCGTGTGTGCACATGAGTGTTTCTGCATTTGTTGTCCCCATCATCAAACATCAAACAGCGCCAGATAAAAAACATGATGGGAGATCCGGGCACATCAAATCAACAGCGTCAACAGAGGTTCTGAATTAACCTCAAACAAAAACACATGCAACAGTTTTCACTCCGTATACGATGTGTGTGTGTGTGTGTGTGTGTGTGTGTGTGTGTGTGTGTGTGTGTGTGTGTGTGTGTGTGTGTGTGTGTGTGTGTGTGTGTGTGTGAGAGAGAGAGAGACAGAGAGAGAGAGAGAGAGAGAGAGACGTCACCATCATCAGTGAAGCAGCCTGCATGTTCACCTTTTTTCTTTTTTAATGATAAACAATCAACACCTTCAATGGAAACCACGATTGACCGAGTTTCCTTTCATGACGGCCCGGCATTATTATTATTCTGTGGTTCAGCAGATTTTTCTGCAGTGTGACTGTGTAGTAGTGAATTCCTGCAGAGAGCAAAGCCTTTTTAATCCTCCGAGGGGGGCATCAGGCAGGGATGGTTCTGGCAGACAGGCAGGGCGAGCAGAGCACAGCTGCTCAAATGATCAGCAGGATCATGCAATGCATGCACAGCCCTTTATTTCCCCTGTTAATAACTATAATAAGAACGAGGAAAGCTGGCTTTTGGAAAAGAAAAGAGAAGAGGGGGGGATGGAAGAAATCCTTTCATCATCATTCAATTATTCCGTTTTGAGATTACCTTCATTTAACGGTGCTGTGATTCAACAACGACTCACACTGATGATAAGTGAACGAACGCAGGGCGAAAAAACAACAAGGTACGGTTACTAATTGAGAACATACACAGACGCCAAAGCCTTAAAAAAGCCTCAGGAAACTGGGGTGAGTTGGCCATTGGAATGAAATGGCATCATCATCTGACCATAGCTCAACTAGGCTGACCTGGCTATTATAATTTGCAGGAGGCAAAGAGAAAGGGGGGGGCAGACCTCCATTCAGAAACACCCCCACTTAGTTAGAAACATCCCCATTCAGGAATATCCCCGCTGAGGTTAGGGTTAGGGTTAAGGTTAGGTTTAGGTGACACCTCCATTTAGAATAGGGTGACCATATTTTCAGCCGCTCAAACCGGGACGCGAAGTCGCGAACCACTGTTGCCTAAAACCGGGACCCTAAAAGCAATGTGCACGTTACCGCGCACACGCGTGCCCATTCTCTAACGTTCGTGCACGCGCACATACACACCGCAGGATTGCATACAGGCAGTGAGTGATTGACAAACAGCCTCAGAGTTGAATTCAGACACGCAATGAATTTGTTCATGTTTTCTGATTGTTTAGGTGAGCATGTTTACATGAAAAGAACATGTTAAATGTCTAGGTAACCACTGAAAACAGATTTTAGTTCTGGTGAAAACCGGGAATATTTTGTAGTGAATGTTGAAAACCGGGACATATTAGTGTTTTAGAGATATTTGTCGGGACACCGGGACACGCAGCTTGAAAACGGGACAGTCCCGGCCAAACCGGGACGCCTGGTCACACCAGAATAATGTCGTAATTTAGTCAATCTTCTGAATGGCAATGTTTCTGAATGGAGATGTGTAACCGGCAAAGAGAAAGACAGTCTTATTAAAACAAGGGAGGGAGGCTTTATAAGCTGATGAATAAAGTAGGTCTACTAATAAAGGAAACACAGAATCATGAAACTAGTGGAGGAAATGGGGAGGGAAGGGGGGGAGAGCAGAGCAGCAGTGTTGATCATTCTACCATTCTCTCTCCTTCAGTTGCCTCAGGACCGTTGTAAGGGGAAGGCCACCTCTGGGGAAGCAAGGAAGGGTTGCTTTCTGTTAGACAACTGCCCCCTAGTGGTAGAAATCCAGCACCGCAGTACCTTTAGCTCTAGTCTAGTGCAGCGGCGTCAGTTCAGAAAAAGCTAAGGTATGGCAACATGACTGGTGTCTTGCGCGCGCGCCCTCGCACGCGGGCAAGACACCAGTCATGTTGCCATACCTTTGCAACAGGCACGATTAAAGTACATTTTATTATTTTCCCCTGTAGCCAAGGCATGGCAGCTGCCATAGCTTTGCCATACCCAATTGACGCCTCTGCTCTAGTCTAGCGTGAGGGGTTTGGACAAACTCCGGGAGGAGGACTGTCAGATATTTTTCCATATGGTAATGCTCGTGAAGGTTACAAAAATGGAACAGTGAGAAAATAAGGGTTGGGAGTGCAAATCTGTCCTTGGGAAATGATTAATTGCGCGGCTGTGCAGACTCAAAAAAAGCAAAAGCACGAGGAGGCGAAAAGTCACAGCCAGATATGCGTCTTCTATCTATTATGACTTTTTATTCCGGGAAACAGCGGTTAACGGTGATTAACAATATTTATACACACCGCGCGTAAAAATGTAGATCAACGAGAGAGAAAGGTTAAACGCCAAGACAGACAAACCGCCCAGTTCGTTCGTTCGTTGTGCAAGTTTTATTGCGTGAGGAGGACTGGAGGTAACGGTTCCTCGCATGCATGGACTGTCAGAATGTCGTGCACTAGGATGATTAAACGGCTTCTAAGAAGGGATTTAAACGCGGCAACGGAGACAAGAAATTCGGTCAAGAGAGATATTAACCATGTCATCCATGTAGACCTACATTTAACGTTATAAAAGGAAACTAGGCTACACAGGCAGGCAGGCAAGGCAAGCCCTGTAGGATAGAAAGATAGAATCGCAAGGATTGCCAGGCAGCCAGCCAGCAGAGCTTTATTATGGCAGCGGTGCCTAATTATTATGGCACTTTCTCTTAATAACGCATTATCATTATGGACATTACAGTACATATGTCGACCTTGTTCTCTCTGCAGCTGCTGCAGATAGATTGGGAGCTATAATAGGCTACTAGTGCACATCAGCTGATCATCAAACCACCCTACTATTACAAAACTGTGCATTCCGATATTTGTCAAAACGTAAAACATTAGCCTATATTCCAAATAGAGAAGGGTTTCAAGAGAGAAAAGCTGCACAAACTTATCAAACCTATCTTTATGAACGCTCTTGTAATAGCATCCAGTGCTGTACCATCTGGACCCCACCATAAAAAGCAAGGAAGGAGAGCCGTCACAGCCCAGTATATGACCAAGCCCCTTGCCTTGCCAACTTATGATCTACAACAGAAAGGTTATTTATAGCCATAATTGCAACAAGAAGAAAAAAAAGAAGGACAAAACCTTGACACACTCACCTTCTTCCGGGGCTGCCATTTCATCATATTTGTAAACCAAAAATGAACAGCATTAAGATAGTATCTGAGAAGAAGGGAATCGCGGTGGTTCAGGGAAATTCCAACAAGCGCAAGTCATCATGCTGCCTCCCCGCACTTTCCTCAGTTTTGCAGCATATTTTCTCCCCCAAGAAGAAGCGGCGCAAGAAAGATGTGTAGCCCTCCTCTCTCTTACTGTGTGATTCAAGCACAGCTCTCCTCTCTGAAGAAGGGGCGCACAGTCACGCAAAAAAATCGACCCGGTTTTAAATCCAACAGATGCGCTCGATCGGCGAATAGATCAGCGGCTTTTGGGGGGTTGTTGTTACGCGAGCCGCCGTATTTCAGAATGGATATGTTTGGGTAAAAGAACGGTCCTCTCCTGCGCGTAAAATCCAAAGTAGCTACAGAAGTCCGCTGCGCTGCTGTGAGCCAAAGCAACCCCTCCTCACTCAGACAAGCCCGCAGGATCGGTCGTAGCAGAGAGAAGAGGGTTTCTCTTCTTCTTCGAGAGCCAATCCAACCGCCCTCCCTAGCTGTGTCTCCGGGAAAAGAATATATTCTTCAACTTTTGTTTTAGTAAACCTTAAAAGTCATCCAAGCGCGTTGTTGGCCATCAAATCCCCTAGCTCTGGTCCATCGCTTTCACCTCCCGCATTGCTCCCGGTGAAGCTCTGACAGACCCGTCGGGAAACGCATGGACTCGAGATTGTCGGCCCCGCCGAGCGCTCAATACTAGTGAAAATAAACAAAACCGTTTCACTACTCAGCAAACCAAAGGTCGTTTTGCGCTGTTGAAAGTCTATTCTCCGCGGTGGTGAACCCCTCAGCACCCCACCTACTCTGTAAAATACATTATTTTTGTCAAGAAAAAAAACGCACCCACCTCGAGCCACCTAGCGGCCACCACAGATACAATGGTTCACAACCCGGAAATAAGCGGCGGTCGAGTTGGATGCACTTTATTTCATGACAAAAATAATGTATTTTACAGAGTAGGTGGGGTGCTGAGGGGTTCACCACCGCGGAGAATAGACTTTCAACAGCGCAAAACGAGCTTTGGTTTGGTGAGTAGTGAAACGGTTTTGTTTATTTTCACTAGTATTGAGCGCTCGGCGGGGCCGACAATCTCGAGTCCATGCGTTTCCCGACGGGTCTGTCAGAGCTTCACCGGGAGCAATGCGGGAGGTGAAAGCGATGGACCAGAGCTACAAATCCCCCAGCCTAGAACTCGTCAATCTCTAGAGCGCTGCGTCTGCCGTCCAGGGCGCCGTCCGTTATTCCATCCAAAACGTAACTTTGCCGACGAAAACTATAGCGACAAAAGCATATAGAGATAGCTATTGTCGGCTCGGGTTTCCCTTTTCTCCTCCAACAGGTAACAACAACACAGACAGTTAGAAAAGCCCGAAAGGAGGAAAACAGTCAAACAGAACTGTAAGGGGATAGCGCTACACGGACGGGACGGACGAGGGGGGACGAGCTAGTAGGGGGACAAGAAGGAAGAAAAAAAAACATTCCTGGAATTTTCTTGTGAGGAGCTGGAAGGAAATCCTGCAACAGCAACACACTGACTGGACTACAAGCTCTAATGACTTCCTTCCCTGTTCTTTTGGAGCCTCTCTTGGTGCAGCAGTTTGCAGAGCAGCCAGCTGAGAGGTGCCGGGGTCATAGTGCCGCCGGTCCAAATGAAGATATACACAAATGAAGATATACATGAATAAATAAAACCTGTCTCTACTACACTCAGTCACTCTAAAATCTTCATTTTATACTCTGACAGAGAGGGAGGAGTTGCTGGAGCCAAAAAAGGAAACCAAATGAACAATTAAAGGAGGGAGCCTCGCACACTCAAAACTGTGCATATATTATTTTTTAAATGTATACAGTAGAAAGCTTCCAGTCAGTGCCTGAAGGAGGTCTATGACGAAAGAAAAATAAAATCAAATTTTGCAGTTTTTAGTGTGCGGCTACCTTTAATAACTCTAACAGTGTACAAATATAAATATAGAAATACTGTTCCTACGAAACAGTGTGGGCTGCTCGCATGTAACACCAGTGTTGGGTGCAACTAACTAACAGCGTTACGTAACAACGTTAGTTTGGCAGTAGCGGAGTAACCTAACGAGTTACATTTTACAATATAACGGTTAGTTACTTAGTTACATTTTCAAAAAAGTAATCCCGCTATTTAAAAAAAAAAGTGTCCCATTTTCACTGTTCATTTTGTTGCCACCGATTAAAAAGAAGCCCCAAGTCACATTTCCTCCTTCTGTCTTATTCTGTCAACAAATACACGTGTGAAAGGGGTGTGTGTAGCTGTCTGTCTGCCATTTAACTCCGGTATAGAGCCTCCATAACAACGCCACGGCACCGAGGTACTGTACAGTTTAACGCTGGGGAGCGTTGGTCTTTTGAAGAGGACGCATGAGCTAAAAGGAGGCTGCACTCTTGTCTTTTTATGTTTACCAAACTTCCACGCAGGTGGGTTTTAATGGTCGGTAACGGTAGCTTGTTAAGTTACAATTGTCATTGGGTAGAGGAGTAACTTAACGGATTCGTTTTTCAAGTCAGTAACTAAAGTAACTTAACAAGTTACTTCAAAATGTAACGATACCCAACACTGCATGTGTAACACCATGTATGGGCACAACGATCTACCCTTTTGGCTGCACCTCATTGACTAAGGGCCCTACCTTTGTACTGTCTGTA
>NC_137832.1:60353964-60480671 GCF_963921795.1 Nannobrachium achirus
GGCCTAGGCTACCCTGCTTGGTCACCGCCTGGTTACATTGTGGTTGAACTTGAAGAATTAATATTCACAGGGAGATGGAGGATGCATTATTAGTCAGCTTGGATACATACATGTCCCGTGGACAGACGTGGACTAAGCAAGGCTTGTTGCGGTTGACAAAGTGGAGCAAACGTATCCTATATGCAAGAATGTTGCAACTTCTTCCCTCCCATAATTCGCACTGACTACCGAATTATGTATGAGGATGTGGCCTGAGACTGAAATGTATAAGCACGCAGTCATATCTGTCAAATATTGTTAGTTCAAGGCAATAACAAAGCTTTCGGCAGGGAAGGAGGTATAGGAGAAACAGCTTGGTTTTAAACTATGATTTTAGATTTTATATCTGTTCACAGTTGCTCAATCTTTCTTTTGTTTTGAGTGTTGTGGAACCAAATGGACCCTTTCTGTATTAGTTGAGTACAAAGAGACCCACATTTAATCCCAAAAGCTTTCTTGTGGTCCTTTTAGTTGACCTATCCTATTGCCAAAATAAAATGCCTGGGTTTCCGAGGCTAATCTTGTATCAATGAACTGTACTGTTCTGTACCCTCAATCAATCAATCAATTGTCAAATAGGGTGCTATATTTTGTGTGTGTGTGTGTGTGTGTGTGTGTGTGTGTGTGTGTGTGTGTGCGTGTGCGTGTGTGCGTGCGTGCGTGCGTGCGTATATATATATATATATATATATATATATATATATATATATATATAGGCCTATAGTTTATTGGGGAGGGGGGGGGGGGCATGCATTTTCTTCAAGTCACGCAGGGGGGATCACCAAAAAAATCTGAAGGTTGGGGGGGGGGGCAAGGAATTTTTTTTTAAAGTTACAATCTGTCAACCAGCCCCCCCTAGTGGCTAATAAACGTACACTCCCTAAGGGCCCTGCCTTTGTATTGTCGGTACAAAGGCAGTGTCTTACGTCATTTTCAGGAGAACTTGACTGATAGATAAATAATGAAGATAACATACGTGTACTCGCTTTCAGCGAGCCCACAACTAGAAAAAGCTCTCCGCCAGGTCAGGTATGTTATTGTGGGCCAGCAATGTTTGTCAAAAGGTTTTTCCCTGGCCTCTAGTGTGTGTGCACATACTAAGTTTTACACAGATTGGTACAGTTACAGGTAAAAACACGAATCGGCCCTGTTATAGCGCCACCATGAGGCTGATTAGAAAATGTCCTTCCTCTGCTGCAACATGTGTTCATGATTTAAAGCATTTTGGACAAAATATGTACTGTCAAAAACTGGCACCTCCTGGTGGCGCTAAAACATGCTCATGTGAAAAAAATCACACTTGTGTGAACTGAGCGGTGGAGGCTGTGTGTGTGTGTGTGTGTGTGTGTGTGTGTGTGTGCGTGCGTGCGTGCGTGCGTGTGTGTGTGTGTATTTGTGTGTGTGAATGTGAGTGTGAGTGTGCCTGGCCTGGCCTGAACAACAGCGCCCCTCCCTTAACATGTGTGGTCAAAAAAGGTATAGCAGGCTACATACACCACAGGCTACATACAGACAGACAGACACACACACACGGATACACACACGGCCACGCTATGGAGACGGTGTGACCACCGCTCAAAATTGGGGCAAAGGATCTGCTCTGGCTTCCAGGGAGAGTGTGCAGAGTTTCACTGCAATCAAGCCAACGGTGCCGGAGATTAGCTGTCCAGAGACAGAAGGACACAGACGGACTGATGGACGGACAGACAGACTTTATTTAAGATGACAAAATATTACAGGTTAAAAGCTACAACAGCAATAATATCCAATTTGCCATTCTGTAGCTCATCTCCTTTCAAACTGTAGTCAGATAAAGAAGTGTAGGTGACGTGTTGCACCTGCTTTTATGTCTAAATCCTCTGACAGTTTATACCGTCATTAATGAGCTCAGAAGATTCAAACACCACTCAGCTTGCCATGATCTCCGCTAGAAAGGCTATGCTGTCCTAATAGGCTGGTAGTACGGTTGAATGATTGTACAATAGTTATGTAAAACAATATTCCATAAGAATATGATGAGCTTTGAACCGTTGGTGATAGTAAGCGAACTGATGTTTATCCATTTCCTTTCTCATTTTGCTGGCATCATTCATCATAAACACCAGTCAAATGAAATCTTCCTGAACATACGGTAGCTTTCAGATTCTATATGGGCCACTTGTGAACGACTAACCTTAAGGAAGATACTGCAGTACTCAATTAATTCAAAGATTATTTAGTTAGGTGCGAACAAACGCACAGCGTCACAGTGTGTCTTCTTCGGAGTCAAATGGAGAGGGATCTTTTAAGATTTTAACGATTCCAACTCCTTAGCGGTTGCCTTAAATGAACGATTCCTATTGGGTGTTCCAAATGGACCATTACAGGTATGTAGCTTTGAGAGTGTACAAATGGAACCAAATGAACCCTTATGGGTCCATTTGGTTCCATTTGTAAACTCTCAGAGTTATAGTGGTACTTCTTTGAGAAGAGAACCACCAGTATTGTAATTGCATAGCAGAAATTAAAGAGGCGGTGCCATAGTTTTGTACTTTTTCTGGTTTTCGTGTGTCTATGAGGTTGATAGTACTTCATTAGACCCCCTGGTGTGGTTGTTATGAGCAATTATGTATTCCCTTTGTATTTGGGGTTTCTTCCTGGAGGCTGACGCCCTGTGGGTCAAAAGTGCCGATCCAAAAACACAAATAAAATGACATCATATAATCATCCCCTCCCCTTTTACCCCACACTGTGGGTGTGGTTAACTTCAGCTGGGTCACCACCCACTATGACAACCAGGCATACTTAATGAACTGGTGGGTGTGGCCACATAAAAAACTAATTTTAACTCTTTCTGTACACTTTTGGAAAAAAATCTTCCTCCTAGTATAATCAAATCATGGCACTGCATCTTTAAATCCATACACCAGCTCTGACAGTGTGATAAACTGGTTCCGGAAACGGTTCCAAATGTGATATGGAGCCGATTTCCCATCCCTCAATGTTGGATCGGGTTTCCCCAGTTTCGGATACCAGCCCAAGTCAAGAGCTTGCCCTGTCGCATCGACGGATGTTTGGTGTCAATAATGCCAGTGGTGGGATGTAAAGAACAGAGGACGTGGCATTCTTCTGGTAAAGCCAAACACACGTCTCGGTGAAAACAACAGGTATAGCAGCTTGGCAGCCAGGCAGCCGTCAACAGGGGCGTCACACCAAATTCTGGGCCCTGGGTACAAGGATTCACTGTGGGCCCCCCATGAATGTTAACTATTGAAAAATAGCAGATATACAAGCTCACAGCGAGTGCCGCGCTGCGAGCTTGTAGATCTGCTATTTTTGAAAAATTGTGAAAATGTGTGCAAGAAACCCATGTTTCCATGTCAGTGATGCTCAAACTTTTTCATGTGAAGGACCCCCAAAATGATATGAATTTGGCCACGGACCCCCATCTCAAAATATTTAGTGACAGGGACAACCCCGGAAAGCAAAATTTGAGTTACAAATGTTCGCTTAAAAAATACATATTCAAAGATTTGCACACATTTTCACGACTTTTCAAAAATAGCAGATCTACAAGCTTGCAGCGCGGCACTCGGTGCCGCGCTGTGAGCTTGTATATCTGCTATTTTTTTTTTTTTTTTTTTAAGATTTGTTTTTGGGCTTTTTGCCTTTATTGGATAGGACAGTAGACTGACAGGAAATGGGGGAGAGACAGGGAGTGACATGCGGCAAAGGTCGGCCGGATCGGGAATCGAACCGGCGACGCCGACAGGCATTGATGCCGAAATGGCAATGCCTATATGGTATGCGCCTGGTCCACTAGGCCACCAGGCGCCCCTTTATATCTGCTATTTTTCAATAGCTAAAGTTACTAGGGCCCCTCCACCTTGTGGGCCCTAGTAACTCAGTCCCACTTTCCTACCCCTTGTGACGCCCCTGGCCGTCAACAGTCAGAACAAGGACAGGACAGGCAGGCCTCACATCATCCTGACCTCAGCCGACACGGCGCTGTAGACCTCTGGCTCTCACAGGGTCACCGTCGTCATTCACTGGACTGGACGGGTGGCAGCCTAAATACGGTAATTGGATTACAGTTTACTGGTGAGAAATGATCTCCAAACAGGAGAGAGAGAGAGGGGAGGAATTAAGAATGTGGTCGATACCGAAGCGCCGACACAATGACGTTGAATGATGTCGACCGGTTACTGGGTTTAAATTGGTTTAGGTAATGGAGCCCCGTGGAGCCGGGACTTGGTCAAGGGCCTCATGTTTCCTCTGGGGGTCAACGGGGGGGGGGGGGGGGGGTGGGGGGTCAACAGGGGGGGGGGGGGGGGGGGGGGATGCACCTTGGGGTCAGTCAGATAACAAAAGGAGAAGCGGAGGGGACAAGTTGACATATGGTCTTATGGGCCAAACCCCCCGCTGGGTATGGACTCACTAATCTGCTTGGGTGCACACGAACAAAATGTGGTGCTTGACACGACACAGGCGAGGCCACAGCTGGTACCCATGAACCTTCCCAACGACACCCCTGTCTGGAACACGCTGTTTGGGTGGTCAAGAGCCTTTGACGCCCTTTTAGCGCTGCGGGCAGCGGTGCTTCAGAGAGTCTGAGTGTGTATACTTAGGAGATTATGTTTTCACCTGTGTGTGTGTGGCTATTCTTGTTTATATGAATAGTGAGAGACAAAGTGAAAGTTTGTGCGTGTGAGTGTACACGGTTAATCTTGTGGGTAGCAGGAAAGGTCGACCTCATTCGCACGACCGCGCGTTTCCCAACGGGTCTGTGGCCTTAAGCTAGATGCAGAATAGACCAAAATGAAATCTTTGCTTCTGGAGGTCCCTGGAACAAAATATTTTGCGATGGGAGTCCGTGGCCATGTACATATCATTCTGGGGGTCCTTGACATGACAAAGTTTGAGAAACAATGATAGCAACATAAGTTTTAGTTTTTTTCTTTTCAGAAAACTGTTAGGATTTTGAAGACATTTGTAGAATGTGCCTATCAGTGGTTAAGGACCCCCAAAATGTGTTTTTTGGCCGCGGACCCCCATCTCAAAATATTTTGTTCCGCGGATGGACCCCTATCGCAAAATATCTTGTTCCAGGGACCCCCAGAAGCAAAGATTAGATTTCGGTCTATTCTGCATCTAGCTTAAGGCCACAGACTCGTTTGGGTCGAGTTTGTTTTAGGTTGACCGTTCCTGTATTCATCTTGTGTATGTGAATAATGAGAGAGAAAGAAAGAGTGAACGTGTGCGCGTGCCTGCATCCATGTGTGCGTGGTGCGCAAAAAAAAGTTTGCTTAATGTTTAAGTGTTCCAGACAGTGTATATTGGAACCCTCTTGATATACTGGGGTTTCATTACTAAATAATTAGCACAGTTGCAAGGAGAGCTGCTGACCCAACCCAGTTATTTGTGCTGTTGTTGTGTTGTGGCTACAGTGGTGTTTCTATAAAGTGGTGCCAGCACAGTGTTTAATATTAACACATTTCGGCCTAGAATTATTAAATGCTTTAACCAGTGAAAAATAGCAGATCTACAAGCTCGCAGCGCAGCACTGAGTGCCGCGCTGCAAGCTTGTAGATCTGCTATTTTTGAAAAATCGTGAAAATGTGTGCACATTTTTCAATATATGTTTTTCAAAGCAGACTTTTGTAACTCAAATCTCTGCTTCTGGGGTGTCCCTGGAACCACATAAATGTAATTTTGGGGGTCCTTGACATGAACAAGTTTGAGAACAGCTGATTTAGAGGAAGGATTTAGAAGTTGGGTCAAAGATCGGGTCAAAGATATTCAAAGACTTGCACACATTTTCACGATTTTTCAAAAATAGCAGATATACAAGCTCACAGCGCGGCACTCATAGTTAAAGCATAAAGTAATGGTTAAAGTGGTTAAAATCTAACGCGACTCGGGCGCGTTCCAGGTATTTGAGAGTTAACACAATCGTGACAATACAACAATAAGGCAAACAGTGCTGTGGTGTGAAGGCAGCCTGTGAGTTCCTGCCAGCGCCATGCAGGGATTAACCCAGATCTTCCTCTTCTTCTTACACCCAACTCTCCATAAACTACTTTCATAATCCTGATATAGGAACTCACAGATCTAAAGATCCATTATACTTCCCTCCATCACACGACACGCACGCACGCACGCACGCACACACGCACACGCACACGCACGCGCACGCGCACACACACACGCACACACACACACACACACACACACACACACACACACACACACACACACACACACCCAAACACAAAACGCCTCAGATCTCAAACAACTACATAGTACCAGTAAGACGGCTAAGGGCGGAAAGCGACCTCGCATAGGACGGTATTCATAATTAATGTATATCGGACCAGTTACCCATATATGGAGATCCCTGATACCCATATATGGAGATCCATGTACAGTATATGGAGATATGGGCATATTGGTTGGAAATTGGTTCATAAAACTGTACATTGTGCAGCCAGGTACAGTAACGGCAGGGGAAGCAGCTAAGAACATAGGCTAAAATCGGAGCTATCTGTGTGCAAAAGAACCAACAGTGTGATTCGAGACCCCAGACATGCTTACTCGGTTACTTGTTATGTGAAAGTCCTATGACGTCTGACATCATACAAACGAACCCTTTTATGTCCATATATGGACATCCCTGTCTGTAGAAACCAACCGTGTGCAGTGAGACCCCAGACATGCTTCCGTGCGTGTCAGTCTCTCAGTCCTTGTCCCCTTTTATGGGCATATTGGTTGGATCGGCGGTTCAACTGAAAACATTTGTTTTGTACAACTGTACGTCAGGAATCTCCATATATGGGCATACAAGGGACAAGGACGGAATGTCACAATGAGATGTCACGGATATCCAGGGTTTGAACTTCGATGTCACAACAGTGTGATGTCACAATGTCAACAATATGAGATGTTGGCCTAAAATGACGCAAAGCAGTACACACACAGGGGTTGACACTAAGGTCTCAGAGGCACTTGCCCGTCGGGCAAGTACAGGTCATGTTCTACTTGCCCGAAGGTAATGCCCACTTGCCCGAAAAGTAAATCGTCCATTATAAAATGATAGGTACGATTTTAATTACTGCTAAATTTAACACTTATTTCTTTACTTTCTGGGGCTGTGCGATAAAATGTCATACCTCAATACCTCCAAATCCAAATACCAAATACTTTAGCTATGATTGAATATGTCTATGGTTTCACACTTGTTGTTTTATATTTTTAAATGTAGCAACAGTACATTATAGGTAAATAGTGCTCTTATTTTACATTCCACAGACCAGAAGACACGGCGCACTTCAGCCACGTTCAGGTGTTTAGACAGATATCTGGTGTAGTGTTTATATACATTTGTGTCCCCTCTCAAATGAGCACTTGCCCTGTCGGGCAACCTGAAAGCCAACTTCACCTGCCCTGATGTTTTATTTACCTGCCTGCCGGGGGCAGGTGGGCAAGCCTTAGTGTCAATGCCTGCACACAGTATCTCTAAAGTCATGTCATCAACATGGATCTGTCCCATTTCATACGACTACGACTGCCTTCTGAAGTTTGTGTATGCGACGTGACGGTCGCTTATCTCCCGATTAGGGAGTCTCACTGGTGTAACAGTGTGATGTCACAATGTCAACAATATGATGTCACAACAATGTGACATTGACATTGAGGCGTTATGATGATTCTACGGACAACATGTGCCGATTTTCTCAGAGTTAAAGTATCCATTTTTAACTGAGAGAGTTACAAAATGTAACACAAACGGACCCTCTGTGGTCCATTTGTGTTACATTTTGTGGCACTCTCAGAGTTAAAACGAAACGCTCTGGACTTTCCCTCCAGTGTGTGTGTGTGTGTGTGTGTAGCCCAACATCTAAAACAAGGTTACGACACAAGGGACTGTTTCATAAAAGGCATGTATGTTTGATGATCAATCAAAGAGCACTGGTAGTCTCTCTCTCTCTCTCTCTCTCTCTCTCTCTCTCTCTCTCTCTCTCTCTCTGCGCGGCTTGTGTTCTTCGTCAGGGGCGTCACACCAAATTCTGGGCCCTGGGTACAAGGATTCACTGCGGGCCCCCCCAGGGGGAGGGGGTTTAACCACCTTCATAGGGGTTGTGCTTTAAATATTGAAAAATAGCAGATGTACAAGCTATTTTTTAAAAATCTGTCAGTGGTGCTCACACTTTTTCATGCGAAGGACCCATAAAATGATATGTATTTGGCCACAGACCCCCATCTCAAAATATTTAGTTCCAGGGACCCCCCAAGAAGCAAAATTTGAGTTACAAATGGTTCGCTTAAAAAATGCATGTATATTGAAAGATTTGCACACATTTTCAAGATTTTTCAAAAGCTAAATAGCTAATTAAGGCCCCTCCACCAAGCCCCCAGAACCTTGGGTGAGCTCTGAAGCGCCATGTACATGGTGGCCGTTTTGAGGTACTGCAGTTGGGGCCAGAAACATGAACGCGCATCTAGGCTTCTTTGTATTTGACGCGCGTTCATACCGGAAGTGCTCGTTCATGAATTGGAGCCCCAGCGCGTCCATGAACACAAACTATGACGCAAAACGCATCAAATAGGCCCCACTATACGTCACGGTTTTACTACCCGGAAGAAGGGCTGAAAACACCTCATGCGCTGGGTGAGCAACTCAATGCAAGTGGACGGGCGGGGATATCTGGTGTCCTCTCTATTCTTATTATAACTCTATGGAGAAACCGGAAGCGGATGGTCCGTCCTCTATTCCGGCCCGTTAGCTTTCTGTGTAAACACCACAGCTTACAGATGGAGAACGGATTGATCAATTTTCAACATTTCAACGGATTTGAGAAGCTGATGGAATACCTACACACACGATGCATAGCAGTGTCCGATCGTGCACAATGTGAACTGGATTAGCGCCCGCGTTAACAGGTAGGAGAAGCCAGCAGTGAAAGACATAGAAAATCTTCGGTTTCATCGGCAGTAAACAACCAATGAGTTAAGGCCCCTCCACCATGGGCCCTAGTAACACAGTCCCCCTCCCCCCCCCCTTGTGACGCCCCTGTGTTCATGGCGTCCTGTGTGTCATCTGGTGCCTCCATCCACACAGGAGCAGCGCTCACCGCTCAGCTCCCTCTGCAGTGCCTCTGCTTTCCCAATCAGACCCCTAACAGGAAATAAGACTCCAGCCTTCAGAGAGAAGAAACAAAAAAACAACCTCTCTCTCTCTCTCTCTCTCTCTCTCTCTCTCTCTCTCTCTCTTTCATTTTTCCCCCCTCAACTACTTCTTCTTGGAGACGTTTTAAAAGTTTGTGCTTCATGCTTCCTTTTCTTGTTCTTGCCAATTGTTGCCCTCAAAAATGCCGCCGCCCCCGACGTGCGCTTGCTTTCCGACCATGCGGTGTGTGTGTGTAGGCCAACATGTTAGCCTATATGTATTTGTTTGTGTGTGTTATGTGACTGTGCGTGTGCGTGTGTGTGTGTCTGTCTGTCTGTCTCCTTGTGGTGCGCTATGTTAAGGAGGAAAGCCTGGGAGAAAAGGGGGGAGGGGGGGGGGGGCGAGGGCGAGAAAGCACATTACAGCAGATGACAGTAACAGAGGCGGTTTGGCAAAAATGAAAAGAGAATTTGTAGAAAAAGGAGGGTTTATGAAAACCCCAAAAGAGTAGCAAACATCTGATAGTCCTCCTGCATGTCTCGCTGTAATTTATTTTCACTTATAAGGCAGCCGGGCTCTCTCTCTCTCCCACTCTTAAAAACAGTCACGATACTGGAGTGTCTCCATGTGCTATCTCTGTCCCGTTTGAATAAACTGTGGCCTTTTAATTACCGGGTTTACCACGCTTCAAGGCAATAAATCCAAACATGGAAGATACAAGATCCTCTCTTGTCAGAGTAACACACCAACATACAAAGAGATACACTATGTTCTGAAAGCCTGAGAGTTCATTTGACCCTGAGGTGGTAAAAAAAAGGATTACCCCTTCCTTGTGGGTACATTTTTAAGTTAATTTGACATGCAGGATTGTGTGTGCACACACTAGCGCTCACACACGTATGCACGCACGCACACACACACACACACATGCACACACACGAGGGTTTCGTGTGCACAGCAGATGTCACACTGGGGAACTATCTCGTGATGAATGACACACCACTTCGTGTTTCCCGAAGAGCCACGTTTTAAAAAACAAAACCACCGTGAAAAGTATTAATGCTCAAATACCGGGAGCGCGCGCCCGAGTCGCGTTAAGATTTTAACCACTTCAACCGTTATTTTATGCTTTAACTATTGAGAAATAGCAGATATACAAGCTCACAGCGCGGCACCGAGTGCCGCGCTGTGAGCTTGTAGATCTGCTATTTTTGAGAAATCGTGAAAATCTTTTGAATATCTTTGACGCGATCTTTGACGCGACTTCTAAATCCTATCTCTAAATCAGTGGTTCTCAAACTTTTTCTGTCAAGGACCCCCCAAAATTACAGGTACTGTATTTGGCCGCAGACCCCCCCATCTCAAAATATGTGGTTCCAGGGACCCCCCCCAGAAGCAGAGATTTGAGTTACAAAAGTTTGCTTTGAAAAATATATATTGAAAAATGTGCACACATTTTCACGATTTTTCAAAAAATAGCACATCTACAATTATATCTGCTATTTTTTTCAATAGTTAAAACATTCAATAATTCTAAGCCTAAATGGGTTAAATATTACAATGGATGCTACAGCACTGGGAAACACGAGTCCCGTCCCCCATGGAGAGTGGCGAAAGGCATTTAGAAACCCATTCATAATATTTACAACGTGGGAAATGTATTATATGCAAATCTAATTTACAGCCCACGGACAGATTACTTCCATATTAAGACGTGACAGATGGATGGATCTGTTTGGGAACGCTTAACAACGGTATAATAATAAAAGTGTTAACCGGCAATGTCATCCATTCCACCCGACCCTGTTGTAGCCATACATCACGGAAAACAAACGCACCCCTATCAGCATCCATTCACCCCTTTGAAGGAGCGCTCTGTTCTTTGATGATGTTGTGCCAGAATTTTAGCCCCGTCTGTGTGTGGACTTTGTGAGGACAGAGAGTGTGTGTGTGCGCGGGTGTGCGTGCGTGTGTGCGTGTGCCTGCAGTGTGTTTGTGAGTGAGTGAGTGAGTGCGTGCGCGCGCATACGTGTGTGTGTGTGTGCGCATGTGTCTTTGGAGCTGGGTGTTGATTAAGTGTCTGCAGCCCAAGGGGGGATAATGAGAGCCTCTAATTAATGAGCCTGCGTATATCTCAGAGTCACAAGGTCCTATCTGCAACTCCACATACACATATATGCACCCCCCCCCCCACACACACACACACACCTCTCAGGGTCTCTGTGGGGATGGTTCCCTGTGTGTTGCCCGCTGCGTTCCCTCTTGGGAATCACACACAGCTAGAGAGCGTACTGTCACTCCGGCTGCTGTCCAGTGATAACCTGTGTCCTCTACTAGGAATGGATGGGGGTCGGGGCGCCCCGCGGGGAGCAGGGTCACCTGTATTGACCACCCAGCGAGCAACCCGAGCAAAGGCTGCAATATATATACGCTATACAGGCTCTGAGAATCATTCCAAAACCTTATTTGTTTTGCTGCGGGTCTCATGGACAGCACAGGGGAGGCAGAGTGAGGCGACTACTAGAGATTGGGTTTCGGAGAGAGAAGAGAGAGTAGATATATAACGTGTTACAAAGGCTTTCACATCCTCTGTTGGAATAACACATGGATTCCCATATATGGAGATTAATATCATCACATGGACCTCTACATATGGAGATCTCGACAACGACCTCACTAAGCCTTGGATGCCCATATGTGAAGATGTCTATATGGGGAGATGCCCATATATGGAGATGCCCATATATGCAGACTCCAGATTGGATATGACTGACTCGTCATCATGACATCACCAAGAATGACTCAACCACTGTGGGTATAAAAGCTGTTGCATTCTCATGGTATGCCGAGATCCAACATCGCTCCCCAGGATCTCCCAACAGGACACAGGACATCGGACACTGGACAACAGGACATCAAACACTGGACACTGGACACAGACCTATCCAGGATTCTACCTTCAAGACCACGGATCTTCAAGGACACTCCAACCTCAACCCACTCATATTCAGTTCCCAAGATGTCTGGCCTTACATCTGGCCCAGATATCTTTGTACTGCACAAACCTTTGACTACCTTGACCGTGTCGTTAAATATCCCGGTTTAAGTCCGGTTGGACACCACTGTGGCGGGTCCTAGTTCCAACCTTTGAATAACAGTCCTTTCTTAGTAGTATTTAATAAACGTATGCGTGCCCTCGCGCTCACACCAAGGGTGGACTAGGCACCTGGCATAGCGGGCATATGCCCGGTGGGCCGACTATACAAGTGGGCATGTGGGCCAAAAAAAGAAAAAGAAAAAAAAATGGTTAGGGATATTATTATTTTTTTTTACCGAATTATTTTTGCCCCCGTTTTAGGATAGTTAAGGTAATTTTTGGGCAAAGTGAAGAGGGCCAATCCTTCAGTAGCACCAGCCCACAGAGCAAAGAGACGTCACATGATTGGCCCACTGGCTTGTCTATCATCTAAATACCGGCCTAGCAGCCCAATCACAGGCTATTTTGCGCACACACACACACACACACACACACACACACACACACACACACACACACACACACACACACACACACACACACACACACACACACACACACACACACACACACACACACACACACACACACACACACAGGCTTGCAGGGTGAGGGCTACTATACAGTAGAACTCATTGTTCAGATGGAATGTTCTTTTGGCCATAATATATCAAGTCCATTCCCCTTTAATCTGCATTTTGAGATATGTGGTGTCCATTGTGAGATGTCACCACATCTCCAATTTGTTTGCACTCATGACCTTCAGGCAGTACTTCAGGCCACCAGTAGGTGTCCTACTACCTGTCACCAAGGTCTACATTTCTCAATGGAAGAATAGAGACCATGGCCAACCACTGCAGTGCAGGTGTGCTAGTTATATTGTAACTAGGATACAAGCTCACAGCGCGGTGCCGCGCTGTGAGCTTGTATATCTGCTATTTCTCAATAGTTAAAGCACAAAATGTGAGTGAATCCTTGTACCCAGGGCCCCTGTGTGTTGCCTACAGCAACCACACTAAGCATACTCTACCATACAGATTGGAAAACATGATGTTTTATTGATTAAAATGTATGCTTTATGGATGGATTGACCCTTTAAATTAACACTGCCGCGCAGACTTTGCCTGTGTATGATATATACTATACTATACAGATATCCTTTATTGATCCCGTGGGGGAAATGTGGGTGCCAGCACAGCAGTATAAGTTACAGATGCAGAGTATTATGGGAAATATTAATATATCCAGTCGGGGTGTGTTGAAAAAATGTTTTTAGGAAGATTCAGGCAGACACACATCATTTACTGACCAGTATAGTCAGGACTAGCCAGGGTCGCTTCCAATTACGGGCTTTTGATCCCACTCGGGAGCGGATGGCATCCTAATTTTGTAGTTGGCAGGAACGCTTTGGCAGGAAATACCAAACCGGTTTGAACCCAAAACAATTCCCCGCGCTCAATGACGTCATTTTAGTAACTACTACCTACCCAATAAAACCCTTGATGCGGCGTAGCTTTGCTTATTGCCAGACCCATGAAATGGGTAGGCCTACATAAGCAAATGTCTGTCCGGGTTTTCTATATAAAGGGTATATATGATGATGACATGATGATGACATGCCTACAAAAGGTATGATGTCATAAATGATGATGACAGACAGGGGGTCTGGCACAACCAGGTTGACCTGGTCTAGTTTTTTGAACAGTTTGTTTGGTACATCCATCTTTTAGTCCAACTCGCAGCGACTGGCAAAACTACACTCCTAGCATTTAAATAGGGATTGGGGAAACAAGCGGGGAAACAAAACAAAGCGGCGCCGCTTCTGCCATCCGGTCTATGGCATGCCATCCGTTCTAGACCGGATCAAACGACCTGTTTAGTAAATGAGCACCACTCAGGGCAGAAGACCCCTGAAGTGTCATCTTGAACAGCTCTTATACACTGAGATGCACTCCCTAAACAGCGGTAAATACAGACGGGCGATACTGTATAAGTGCCAGTACAATATATACTATTTAACTAGAACTGCACTCTGTCAAGGTGCCATACTTGCACCTTGTGCACAAGTAGGGAAGGACCTCCAAAATGATATGTATTTGGCCACGGACCCCCATCTCAAAATATGTACTTCTAGGGACCCCCAGAAGCAAAACTTGAGTTATAAATGCTCGCTTTAAAAATGGGTCTGATGGCCTCCGGCTTCTTGGGTACACCCACCGTCACCACATCCTCCACCCTGTCCACTCAGTGTAGCCCCCCTCCTCACCAACCTGTTCAGGCTAATTGTGTCCGCAGCCTTCATGTGCCTTCATGTGCCTTCAGGCAATTGCAAGGAAAGAGGAGAGGGGAGGGCACCAGCCATTTCAGACTGGTATGGTAGGTATGTGATGTCCTGGCCTCATTTCATGCATGTCTTAAATGGTCAGCAGATTATAGCCTCTTTCTGCAGAATGCAGGAAGTGCTGCAGTACAGTTAGTATGGCCCTTGAACCACACAGATGCAACTCCTGTTGCAGGTTACCATGCATCCCAGACAGACAGTGTTGTAAAAAGTACTCACATTTTATACTTAAAGGAGTAGTTCACCACTTTTCAACCTGTCTTCATATAATAGGTCCTCACTAATGTTCATAATAAAATAGCACAATTGTTTTCTATTCAGTCTGTGTCTCATAGGAGAGCTGTCAAATCCTTCTACCGGTGACATCATCGTTTGACAAAAAAAAATAAAAAATTAAAAAGAAAAATTGGATTTTTATTATCACGAGAACAATGGCTTCCACTTTAACATTGCAACTTTTTCAGGAATAGAAAGCCTGCAGTTTCTATAGCTTGCATTTTCCATTGATGATGTCACCGGTAGAAGGTTTTGACCCACCCACAGCTCTCCTATGAGACCCAAACTGAGTAGAATTTTTTTTTGATATTTTATCATGAACATTAGTGAGGACCTATTATATGAAGATATGTTGAAAAGTGGTGGAGTGCCCCTTTAAGTAAAAGTATCAATACAGCAATGTAGAAACACTCCATTACAAGTAAAAGTCCAGAATTCAAAATGAACTTGAGTAAAGTATGAAAGTGTTGGCACCAAAATTTACTTAAAGTACCAAGAGTAAAAGATAACAAAATGTTTGAAAATAGCAGATCTACAAGCTCACAACGCCTCGCGATGTGACGCCTTGTGAGCTTGTAGATCGGCTATTTTCAAATGGCCAAGGTATAGTATATAGGGCTGAAGTGATTAATGTATGTTTTATAATACTAGAAGCTGGGCCGCCCTTCGGGCGGCCCAGCGTCTAGTCGGCGACCTGGCCAACTCGGAACAATGTAAATAGGGAATGAATGCCCCGCCCTTTAATGCAAACCCCATTATACCTGTTTTCATAGGACCCGTTTTGACCATTTGTCTGCCTGTGTCCATTTATGCCCATATATGGAGATATCTGTATCTGTCTGTCTGTCGGTGTCCATTTTATGTCCATATATGGAGATCACTGCAGTTATAGTTCTGGGTCCATTTTATGCCCATATATGCCCATATATGGAGATATCTGTCTATCTGCGTCCATTTTATGCCCATATATGGAGATCTCTGTATCTGTCTGTCTGTGTCCCTTTTATGCCCGTATATGGAGATCTTTGTGATTCTGCATCCATTGTATGCCCATATATGCCATATATGGAGATATCTGTTTATCTGCGTCCATTTTATGCCCATATATGAGATTTCTGTCGCTTTTTCAAACAGATGGTCAAAACGGGTCCTATGACAACAGGTATAATGGGGTTTGCATTAAAGGGGGAACCGGCACTGTGTCTGCAACACAGTCGGTGGCACAGACAGATACAGAGATCTCCATAATGGGAATAAAGGGACACAGACAAACAGATGGAGGAGGAGACAAACTTAATGCAAACCCCATTATACCTGTTGTCATAGGACCCGTTTTGACCATCTGTTTGCCTGTGTCCATTTATGCCCATATATGGAGATATCTGTATCTGTCTGTCTGCGTCCACTTTATGCCCATATATGGAGATCTTTGACCATCTGTTTGCCTGTGTCCATTTATGCCCATATATGGAGATATCTGTATTTGTCTGTCTGCATCCATTTTATGCCCATATATGGAGATCTATGCAGACACAGTGCCAGTTCCGGAAAATCCTGATGTCAGACATCAGAATCCGAACCTTTCGTGCTGGTTCCAGAAAATCGTGTATCGGGTCGGGTCGAGGCCGAGCACTGCACTACCTGCTGCGGTGGGGAACGCACGTGCCGAATTTGAAATAGGGAATGAATGCCCCACCCTTTAATGCAAACCCCATGAATGCCCCACCCTTTAATGCAAACCCCAATATACCTGTCATAGGACCCGTTTTGACCATCTGTTTGTCTTTGTCCACTTATGCCCATATATGAAGATCTCTGCACACACAGTACCGGTTGCAGAAAACTCTGATGTCAGACTTTATGCCCATATCTGGAGAACGCGCGTGCCGGTGGGAAGAAGGGTTCTCGAGATACGCGGATTACCCAATATACCTGTCATAGGACCCGTTTTGACCATCTGTTTGTCTTTGTCCACTTATGCCCATATATGAAGATCTCTGCACACACAGTACCGGTTGCAGAAAACTCTGATGTCAGACTTTATGCCCATATCTGGAGAACGCGCGTGCCGGTGGGAAGAAGGGTTCTCGAGATACGCGGATTACATACATACATACACATTCACAGAGATTTTGTGTTGACTCATGTGGCGTACGTGATGTCAGAGCCTTTTATGAAGTGATGTCACAATGACTCAGCGCTTGCGGCGATTTCCTCCGGAACAGCCTGATGTCAACAAAGGAGATTCCGAACGTTTCGCGCCGGTTTCGGAAAACCGCGAGTCGGGTCGGGTCGAGGCCCGGCACTGCACTCCGCGCGGCGGCGGGGAACACGCGTGCCGAATCTGAAGCCGGTGGGACGAACGGTTCTCGAGATACGCGGATTACAAACAAACAGACAGACAGACAGAGATTTGTCGCATTTATAGATAGATTATAATTTATATCTGCAAAGTAGCTTGTAACTAAAGTTTTCAAATAAATGCAGAGGAGTAAAAGTACAATATTTGGATCTGAGATGTAGTGGAGTAGAAGTAAAAGTATTGGAAATTGGAAATACTCAAGTAAAGTACAAATACCTCAAAACTTTACTTAAGTACAGTACTTAAGTAAACGTACTTAGTTACTTTACACCACTGCAGACAGTCTGACAGATGATTTCTTTCGACTTTATTTCAACATCTCCTACTGGGATGCTGAATGACTGGTGCACTGCCTTATACTCTTAACCACTCAAAATGGCAGATCTCCTAGTCAAATATAAGTTAAATATGTGTTTTCTTTAATAAACCGTACACGTACGTCCTTGGCCCACTGGAAGCATACACAAGAATTATGGTGTTTGAGCGGTACAGCGGTTTACCAGATTATTAGCCTGCAGAGCCACACTGTATATAGATTTAACATTTTGGGAAATGTCAGAAAATGTCCACCAATAACGAGTCTGACATATCCAAAACAGGGATGCCAGGTTGAACGTGGAATAAGTAAATACAAGTGAACACAGTTTAACTCCTTGAACACCTTGATAGTAGAATCCTCTGCCCCCCGCCCCCACTAATACTCCCTTTGAGGGCGGCAAAGCTGAATGGTTAGGGAACCCGCCTGGGGAACCAGAGCCCCTGTTTGTCCCTGGTTTGATTCCAGGCCAGGGTAGCTCACGCGCTCCTTGTGGGCAGCGAATCAGCTGGGTTGGGCTGAAAATACTGAATTTCCCCCTCGGGACGAAGTAGGTATCTATTATTATTATCCTTTCTCCGTAAATATATCATTCTACTGAGCTTTATTCCAATACGTTTTGCATTGTATTCGTATTGTATTGTATTGTATGTATATATATATTTTTTTTTTAATGACTATCTACTGCATAGTACTATGTTCTATTCATCTGTCATTCAATGTTATATGAGATACTTAAATGGTTTCCTGTGGAAATAAGCTTAGTCTTTTCTAGGATCTCCTTTTAGCAGACCTTGTACCAGTGAACTGTACCGTCATGAAACTGTACCTTTTCCTATGCAAACTTCTAATAAAGTCTTCAATCAATCAATCAATGTATTAGTGATTAGTGATTAGTGAATTGAGTACAATGGAAACAAGCCCCCTGGGGATATTTGTGTTATCCTTTTAACATAACCTTTGACTATACTATTTGTACGATTGTACTAACAATCGTGTTAAAAAAGTATTCAATCACTCAATCAATCAACCAAAAACAAACACGTGAATTGTGTTAGCCTTCTGTGCGAGCCGGAAATGTCGACCAAAACTGAATTTACGATGTTTTCCCCAGAACTATCAGTTCTGTAAAACGTGAAAATGAAATCGATTAGTCTAATTTGAGTTTCATGGACTGAACCTTGTTTTATTGAGGCCGTTTACGGTTAAAGGCCCGCTAACACGCCCCAAAATTATAATAGTATGTAGGTCACATGGTCTCTCTGAAAACGGTCTGAAATAGTCTGAAACTCATGTCACAGTGTAATCTGCCCCTCGCTCCCCAACAACAGCTGACCAGTACAGTAAGTAGTCTAAGTACAGCCAATTAATTTGATTGGCTTATAATTGCACATTCCCACAATGACATCAGAAACATATTAACTCATATCTTAAGATGACTTTTTAAAGTGACAGTACCCCTTTAGGTGACATTACCCCTTTAAGTCTTGCGTTGCACTCAGGGATGCGCCAAACAATCCTTAACTCGGTTCCAAATGCTGCTATGTGATAATGAAAATGCTATTGAAAGCTCTTTGGCTTTTGACATTACATTACGGCATTTAATCTGTCTCGCTTCAAAGGAGTCCTCATTCAACATGATAAAGATATATGATTATGATCTTTTTTTATTCTCTTTCATTTTCCATCCCCCTCGTTTTCCCTCTCCCCTCCCTGTTGCGCTAATGAAGAAAGGCTTGTTTATCCAGCCTAAAGTGGCTGTACTCGAGACTTGCGTAAGGAAGGACCATTATGCAAAGAGTACTGGGACCTTTTCTCTGACTTGGGAGCTGTGTTTAATAATAATCTAGCGGGGCTTTGGACATGGATGAAACGGGCTCCACCATATTGTTTAAATCAGAGCAAGCAGTTTAAGAGGCGCTGGGGTTTGACGTCTGCGGCAGGATCAATAATAACAGCGCTGCCACATACTCTGACGCACTGGTACCGAGATCCTGTGTGGTCCCGCTGGCTCCGCAGACAGAGACAGAGAGGGGCTGGGGCGTCACAAGGGGGGTGGGGGGGAAAGTGGGACTGAGTTACTAGGGCTCAAGGTGCAGAAGGGCCTTAATTATTTTATGCTTTAGCTATTGAAAAATAGCAGATATACAAGCTCACAGCGCGGCACCGAGTGCCGCGCTGCGAGCTTGTAGATCTGCTATTTTTGAAAAGTCCCGAAAAGGAGTGCAAATCTTTGAATATACAGTATGTATTTTTTAAAGCGAACATTTGTAACTAAAATTTTGCTCCTGGGGGGGAGGTCCCTGGATCTAAATATTTTTAGATGGGGGGTCCGTGGCCAAATACATATAATTTTGGGGGTCCTTCACATGAAAAAGTTTGAGCACCACTGACACATAGATACATAGGTTTTTCAAAAAACCTTCAAAGACTAGCACAAATGTTCACGATATTTCAAAAATAGCAGATCTACAAGCTTGCAGTGCCGCACTGTGAGCTTGTATATCTGCTATTTTTCAATAGTTGAAGCACAAAATGTGAGTGAATCCTTGTACCCAGGGCCCCATAATTTGGTGTGACACACCTGGAGAGAGAGGGGACGGGATTAATGTGTATTCAAATGTGTTTGTGTGGCTCGGCTCACGTTTAGCACAAGAGCACGCATGCATGCCGTGCACGCACACACACAACACACACTGCGGAATCCTTTAGTTTGCGGTAACTTTTAGTGTAAAAGGGTACCCATTAGGGATGCGAAGATATACCGGTACGGATCGTAATCGCGATACAAACGTCCGCGATACGAGTGAATCGGTTCATTCAGTGTGTACCGGTACAATAGACGGCCGAAATCGTGATGGATCGTACCGTGAGTGTCTGGATCGGTACATTCCGCGGTTGTATCGGTTCTTCCATATAGTATTTCATTCTATACTGTGTTTCCGAGGCGCCATGAATGCACCATCATCAGCTGTTCAGCCCCCTCCCCAAAAGCCAGTCTTTAACGCGAGCTGCGACTCGGACAGACGGACAACATCTGCACTCTGCATGCAGGCAACCAGTGGAGACAGACAGTGCAGCGAAATGCGAGTGAATCAACACGGACGAACTAGCAGCCCCACGGGTTAAAAAGATGCAAGATTAGTAGTACAGTACTTAGCTTTATAACATCCAAGTCAGCTGCGCTGATTGTTGTCACAGAGTAGCACAGGCTGATCGAGTGATATGTAATCAACAGCCGTTTCTTAGCGAATCTCCGACGGACAATTGATTGAGATCATCTTCTGCGCTATATTAACTGCACACACACAACAACAATGTTGCTGGGTGTTGTAGGACTACTGCTTGCGTTTAAAACAAAGTATTTGTCACTGTTATACAACTTTCCTGTTGATGCAAGCAACTCTCTCACTTTCTCTGCTGCTAGTTCTGCTCTGGGAAAGAAGCCTAATTTATACATCGCAGTACAAGGGTGTCGCACCTAAAATAGCAGACCTACAAGCTCACAATGCGTCGTGGATGCGACACGCTGTGAGCTTGTACGTCTGTTTTAAAACATTTTGGCTATAAAAATGGCATAATCCTGGATTAAATATAATATAATATAATATAATATAATAATAAAAACCAGGGAGAACTTTATTGTTTTTCAGGTCAAGGACCCCTTAGCTCAGACAGAGATCAAGCAGGGACCCTCGCTGTAGGCTAGGCATTATAGCCTACTGTATCACACAAATATTTGGCAGGCCCCCTGTAATAACCCTGGATTGGGGTCCCTGACCCCCAGTTGAAGAAATATAGGCCTACTAATAATGACATAGGCCTTCTATATGATTAGTTATCAAACAATTCTACAATAGCCAGCAGCTTTGTGTTATCCCAGAATACTATATGTTGGGTTGTTAGACAGAGCCTAGTACTACAGTGAAACAATAAATTGCCTTGAATTTAAATTTCATAAATTTTTAGTCGCTATGTTTTGTACATTTTGGGATTTGGGCTTGAATCGTGGTGAATCGTGAATCGTATCGCATCGTATCGGGAACAGGGCTGGATCGTGATGTATCGTATCGGCAGGATTTCAATGTATCGCAATTATATCGTATCGCTGGCAGCGTATCGAGGTGCGTATCGTATCGCCTCAGTGGTCGAGATTCGCATCCCTAGTACCCATATACAGATCAGGATTTTACACTCTCAGTTAAAACTGACACTCAGAATTTTGCAGTGCACACAGTTGCACGAATGCACGGCTGCACGCACGTGTGCGCACACACACACACACACACACACACACACACACACACGCACACACGCACACACAGCTCACACAAAGCCATGCTGTGGTCAGACCCACCCATCTCCAGATCCCTCATTTAGAAAACCCCAAAACCAAACTCATGCCTCTCCTTTTCAATTACCTTCCTCCCCACCATATCTACCACACCAATCTAACATCTCCCACAGGCTCTCGTATCAAATGTATCCATGTGTTGCCTTGCCATTACAAACACACGCGCACGCACACTCACACAGTCAGACACACACACACACACACACACACACGCATACTCACACAGTCAGAGTCATCAGTGGTGGAAAAAGTACTCACATATTTTACTTAAGTAAAAGTATCAATACTGCAAAGTAGATATACCCCCCCAAGTAAAAGTCCAGAATTCTAAATGTACTTGAGTAAAAGTATAAAAGTGTTGGCATCAAAATGTACTTAAAGTACCAAAAGTAAAAGTACAACATGTTTGAAAATAGCCGATCTACAAGCACACAACGTGTCGCGCTTGTAGATCGGCTATTTACAAATAGCCTAGGTATAAAATAGGGCTACAGTGGATTAATGTACATTTTATAATATAGTTATTTATATCTGTAAAGTAACTAGTGACTAAGTTTTTCAGAAAATTGTAGTGGAGTAAAAGTACAATATTTGGATCCGAGATGTAGTGGAGTAGAAGTAAAAGTATTGGAAATTGGAAAAACTCAAGTAAAGTACAAATACCTCAAAATTTTACTTAAAGGAGCTATAGTCAACTTTTTCTTGAAAAACGGATGCTAAAATAAAAATAATGTTTCGAAAATATTTTATAAAAAAATAAGCTTCATATATGTGTTTCAATTAAAAAATGACCACAAAAAGCGGAAAAATAATGATAAAATAATCATTTTGGCCCTTTGTTTACATTTACGGGCCCTGTAAATGTAAACAAAGGACCAAAATGATTATTTTATCATTATTTTTCCGCTTTTTGTGGTCATTTTTTAATTGAAACACATATATGAAGCTTATTTTTTTATAAAATATTTTCGAAACATTATTTTTATTTTAGCATCCGTTTTTCAAGAAAAAGTTGACTATAGCTCCTAAGTACAGTACTCACGTAAATCTACTTAATTACTTTACATCACTGTCGGTCACTCACACACACACACACACACACACGCACACACCCACGGACCACAATCTGGTAATCATAACGAGCACATTAAAGACATATTTATAATTTATGGATGGATGATGTCTATAGCACAGAGTTGCCACCCTACGATAAATGGCCATTAAGTAATTGTGCAAAACTTGGGAGGCCCCTCTGTTGTGGCTCTGTATTCTGTGACGAAGCAAAGCTTCAGTAGAGCTGATACACACGATGTGTTCTATCTTTTTTTTAAGACTGGCTTCAACAAAGCCAGCTCGTTTTCATTCTTCTTCTTCGATAATCAGACTTTAATACCTTAATACTGGAGGCTTATTATGCCAATTACAGTTCTTTCTGCCCTAACTAATCTATCCCCGTGAAAGCACATGTGCATTAACCCCCCTTGAGGAGAGAAGTGGTGCACGAGATCTTCATTCCTCTGGTAGAACGTTGTTAATGTCGGGCAGAAACCTTGTAAGGGTGCCCTCACACCAAAATACCTATGAGAGTGGAATCCGCGTTCCGCCAATGCATTTCAATGATAAGGGAGCGTTTTCTGCAGAAATCCTCTGCTGGCATGAAACCGCTTCACTCTCATTGAAATGCATTGGCGGAACGCGGATTCCACTCTCATAGGTATTTTGGTGTGAGGGCACCCTAACTCCACATTTCAACTTTTTACTACAGTATGTTACTTTGCAGGTATAAATTATAATATTATAAAACATACATAAACCACATTAGCCCTTTTTTTTATACATTGGCTATTTGAAAATAGCCAATCTACAAGCTCACAAAGCGTTGTGAGCTTGTAGATCTGCTATTTTTTTTATTTTTATTATTATTGTAATTTTACTTTTGGTACTTACATTTTGATGCGAAGTTGCGAACACTTTCATACTTTTACTCAAGTACATTTTGAATGCAGGACTTTTACTTGTAATAGAGTACTTGTACATTTCAGTATTGATACTTTTATTTTAGTAAAAAACTTTTTTCTTCTTCACCACTGCCGTAAATGAATGCCCACACAGGAGTGTCGCACAAAAGTAGGGAAAACACATTTTTTAAAATATTTGTAAAATAATAAAAAAACGTATTGATACTTTTACTTATGTAAAAGTATCAATACTGCAAAGTAGAAATACTCTGTTACTAGTAAAAGATTAAAAATTAAAAATTAAAAATGTACTTGAGTAAAAGTGCAAAAGTACTGTATTGTATCAAAATGTACCAAAGGTAGGAGGTACTCTTTATGCAACATGTCGCATTTCACAAGTTTACTAATGTATAAAATGGATGAAAATAATTGGAAAATCAAACTCACAATGTGTGGCATCGTGGCACATTGTGAGATGTGAAACTCACAGAATTCCATCATGAACACCAGTGAGGACCAACCACGTGAAGAAAGGCCGAAAAGTGGCGAAGCTGTCTCCCAAATTATTCTGTCATCAAAAGGTTTACTGCTGACTCCACAACAGAGTTGCCAATGGAGAACAGAGCAAAAGTCACAACTTAAAGGTAAAGTTTCACATTCGTCTATTTTCAAATGGCCGAAATGTGTATACTGTAGCGCAGAAGTGGTTAATGTATGTTTTGTAATAATAATCAAAATCTATAAAGTAACTAGTAACTAAAGTTTTCAAATTATTACAGTGGAGTAAAAGTACAATATTGTCCTCTGAGTTGTAGTGGAGTAAAAATAAAAGTACTGACAATTGGAAATACTCCAATAAAGTCAAAATGCCTCAAAATGTTATGATGTCATTGTGGGAAAGCACAATTATAAGCCAATCAAATTAATTGACTGTACTTAGACTACTTAATGTACTGGTCAGCTGTTGGGCGAGGGGCAGATTACACTGTGACATGAGTTTCAGACTATTTCAGACCGTTTTCAGAGAGACCACGTGACCTACTGTATCATACTATTATAATTTCTGCCTTTTCGGGGCGTGTCAGCGGGCCTTTAAGTACAATACTTGAGTGAATGCACTCAGTTACTGTACTTCACACCACTTCGTCTATGGTCCGACTCCTGGCAGGCCTGTCCGTTACCTGTGGTTCTGGTTGTGGTTGTGGTGGGACGGATTAGTCCGGCTCCCCCCTCCCTCAAATCACTCTGAGTCCAGATCAAAGGGGTTAAAGAAGGGATTAGGATTAAAACGGGCCTCAGTAGAACAGGTGTTAATCCTTTAAATTAGCCATGTAGCACAAGCAGGGCCCCCTCCGTCCCGCTTTCATCTCAGCACCTCACACTTTGCTGTTGGAACAGACCGAGAACTCAGCGAGAGGGGAAAGTTAAGCGCGTTGCGCTTGGCCAGGGGTGTACCGCACCAAATTCTGGGCCCTGCCTGGGTACAAGGATTCACTGTGCGGGGCCCCCCATGAAATGTTCTTCATAGGGGGAGGAGGGGTTTAAACCCATTTAGACTGGGAACGCATTATTACGCATTATTTTATGCTTTAACTATTGAAAAATAGCAAACCTACAAGCTCACAGCGCGGCACCGAGTGCCACGCTGCGAGCTTGTAGGTCTGCTATTTTTGAAAAGTCTTGAAAATGTCTTTGAAAAAGTCTTTGAAAACCTATGTTTCTATGTCAGTGGTGCTCAAACTTTTTCATGTGAAGATACTATGCCTAACTCTAACCCTAACCCTAACCTTAACCTCAGTAACCCAACTAAATTCAGACTAATGAACCTTCGGACTAATGAACCTTCGGACTAATGAACCTTCGGAATTATGGGCAGTCCCCATGGACCCCCAAAATTATATATATTTGGCCACGGACCCCCAGAAGCAAAATTTGTGTCAGAAATGTTCGCTTAAAAAATACATAAATTCAAAGATTTGCACACATTTTCAAGACTTTTCAAAAATGCTATTTTTCAATAGCTAAAGTATCAAATAATTAAGGCCCCTCCACCTTGGGCTCTAGTAACTCAGTCCCACTCCCACCACCCCCCTTGTGACACCCCTGCGCTTGGCCCCGTCCGTCCGTCCGTCCGTCCGTCCGTCCGCTCTCTCTCTCTCTCTCTCTCTCTCTGTGTTCCTGACCACAGCGAGTACAAAATGCTGCCGTTCTAAAATATCACTGGCACCATGCCTCTATCTGCATGCAGCCAGTGTTGCTGCATGGGACACCGTGCCTCTATCTGCATGCAGCCAGTGTTGCTGCATGGGACACCGTGCCTCTATCTGCATGCAGCCAGTGTTGCTGCATGGGACACCGTGCCTCTATCTGCATGCAGCGAGTGTTGCTGCATGGGACACCAAGCCTCTATCTGCATGCAGCCAGTGTTGCTGCATGGGACACCCTGCCTCTATCTGCATGCAGCCAGTGTTGCTGCATGGGACACCAAGCCTCTATCTGCATGCAGCCAGTGTTGCTGCATGGGACACCGTGCCTCTATCTGCATGCAGCCAGTGTTGCTGCATGGGACACCGTGCCTCTATCTGCATGCAGCCAGTGTTGCTGCATGGGACACCGTGCCTCTATCTGCATGCAGCCAGTGTTGCTGCATGGGACACCCTGCCTCTATCTGCATGCAGCCAGTGTTGCTGCATGGGACACCGTGCCTCTATCTGCATGCAGCCAGTGTTGCTGCATGGGACACCGTGCCTCTATCTGCATGCAGCCAGTGTTGCTGCATGGGACACCGTGCCTCTATCTGCATGCAGCCAGTGTTGCTGCATGGGACACCGTGCCTCTATCTGCATGCAGCCAGTGTTGCCGCATGGGACACCCTGCCTCTATCTGCATGCAGCCAGTGTTGCCGCATGGGACACCGTGCCTCTATCTGCATGCAGCCAGTGTTGCTGCATGGGACACCGTGCCTCTATCTGCATGCAGCCAGTGTTGCTGCATGGGACACCGTGCCTCTATCTGCATGCAGCCAGTGTTGCTGCATGGGACACCGTGCCTCTATCTGCATGCAGCCAGTGTTGCTGCATGGGACACCGTGCCTCTATCTGCATGCAGCCAGTGTTGCTGCATGGGACACCGTGCCTCTATCTGCATGCAGCCAGTGTTGCTGCATGGGACACCGTGCCTCTACTGCATGCAGCCAGTGTTGCTGCATGGGACACCCTGCCTCTATCTGCATGCAGCCAGTGTTGCTGCATGGGACACCCTGCCTCTATCTGCATGCAGCCAGTGTTGCTGCATGGGACACCGTGCCTCTATCTGCATGCAGCCAGTGTTGCTGCATGGGACACCGTGCCTCTATCTGCATGCAGCCAGTGTTGCTGCATGGGACACCGTGCCTCTACTGCATGCAGCCAGTGTTGCTGCATGGGACACCGTGCCTCTATCTGCATGCAGCCAGTGTTGCTGCATGGGACACCCTGCCTCTATCTGCATGCAGCCAGTGTTGCTGCATGGGACACCGTGCCTCTATCTGCATGCAGCCAGTGTTGCTGCATGGGACACCGTGCCTCTATCTGCATGCAGCCAGTGTTGCTGCATGGGACACCATGCCTCTATCTGCATGCAGCCAGTGTTGCTGCATGGGACACCGTGCCTCTATCTGCATGCAGCCAGTGTTGCTGCATGGGACACCCTGCCTCTATCTGCATGCAGCCAGTGTTGCTGCATGGGACACCCTGCCTCTATCTGCATGCAGCCAGTGTTGCTGCATGGGACACCGTGCCTCTATCTGCATGCAGCCAGTGTTGCTGCATGGGACACCGTGCCTCTACTGCATGCAGCCAGTGTTGCTGCATGGGACACCCTGCCTCTATCTGCATGCAGCCAGTGTTGCTGCATGGGACACCGTGCCTCTACTGCATGCAGCCAGTGTTGCTGCATGGGACACCCTGCCTCTATCTGCATGCAGCCAGTGTTGCTGCATGGGACACCGTGCCTCTATCTGCATGCAGCCAGTGTTGCTGCATGGGACACCGTGCCTCTATCTGCATGCAGCCAGTGTTGCTGCATGGGACACCATGCCTCTATCTGCATGCAGCCAGTGTTGCTGCATGGGACACCCTGCCTCTATCTGCATGCAGCCAGTGTTGCTGCATGGGACACCATGCCTCTATCTGCATGCAGCCAGTGTTGCTGCATGGGACACCGTGCCTCTATCTGCATGCAGCCATTGTTGCTGCATGGGACACCGTGCCTCTATCTGCATGCAGCCATTGTTGCTGCATGGGACACCGTGCCTCTATCTGCATGCAGCCAGTGTTGCTGCATGGGACACCGTGCCTCTATCTGCATGCAGCCAGTGTTGCTGCATGGGACACCCTGCCTCTATCTGCATGCAGCCAGTGTTGCTGCATGGGACACCCTGCCTCTATCTGCATGCAGCCAGTGTTGCTGCATGGGACACCGTGCCTCTATCTGCATGCAGCCAGTGTTGCTGCATGGGACACCGTGCCTCTATCTGCATGCAGCCAGTGTTGCTGCATGGGACACCGTGCCTCTATCTGCATGCAGCCAGTGTTGCTGCATGGGACACCGTGCCTCTATCTGCATGCAGCCATTGTTGCTGCATGGGACACCGTGCCTCTATCTGCATGCAGCCAGTGTTGCTGCATGGGACACCCTGCCTCTATCTGCATGCAGCCATTGTTGCTGCATGGGACACCGTGCCTCTATCTGCATGCAGCCAGTGTTGCTGCATGGGACACCGTGCCTCTATCTGCATGCAGCCATTGTTGCTGCATGGGACACCGTGCCTCTATCTGCATGCAGCCAGTGTTGCTGCATGGGACACCGTGCCTCTATCTGCATGCAGCCAGTGTTGCTGCATGGGACACCGTGCCTCTATCTGCATGCAGCCATTGTTGCTGCATGGGACACCGTGCCTCTATCTGCATGCAGCCAGTGTTGCTGCATGGGACACCCTGCCTCTATCTGCATGCAGCCATTGTTGCTGCATGGGACACCGTGCCTCTATCTGCATGCAGCCAGTGTTGCTGCATGGGACACCGTGCCTCTATCTGCATGCAGCCAGTGTTGCTGCATGGGACACCGTGCCTCTATCTGCATGCAGCCAGTGTTGCTGCATGGGACACCGTGCCTCTATCTGCATGCAGCCAGTGTTGCTGCATGGGACACCATGCCTCTATCTGCATGCAGCCAGTGTTGCTGCATGGGACACCGTGCCTCTATCTGCATGCAGCCAGTGTTGCTGCATGGGACACCGTGCCTCTATCTGCATGCAGCCAGTGTTGCTGCATGGGACACCGTGCCTCTATCTGCATGCAGCCAGTGTTGCTGCATGGGACACCGTGCCTCTATCTGCATGCAGCCAGTGTTGCTGCATGGGACACCCTGCCTCTATCTGCATGCAGCCAGTGTTGCTGCATGGGACACCGTGCCTCTATCTGCATGCAGCCATTGTTGCTGCATGGGACACCGTGCCTCTATCTGCATGCAGCCAGTGTTGCTGCATGGGACACCGTGCCTCTATCTGCATGCAGCCATTGTTGCTGCATGGGACACCGTGCCTCTATCTGCATGCAGCCAGTGTTGCTGCATGGGACACCCTGCCTCTATCTGCATGCAGCCATTGTTGCTGCATGGGACACCGTGCCTCTATCTGCATGCAGCCAGTGTTGCTGCATGGGACACCGTGCCTCTATCTGCATGCAGCCAGTGTTGCTGCATGGGACACCGTGCCTCTATCTGCATGCAGCCAGTGTTGCTGCATGGGACACCGTGCCTCTATCTGCATGCAGCCAGTGTTGCTGCATGGGACACCGTGCCTCTATCTGCATGCAGCCAGTGTTGCTGCATGGGACACCGTGCCTCTATCTGCATGCAGCCAGTGTTGCTGCATGGGACACCGTGCCTCTATCTGCATGCAGCCAGTGTTGCTGCATGGGACACCGTGCCTCTATCTGCATGCAGCCAGTGTTGCTGCATGGGACACCGTGCCTCTATCTGCATGCAGCCAGTGTTGCTGCATGGGACACCCTGCCTCTATCTGCATGCAGCCAGTGTTGCTGCATGGGACACCGTGCCTCTATCTGCATGCAGCCAGTGTTGCTGCATGGGACACCGTGCCTCTATCTGCATGCAGCCATTGTTGCTGCATGGGACACCCTGCCTCTATCTGCATGCAGCCAGTGTTGCTGCATGGGACACCGTGCCTCTATCTGCATGCAGCCAGTGTTGCTGCATGGGACACCGTGCCTCTATCTGCATGCAGCCAGTGTTGCTGCATGGGACACCGTGCCTCTATCTGCATGCAGCCAGTGTTGCTGCATGGGACACCGTGCCTCTATCTGCATGCAGCCATTGTTGCTGCATGGGACACCGTGCCTCTATCTGCATGCAGCCAGTGTTGCTGCATGGGACACCGTGCCTCTATCTGCATGCAGCCAGTGTTGCTGCATGGGACACCGTGCCTCTATCTGCATGCAGCCAGTGTTGCTGCATGGGACACCCTGCCTCTATCTGCATGCAGCCAGTGTTGCTGCATGGGACACCGTGCCTCTATCTGCATGCAGCCAGTGTTGCTGCATGGGACACCGTGCCTCTATCTGCATGCAGCCAGTGTTGCTGCATGGGACACCGTGCCTCTATCTGCATGCAGCCAGTGTTGCTGCATGGGACACCGTGCCTCTATCTGCATGCAGCCAGTGTTGCTGCATGGGACACCGTGCCTCTATCTGCATGCAGCCAGTGTTGCTGCATGGGGCACCCTGCCTCTATCTGCATGCAGCCAGTGTTGCTGCATGGGACACCGTGCCTCTATCTGCATGCAGCCAGTGTTGCTGCATGGGACACCGTGCCTCTATCTGCATGCAGCCAGTGTTGCTGCATGGGACACCGTGCCTCTATCTGCATGCAGCCAGTGTTGCTGCATGGGACACCGTGCCTCTATCTGCATGCAGCCAGTGTTGCTGCATGGGACACCCTGCCTCTATCTGCATGCAGCCAGTGTTGCTGCATGGGGCACCCTGCCTCTATCTGCATGCAGCCATTGTTGCTGCATGGGACACCCTGCCTCTATCTGCATGCAGCCAGTGTTGCTGCATGGGGCACCCTGCCTCTATCTGCATGCAGCCAGTGTTGCTGCATGGGACACCGTGCCTCTATCTGCATGCAGCCAGTGTTGCTGCATGGGACACCGTGCCTCTATCTGCATGCAGCCAGTGTTGCTGCATGGGACACCGTGCCTCTATCTGCATGCAGCCAGTGTTGCTGCATGGGACACCGTGCCTCTATCTGCATGCAGCCAGTGTTGCTGCACGGGAGTGGATGGAGTTGAGTGAAACAGCTGTGCTCTCTCTGCCTGCCTGCACCTGGGGTTAGGTAGAGCATACGCTTCCAGTTGTGTTCCTTTATTAATGGCTATTTTCTAATGTTTTTTCTGAGGAAGGACATACAGTACAGTACAGTACAGGGATCATCAATATGTCCGGTGCACGGACAAATGTGTCTGTGCCTCTTGTGGTAAGACTTGTCCTTGTCCGTGTGGCAAATTCTAGGTTTTCTGTTTTACACACCATTATAATGTTATTTTTATCATAAGACACATTTTATCCTTTATTAATAATAATATGTATCAAATCCATATACATAAAATATAGTTTATGCCCATACATGGAGATCCCTATCTGAACCAGCCACACAGATATGGGCCATGCCTTTGCCATCTGGCCAGTGATATCAATGACACCAGGGATCTTCATCATAAAAGGGATACCCATATACAGTATGGACTTTTACATAGGTGATGTCACCTGTGATAGGCCTATCACCTGTGATGTCACAGTGACAAGGGAACCAACCCATAGACTGCAAAAATGTGTACTGACTGACTGACTGACTGACTGACTGACTGACTGACTGACTGACACACACAGTATGGTTATCCAAGGTTTGATATTTGATGAGGTGATGTCACATGATGTCACGTGACATCACTTCCTGTACTGACACAGATGGAGACAAGCTGCAACATTTCTCATGGTATACTGTGACCTTCGGTCGCAATAATGTCTAGCAATGGGAGTGTATATGTCATAGTCTAATAGAGAACCAGCACGTTCAAGACGCGGAGCGTTCGCCGTGCGGTGCCGGGGCGGCGCCGGGGCGGCGCCGGGGCACCCACAGCAACGTGTTCCAGGCGGAGCCTGGCGGAGCCCCAGACACGAAGCCCAACCGAGTTACGAAGCCCCCCTGTATCCACGAAGCCCCAAGCGGCGCGAAGGCCAGCGGTCCTTGGTCCTGCTCTTCGCCCCCGAGCGCCGTAGGCGCGAGTGGCCGCGAAGAGCGGGCCAGGGCCGCGCGGCCGGCGGAGCGCCGCGCGAGTTACGAAGCCGTGGTGGACGCAATCGTTATATTAATATTTGCCCAGGCCGTAAGGCCTGGGCAAGCGCACGATAATGGCTAAGCTAGGCTAGGCTAGGCTAGGCTAGGCTAGGCTAGGCTAGGCTAGGCTAGGCTACGTAAACAACGTCGCAAATATAGTCGCAAACGAGTGACGTCAGCGCCTTCACTAGTAAATGCATAGAGTATGAGTGAATGGCTGTCGTACGCCACCTGGTGGTGATTAGTGTGTGGTGAACTACAAAACGAGCGCTCTTACAATGAACGTCCTGGGTTACCCAAACATCCTGTAACATATATACTAGTAAGACGCTATATCCACCTCTTTCCGCGGGAATTCATTGGAGAATGTTTTGCACCACACTGCACCACACTTCCGGTTAACAGCAGACATACAAGCTCACGTCGCGTTGCAGATGCAGCCGTTGTGAGCTTGTAGATCACACCCGGCTGCGGCGCCGGAAGCTCCGTCCAATTTCTGCGCAATGTGCGATGGGATGTTGGAAACTTCTGGATAGGATATCGATGACATCAGGGATCTTCATATATGGGCATAAAAGGGATTCTGGGGAATACCAATACATGAACTTTTACATAAGTGATGTCACCTGTGATATCACCCGTGATGTCACAGTGATGTGTCAAGGGAACCACAGTGTCAGGCGTGACCTTCATATGTGGACAAGGTGGGCCGGACATCACAGTGACATCAGAGCATGATGTCAGAGCGGCAAACCCATAGACTGTTAAAATGTCCACGTCTACATGCGGACAAACTATGACGTTTATCATAGTAACCTGCGACCTACAGTAACTACAGTCATATACTGTATACTAGCGTACATAAAGTGTAATGGGAGCATGTGTAACACTGGCATGGAGACTGGGCTCCACACCTCGCTGTATAAAATGTTGAAACACGGTCGACTGTGTGTTGACACATACTGTACCATGTTGACGTGGACTCGCTCATGAATCAGAGCAGGCACGATATGGTGGTGTGGTGTGAGTGTGTGTGCGTGCGTGCAAGTGCGTGAGTGAGTGACAGGAGGCGTTGACACCAGTCCAAGGACAGCAACACCACCACCACTACAGTCCTTTCCCATCAGCCTCTTCAGCAGCACACACTGCCTCCAGGGGCGTCACAAGGGGGGGGGGGAGTGGGACTGAGTCACTAGGGCCCAAGGTGGAGGGGCCTTAAGGGGGCCTTAATTATTTTATACTTTAGCTATTGAAAAATAGCAGATATACAAGCTCACAGCAAGCATGTAGATCTGCTATTTTTGAAAATCTTGAAAATGTGTGCAAATCTTTGAATATATGTATTTTTTAAGCTAACATTTGTAACTAAAATGTCCCTGGAACTAAATATTTTTAGATGGGGGTACATTTATTGTTATCACATTTGTGTCTTAGGAATGCGACAAAAAACTAAAAATGTTATTGAACTCTAGTCTCCATGGCGTGACTAATCAATAGAAAAATAGTCATTTTGGGGGGTGAACTACTCCTTTAAAGGATTTGAAATATTCAAGACTTGCACAAACTTCACAATTTCTCAAAAAATAGCAGATATACAAGCTGGCGTGCCGCGCTGTGAGCTTGTATATCTGCTATTTTTTCAATAGTTTAAAGCACAAAATGTGAGTGAATCATTGTACCCAGGGCCCACAACGTGGTGACACCCCTGACTGCCTCTCTCTCTCTCTCTCTCTCCTCTCTCTCTCTCTCTCTCTCTCTCTCTCTCTCTCTCTCTCTCTCTCTCTCTCTCTCTCTCTCTCTCTCTCTCTCTCTCTCTCTCTCTCTCGTCGCCACCAGCCTCCGCCCCATGCTGTCAGGCCTCCTTGTCACAGCTTGGACTTTTCTCCTCGAATCATCTTCATCTCACAGCGAGAGGGAGAGACCCCGCACGGGCCCCGCCCCCCTCCGTTACCCACACAGCAGAACCCAGAGGGGGAAGCCTCTGTGTGTGTGTGTGTGTGTGTGTGTGCGTGCGTGCGTGCGTGCGTGCGTGCGTGCGTGCGTGCGTGCGTGCGTGCGTGTGTGTGTGTGTGTGAGAGAGAGAGAACTGGGCCGAATGAAAACGCTGGCGTCGAACTAAAAAAAGACACACACAAAAAAGAAATCGACATGCCAAACCTACATGGGAAAAAAAAGAAAACAGAAGCAAACCCTTGGAGAGACAGCCTTCCATTCCATACCCCCCCCCCCCCCACACTCCCCCCCCCCACCCCCCACCCCCACCCCCCATTGCCCCCCGTTACATCCGCCGGCAACTTCCAGTTCACCTCGCCTTGGCGCTTAAAGGCAGCTAATTAGCGATTTTGTGACAGAGGGGGTAAAGTTGCAGCGGTGATGAAGCCACCACTCCCCGCAGAGCTGCTGTCTGCTGCCACAGTAACCAGGTTTGGCCACTAGGCTGGCTTAATGCCCCCCACCCCCTCCTTGCCCCCCCCCTACCCCCCCAGTCTGCCCCGTCCCAGGCTAGGCCTTGCCATCTGGTTGGCCTGGTAACAGCCGGCACCCGCTCTCTCTCTCTCTCTCTCTCTCTCTCTCTCTCTCTCTCTCTCTCTCTCTCTCTCTCTCTCTCTCTCTCTCTCTCTCTCTCTCTCTCTCTCTCTCTCTCTCTCTCTCCTGCTGGTCACAGAACACAGGAAGACAACCAAGGGAAGGTCAGGATAGTCAGTAAGAGAGAGAAAGGGAGAGCGAGAGGGAGAGAGAGAGAGAGAGAGAGAGCAGAGATGGAGTGGTGAAGGTGGGCTGTACGGGGATGAGGAGGGTCAGATGAAGTAATGGATGAGAGCAGGGACGTGCAGAGAATGTTAGAGAGGCAGGGGCTGAAATGTCTTAAAAGGCCTTTTGGTCTCCAAAAGGCCTCCAAGCCAAAAGGCCTCCAAGCTCACAGGAGGTCGGCTATTTTCGGTGCGTGATACCAAACTGAACTAAGCATAATCAAGTGAATACTGAAGATGGCGTACAGCATGGATTTCTACACAGAGAGGGACAAGTTCAGGAGAGTTTGGACAAGGCAATTCTCTTGAATGCTGCCTTCAAGTATGGCATGGAAAGAGGGGGCATTTGCATTTCTTTCACCATAGTAAAAACTGCATTTGTGTTGGTCTGGAAAGGGCACTTTTTTACCGACGGGGTAAAAGGGCAGGGGCTCAAGCCCCCTTTGATGTCTATGTGTGTATGCACGTGCCAGGATGAGAGTAAAGGACCACAGCAGAGGGAAAGGACACCGCTTCACTTTAGCTGCCACCCTCAGCGTGTCAATGACTGATGTAGTACCCCTCCCTGTCTACGCCTCCATTAGAGAGAGAGAGAGAGAGAGAGAGAGAGAGAGAGAGAGAGAGAGAGAGAGAGAGGGAGAGGGAGAGAGGGGGGGGGGGGGAGAAAGAGAAGGTCTGGTGTAAGTCAGCGTGTGTGCGTCCGTGAACACAGCGCACTGCTGTACTCGAACCGATCCTGACAGAGGCGCACAGCTGGATCAAAATACTGCTGCATTCACCCACAATGCAGCAGTAGTTCCCGGCCGCACATCCACAGCAGATGACCTGCTCGGAAGGTCGGCAGAAGAGAAGTTTGTATTATAAAGAAGCAATGGGAAGATAAATGCAGAGGTGGAAAAAGTACTCATATTTTGTAAAAATATACATATATAAGTATGTATACATATACAAGTAAAAGTATCAATACTGCACTCTATGTACTCCGGCGTTACAAGTAAATGTACAGAATTCAAAACGTACTTGAGTAAAAGTATGAAAGTGTTTGCATCAAAATGTACGTAAAAGTGCTAAATGTTTGAAAATAGCAGATCTACAAGCTCACAACGCGCCGCATCGCGACACGTTGTGAGCTTGTAGGTCAGCTATTTTCAAACAGCCATGGTATAAAATAAGGCTAAAGTGGTTTATGTGGTTTAGTGACTTTGACCGGCTTTGGGAGACGTATATGAACACAATGGAAACAAGAACCTAAAGGAAATAATGATGTGTGGCTAAAGAGAAAGAGAGAACAGGAGGAGGAAAGGACAAGAAAAAGTAAAAGAAAAGAAAAGGATGATGTGAACAATGTCATTTGATGGGCATGTGCAGGTGGTATGTGTATGTGTGTGTAAATGTGAGTAAATGTGTGTGATTATATGTATTGTGTTGTGTGTAAAAAAAAAAAAGTGGTTTATGTATGTTTTATAATATTATAATTTATACCTGCAAAGTAACTACTAACTAAAGTTTTCAAATACATGTAGTGGATTTAAAGTACAATATTTGGAACTGAGATGTAGTGGAGTAGAAGTAAAATATTGTAAATTGGAAACACTCAAGTAAAGTACAGATACCTCCAAATTGTACTTAAGTAAATGTACTTAGTTACTTTACACCACTGCAATTCAGCGGTAGTTCCCACCCGCACACATCCACAGCAGATGACTGACCCGCTCGGAAGGTCGGCAGAAAGTTTGGTATTATAAAGAAGTGACGACGGGAAGATAAATGCACAGTAAGAACACACACACACACACACACACACACACACACACACACACACACACACACACACACACACACACACACACACACACACACACACACACACACACACACACACACACACACACACACACACACACACACACACACACACTGTAGCAGTAGCGTTTCTTTAGTAAGCAAGCAGGGTTCATTTGATTGATCCCCTTGTATATACAGTATTTTCTGCGCCTGCCAACGGGCAACGCTGCGGAAAACATCTCAATTCGATTGAAGCGAGAAAGATTTGCAACTCGCACCGTAGCCCTCCCTCCCTCCGTATTTATGATGCATAAAATGCTTGTGTGCCCCCGGTTGGTTGATGGATGGACGTCCTCCATGCTGATAAGCCCAAAAATGCCTGTGGGCCACAACGTCTAATAAATCTGTAATGGAGTCAATGTAACCCTGAACCAAGCTCTGCCTGCTTAACAGAGACAGTAAAAGCCCACGTATTTTTCATAATGTACTTGCATGATGTGCCAAAGACACAATGCACCATGGGTGCCCACTGGCAACAACATAGTACCCACAAGTAGGGGTGGGCGATATGGTGATAATTATCGTTGAGACGATACAATGTCTACATGATATGCTTTTTTAGACGTATAGTGAATATCGTGATACAATTGTGGGAGCCTTGTAAAAAATCCTGTTAATACAGAGGTTCATTGCAGAATTCAATTTAAACCTGCATTTTGGTCTAAATCAGAAGTTCTCAAATTTTAAAATGTCAAGGTCTCCACTTAACTCTGACAGTATACAAATAAAACCAAATGGACCCGTACTTGTAAAGTTCAATTTAGACTTCCCAAAAGGAACCCAGAGAGTCTAGTTTTTGTCAAGTAACTTGAAAAATAACCATGAAAACCAACGTGAAAAAGAATCGTGATAAAATCGTGTATCATGATACAGCTTGGGAAAATATCGTGTATTTTTCCATATCGCCCACCCCTTCCACAAGTACGACTGTACTGTACTACTCCTCACCAGAGCCTTCTCTCCTGCATCAGCCTCAATGCTGCCTCCCATTCATCCTTCCTATACTGCAAGGGGTCTTCAACGTTCTCAGGCCAAGGACCCCTTAGTTGAGCGAGAGATGAAGCAGGGAGGGACCCCACAACCTTTTCATAGATTCCATATAGTTTCATTGTTTGACAGTACAATCATCAGTGTTTAGGATTCATGTCAATGTGTGTTTTCAGATATTTAACCACTTGAACCGTCAATACTTAATAAACTTAACCTTTCACTCTGTACTTGTCTGCTCTTTTCCCCCTCTAAACCAAACCTCTTGCTGAAAATAGCCGATCTACAAGCTCACAATGCCCGTTGTGTGCTCGTAGATGTGCTATTTTTGGCTAATGTTCTCAGAATATGGATGCTAGGGTTCAAGTGGTTAAAAAGGTTAAATAGGAGAAAAAAAGGTTTCTATCACACAAAGATTTGGAGGACCCCCTGTAGTAACTCTGAGGACCCCCTAGGGGTCCCGGACCCCCTGTTGATACTGCCTTTCTTATTAAAGGAGAAATGGGAGCGGGCCGCCCAACTCTCCTAAAAAAGAAATACATTAAAGTTTCATAAGAAATCTTCACCAATTATTCAATGTGTTCTCTTGCGGCCACAGTCACTTTCTCTGCATTTGTTAACCGATGCCATCGGGACGTACGCGACGAAGACAACTCACTCGATAGTGTGCCGTGTAAATGCAAATGCAAAGTGTAAAGCTTGCAGGAGTCTAGCCATGCTGCCGCCAGGAGGGGCAAGCATCAGCAATTTTGGAGACAGGGTTAGTCTCTCCGTGTGACCCTCATTCACTCTGCACTCTCAGTCTCTCCATCTCTGTCTCCCTCTCTCTCTCTCTCTCTCTCTCTCTCTCTGTCTCCCTCTCTCTCTCTCTCTCTCTCTCGCCCATCCTCTCTCCCTAGGTCAGCCAAAGCTCCTCTGCGGTGGTGGAAAAAGTACTACAATTTATTTCGCTTGAGTAAAAGTATCAAGTAGAAATATTCGGTTACATGTAAAAGTCCAGTATTGTTGAATTTACCTGAGTAAATGTACAAAAATGTTGGCATCAAAATGTAAATTACCAAAAGTAAAAAGTACTCATTATGCAGAATGTTTGTACGTGATTGTATAAAAAAATGTATGAATGCATGTATGTATGTATGTATGTATGTATGTATGTATGTATGTATGTATGTATGTATACATGCGCCGGCACATCTTGTCCGTATACATACGAGTAACGCCTGACACTGTGGTTCCCCTGACACATCACTGTGACATCACAGGTGACATCACGGTGATGTCAGATACTCAGAGCAGGGATCTCCACATATGGGCATAAACAGGTGACATCACAGTGGTGTGGCTGGTTTCAGACAGGGATCTCCATGTATGGGCATAAAAGGGATTGTATGTTGTGATGTCATGGGAACCACTCTAACAGAATCCCTTTTATGCCCATATATGGAGATCCCTGATGTCATCAATATTAAACCCATATCTAACAGGGGCATAAAAGGGATTGTTAGGGATCTCCATATATGGGCATAAAAGGGATTCCTTCACAGATGATGCCCTGTTAGAAGAACCACACTAACAGAATCCATATATGGCCAAAAAACCTCATATCTCCAAGTTTCAAATTTGTAATTTTTTTCACCAAGTAAAGCCCTGCTTCATCATACAAAGCTGTCGTACAAAATTAAACTAGTGAAAACAGCCGATCTACAAGCACACAACGCCTTGCGGTGCGAGGCGTTGTGTGCTTGTAGATCTGCTATTTTCACTAGTTTAGTTCATTTTTTAAATGATAAATACAAAACAAACGGTCTTGGACATACAAGGTTTCCACCCGACAACGACGATATGCATGTTTTGTAATATATTCAAAATCTTATAGTAAAGTATAATATTTGTCACTGAGATGTAATTGGAATTGAAAATACTCCAGTAAAGTAAAAATAAAAACTAAAAAAAAGACTCACAGTACTTGAGTACATACTGTACTTAGTTACTTTGCACCGCTGCTCCTCTGTCCTTCCTCCTCATTCTATTTCATGCCTCGTCCGTCCTCTCGCGCGGCCCTCATCCATCACCGCCCGGCTGCCTCCCCCCTCCTCCCCCTTCCCCCCCCCTCCAGTCTCCTGGACCAGGCTGGCCAGACAGCGGCTGCACGCACTCGGCTCCACCGCTGCTGACACGTTAGCTCTACGCGGTGACTCATCATTTCATCCAAACTCCCAGTGTTGTGGCACACTGGCACTCCCCACGACAACATCCTAACATCTCTGTCGAACATCTCCCGCTAACATAACGGGAAAAAACCTGAGGCTCCGATCAAGCACGCGTTTACGATCCAATCATAACCCGCGTGTAACACAGCTTGTCAGAACACATAATGGCAATTATGTGACGCCACCACGTAAACTAATGGCTTGACGGCATTGCGACGACGCATGCATGCGTGCGTCGGTATTTAATCTGACAGTGGCTCGTTCAACGGCTCCGCGAATAGCTGAATTAAATCACTCAGCGTGTCACACAAGTTGAGTCATGACCATAACATGCTACACAAAGTGACATTCTGGTTGTATATTATTCATCGGCAGCGACTCACTCAGAACCCGTTTCAATTGCGGGCGTCGACAGTGGTCTTAATGACACTGACACAGGTGAATGTCATAGGCTGGATTTAAAGCTGGATTTAGACTGCAGTCAAATCTAGCCTAAAGCTGATTTATTTCTCAGATCTGATCTTTTGGCCTGACTGTTCACACTGCGTTTGCAAGTGACCAGATCTGATCTGTGTGTTCAGACTGATTTTAACAACATCAACCCAAAGCCGCCCTGTGTCGACATCTGCTTTGGTTACCGTGGTAACGGCATAGGCGTCATGACTTTTCTCTCTTTGAGTTAAGAAAATATAACAAAATGTCTGACATTGCAGACAGGACCTTGTGAACCCATTTTCTGCCATGCCGTGAGATATGTCTTCATATCTTGCCTAAATTGTTCCTGTATTCCTATACTGTCGACCCTCTGTCCACTGAATGCTGCTCGCCAATTTTTTCTGTATTTTAAAACTTAGGCTGAACTATTGTTTTATTTTCATAACACCCTCAAAGTGCAATTCTCGCACTCTGTAATGACATCAGTGGCGCTCGGGTCAAGCTGCAAGTGACGTTTTTGACAGTTTCATATGTGACTCGTTAGATCAGGTTACTGCGTTCAGACTGAGACACATCTTTAGAAATCAGATTTGAATCAGGTTTCAAACCACCTCTGGATGTGGTTTGGACAGCCCAGCGGATAGTTGGAGGTGAGCTTCCCTCCCTCCAGGGAATATACAGTATGACAAGCGATGTGTGGCCAATTAGGCTAAAAGAATTGTCGGGGACGTCCACCATCCTGGCCACGGCCTGTTCAGGCCAGTAACCCGGCCGCGGCAGCCGCACTCAAAGACTTTGGAGTACATTCTTTCTGGCCGCCATTAGACAAATGAACAAACACTGAACATTACCTGGCCCGGATTATATGGCCATATGTCTGTGGCTAAGTATTGGCATTTTGCACAAGTTTGCACTTTGCACAATTATGCAAGTTGCACTTGAGCTTTTGCACTTTTAGGTAACTTAGATCTTAGACTATTAATTAAGCAGTGTAGTTTTAACAACTTAACACTGATTTTAATGTGGTATTTTAAGACTGTATAGCTGCTGCCTTGGTTTTAGCACACAATGGCCTTTACCTGTACTGGTATTGTTGACAATAAAGTTGAACCTGAACCTGAACCTGGATTGTAAAAATCGGATTTCATGTGACCTGCATGTGACCTGTGTGCATTTAGATTAATTTAAGCAAATCGGATTCCATAGTCCTTTATTGGGACTTGCAGAGGCATTGCTCACTTTTTTTTCTCCGCTGCCTCTGTGAGGAAGCTAACGCTGATGAAAATCACTCGGAGCATCGAGGAGGGGTTTCGGGGCCCTCCGTGGCCTACGTTTCGCTGCCCGCCCTCCCCATATTCAGTATATAGGTCTCACTCTACGGCTCTTTGATGTGGTCGGTGGGGGAAGGCCTGGCGATGATGATGATGATGTAATGGCGGTGAAACCCAGAGTCTGACAGTTCAGGAGTTTCCACCCCTCTGCTCTGTCCCATAGCAGCTACAGTACATCTTCCCACAACCCCACACCCCTAAGAAAAGAAAGAAGAGGGGGGAAGGCAAGGCACTCCTCAAAAACTCCCCCAGAGGAGCACAGCAGATGTGTCTGTTCTCCCCGTGCATCAATCATCCGTGGGCCTTTCATCATGCACACTTGTACACTGCGCACGCCATATTCTGTGTTGTCGGCCCGTGTGAAAGTAAACAAAAGTTTTCAGAACACACACAAGGGCAAAACAGAGATGTATTTAAATACTGTACACCCATTGGTTTGCGACATATAACACACAAAGAAAGATACAAACACAGATGTGGAAAATATAGCCAGGAATACATGAAGAAAAGAAGGCGTTCCGTTGTTGTGGATACAAGGGGGACCAGGCAACACGAGCATCCCTCGTGAGTATTGTGGATTTTCTAAAAACAGAGAACTGAACAAGTGCACTGTCTGAAAAGTTTTGCTTCAAGACGGTAGAAACGCATGAGAATACATTTTGTTTGTGGAGTGTTAGCCCAAGAAATGTGGCGATGATCCGTCCAGCGGTTTTAGGGTTTAGTTTAGTTTAGGCATTTAGCAGACACTTTTAATCCAAAGCGACTTACAACTAGAAGCAGTGCTCTTCCGAGCACAGGTCTCCACCAGGCCATGCGTCCTGGTGGTGCTACTGTATAATAGGCCAATGTAAAAAGGCTGGAATATGTTCTTCACCTTAGACCTTTCATGGCAATCGGACACTGTATGCATGATTTGAGGCATTGTGTTCCAAAAATGTGTTTTACTGAAGTCTACCTGCTGGTGGCGCTATAAAAGGCCAACATGAAAAGGGTAGCATTTGTTCCTTGACATAGTGGGAACATGTGTGGCAAATGTCACGGTAATTGCAAGCTGCGTTGATTTGAAGCATTTTGTTCAAAAACTGAGCAATCCCGCAAACTTTGGAAGCCAATATTAGCCAATTAGGATGGAATATGAAATATCAGACGGATCGGACTTGATCACATGACTATGGAGATACTGTGTACCGATTTGCATGATTTTTGGATCAAATCTCAAGGAATAATAGGAAAAATTGTGTTTTACATAAGTCGGCCTCCTGGTGGCGCTATAAAAGGCTGATGTGAAAAATGCAGGGAAAGGGTTTTTCCTTGGCCTCTAGGGAGTGCGCTTACAAAGTTTGAAACTGATCGGTGGAGTTATAGATAAAACCACAAATCGGCCTGTTATAGCGCCACCATGAGGCTGCTTTCAAAAATTTGAAGTGGCATTTCTTCTTCGACCTAGTGGGAACGTGTGTGCGCGATTTCATGATAATTGCACTTTGCGTTTGGGATTTGAGGCATTTTGTTCCAAACGGCTCAATCCTACAAACTTTGGAAGCCAATCTTAGCCAATCAGGATGGAATATGAAAAATCAGACAGATCCGTGTCGATCACATGACTGTCGAGATACTGCCTACCGATTTGTAGGATTTTTGGACAAAATCTGTAAGAGTAGTGCACAGAAATGTGTCTTGCGAACATCGGCCACTAGGTGGCGCTAGAAAAGGCCCATTTGAAAAATTTAGGGCAGAGGTTCTAGATTGGCATCCAGGGAATGTGTGTGCTCACTTTGGCAGCGACCGGGCCAACGGCGACTGAGATTAGGTGCACACAAACTGCGAGGACGCACGGACGCACGGACGCACGCACGGACGGACGGACGGACGGACGGACGCACGGACGGACGGAGGGGAAAACATACTCTCCCTCAGCCTTCGGCTGGTGGAGACAATAAGCAGGTAATACATCACTATAATAAGCAAGATAATATGTCCGAACATCAACAACAATATAACAAATGGATAGGAATATCAATCTAGAAAAACAATAACATAGGTAGACCACGCACCTAATCAGTAAAAAAACGTTTCTAAAACCAAAAAAATGCTAACTAGCTTCATGTATGGTCAATGAGTGATATAGTAGTGCTATGGGTTTGGATGGAGTCTGAAGAGGTGAGTCTTCAGTCCACGGCGGAAGCTAGGGGAGTTTATTCCACAGTTTGGGAGCCAGGAGGGCAAATTGTCTAGGACGAGTGGATTTTTGTACTGGGGTTTTTAGCGAGGATTCTGTCAGCATCCCTGTGTTGGCTGATCTGAGCGAACAGGTGGGGCTGTAGGGGTTGATCAGGTTTTGGAGGTATGGAGGAGCCGTACCTTTGGCTGCTTTGAAGGTCAGCATCAGGGTGATTACTGCGGACAAACACACAGACAGACATACAGAATGACCCTCTTATAGATGGCTAGCCTACTGCAGAACCATGGCATAAATACAAGAGAGAGAGATACCACTAGAATAAGTAAGTACAGCAACCAGCTCTTACATTCGGATAAAATACAGCTACTTCAACAGCATTATAATCCCTGGCAGGGACGTGCTGGCCATTGGGAAAGGGGGGACAACTCCCGAACGGCCGGTTCATTCCCGGCCGGTCCAGGCCGGCTATTAGGGAAAAAACGTAAATAAAATGTCGGCCTTTGTTCCATTTCGGGGGCTGGGCGGCCAACAAAGTAAATCGTCACTGTCGGGCAGAAACCTCTTATCTCCAAGTTTCAAATTTGTAAATTTTTTCGCAAAGCAAAGCTGCTTCATCATACAAGGCCGATGCACAAAAGTAGTGAAAACAGCCGATCTACAAGCACACAACGCCTTGCACCGCGAGGCGTTGTGTGCTTGTAGATCGGCTGTTTTCACTAGTTTAAATCATTTTTAAAATGATAATACAAACATACAGACATACAAGGTTTCCACCCAACAACGACAAAATATAACTCATGTAATTGGCCCACTGCCTTGTCACTTTGTCACAAATCTTTGAGTAGCAGCAGCGCTATAGAGAGACCTCTCCAACTCTTTTTCCCAGGCTGAATCAGGGGCCCAGCATGTCCCTGATCCCTGGTGTTGTTATTCGTCGTTATAGGCAAAAATGTACAGAAAATAGAATATCTATAAGCTACTTGTAGATCATCTAAGTTCGCAATGCGTTGTACAATAGAGTATAGAGGGGTTAAGTGGTTACTGCCGTATGGAATACAGTGCAGCATCGGCCACCAAGTGACAAACTGACAAAACAGACAGACAGGCTGGAGGAATCACACATTCACTATTAGCACCCACCCACACAACATTCATTATCACACAGACATGAAATGACAGATACAACGAACAACGTGTGACTGACGCTACAACACTAAAGAGGTGTGATCTTCATTTTCACCCACCATTTGGAGGGGAAAAAAACCTTTCAAGGTGCGTGGTGATGTATACACTAAAATCATTATCTAAACTAGAATTGGATTCAGGAACGAAAAAGATTAATGGGGGCATTGCATTGCTTGCTTGTAGACTTGTATTCATAGGAGAATGGATCGTACACAGTGGCAAAAGTTACTTTTTCATTTTTTATTACATGTCAAGATGAGAACAAACGTTTCGGCTATCCAGCCTTCTTCAGTGTATCTCTGGTGTAGATACATTGCTTGTAGACTTGTGCATGAACTCACTGTTCAGGCATTTACGTGTTTTCAGCTGACCTTATCTTGGCTGAAGCGGAGTGGAACGCACGTATGTGAGCGGTGATGGAGGGAGACTGGCACCGAAGATTTCACGTCAAAACTCCAAGACTTGTCACCCCGATATCTTAAAGAACATCACCTCCCATTTCAGGCTTCCACAACCTGACATGTGAATTCCTGGCCGTCCGGAGCCTGCAGTGTGTTGTACTCCAGTCTCCACCTATTAGCTGCTCGGTGAGGTATGAACGGTATGCCTCTGAGCGCGGACGCATCGTGACTGCCTGAGTGACTGTGTATGTGGGAACAGGGCTAGGATGTCCTGCCCTGACACTGGAGGAGTACCGGGGGGGCACATATTTCTGAAGAAGAAAACTTTAAGACTTATTTCTCAGTTCTCACGCTGCTAGGGGGAACGCCGTGTCAAAGGAGGGACAGAGAGAGAGGGCTTTTTTCTAAGGGGCTTCGGGGCGAATATACGCTCCGGCTGCATGACGGCGGATCCCAGATTTGAGCACTCTGCGATTCCTGTCCGCTAGCATGCGTGACATGTGACCACGAACGCTGCCAGATTACATATGTCTGTGACGACTCTTGCACATGAGTGCTTGTAGATCTGCTATTTTCTCTAGTTTAAATCATTTTTAAAATGATAAATACAAAACGAAAGGTTTTGGACATACAAGGTTTCCACCCCACAACAACGACATGTGCGTGTACTTGTAGTGAACACATGTGTGCTGTAAAAAGCGGAAGTGTGCGCGGACGCGGTGTGATAGGGCAGGGGGGGGGGGGGGGGGGGGCGTTTTTCACCTCCACCTTTTGGGTTGGTTCCACCAACCCGGCGGTGTGCAATGGTACAGCGTTTGGGGCCACTTACTATGCAGATACACATAGAGCTTTCTAAAAGGGGATAACTGGTCTATTCAGCTCTGCAGCACTTATCAGCCCATCCAGATGGTATACAGGGCAGCTCTCTGACAGGCCAGAACACGGCTCTCCAGCTGCTCTGCCACCCTCAAATCTCCCTGACCTAAATCTGCTTCTCTCAGGCAGGGGGAAGATAGCCATGGAGAGAGGAGAGGACACCTCCAAAATGTCACATTTTACACACAGCTGACATCAACACTCTATGACCAGGTCAGAGAAAAATTAAGCCATTAACACATTATTATTACGCATTATTTTATGCTTTAACTATTAAAAAATCACACCCGTGTGAACTGAGCGGTGGTCGTGGAGGCTGTGCAACAGCACTACTGGGTGGGTGCAGCGGGGTTAGTGTGCTTTACAATGCTGTAGTTTCTTCACACACTCTAATTTATTTGACCCTAAAACATTCAGTTTGTTAATAATAATAATAATACTTGACCACACATGCTGACCCACCCTTCCCCCCTGTGTGTGTGTGTGTGTGTGTGTGTGTGTGTGTGTGTGTGTGTGTGTGTGTGTGTGTGTGTGTGTGTGTATGTGCGTGTGCGTGTGTGTGTGTGTGAGAACAACAGCGCCCCTCCCTTAACATGTGTGGTCAGAAAAGGTACTGCAGGCTTGAGGCTACATACACGGACGGCCGGACGGCCGGACGGACGGACGCACGGACGGACGCATACCCACACACACGGCCACGTATAGGAGACGGTGTGACCACCGCTCAAAAATAGCAGATGTACAAGCTCACAGTGTGGCACTGAGTGCCGCGCTGCGAGCTTGTAGATCTGCTATTTTTGAAAAATGTATTTTTTTGAATATGTCAGTGGTGCTCAAACGTTTTCATGTCAAGGACCCCCAAAATGATATGTGTTTGGCCACGGACCCCCATCTCAAAATATTTAGTTCCAGGGACCCCCCCCAGAAGCAAAATGTGAGTTATAAATGTCCGCTTAAAAATTACATAATATTCAAAGATTTCCACAATAGCAGATCTACAAGCTTGTGAGCTTGTATTATCCTTAATCGATTAACCAGTTCTTTACTATCAACAACAATTCTATACGTTCATCCTCTTCGGGTACAAACCATGTAGCATAAATATTTTTTCTTTAAATATCGCCCGCTTCACGTTCTGATGTTGGCCACTACTCTGGAGGAGTTGGGGGGGTTACGTGCCTTGCACAAGGGCACCTTCATGGCATCTGTTGAGGGAGGTGGGTGTCGGTGCATTACTCTTTTTACATTCCATTGCCGGGTTTTCCCAGCTGACCGAAAGCCCATTTCTCCTAACCTTTAGGCTACCAACCACCCCATTACCAGTTTATTATGCACATTGTGCAACAACACACTGTAATAATAGCAACTGCATGCTTTATTTAAAAGTCAAGAGCCACTGGACTACATTATTTTTCAGCACCAAATTACTTCAGCCTTTCCGGGTTTAGGAAATATCAAGTAAGGCATAAGGTTACAGCATTAATTAAGAGATGTTTCTATTGTCACTGGATGGCAATATTAGGCTGTACTCATTTCTCATAGTGACATTATGATATTTACTAGATCATCAATTCCTGAAGTAAGCTATAATGATACAACACATTGCTTTATTATTATATACTAGACGGCGGCCGAGCGTCTAGTCGGCGACCATTGCCAACTCTGGAACAATGTAAATAGGGAATGAATGCCCCGCCCTTTAATGCAAACTCCATTATACCTGTTGTCATAGGATCTGTTTTGACCATTTGTTTGCCTGTGTCCATTTATGCCCATATATGGAGTTATCTGTCTGTCTGCGTCCATTTTATGCCCACATATGGAGATCTCTGTAGGACCCGTATTAACCATCTGTTTGCCTGTGTCCATTTATGCTCATATTATGGAGATATCTATATATATCTGTCTGCATCCATTTTATGCCCATATACAGTATATGGAGATCTCTGTATCTGTTTGTCTGTGTCCCTTTATGCCCATTATGGAGATCTCTGTATCTGTCTGTGTCTCCGACTGTGTTGCAGACACAGTGCCGGTTCCCCCTTTAATGCAAACCCCATTATACAGTACCTGTTGTCATAGGACACGTTTTGACCATGTGTTTGCCTGTGTCCATTTATGCCCATATATGGAGATATCTGTATCTGTCTGTCTGCGTCCATTTTATGCCCATATATGGAGATCGTTGACCATCTGTTTGCCTGTGTCCATTTATGCCCATATACGGAGATCTATGCAGACACAGTGCCGGTTCAAATTATACCTACTCATTATACCTGTTGTCACAAATGAATTTACCCTAATCTATCTATAAATGCGAGAAGTCTCTGCGTGTGTGTCTGTCTGTCTGTCTGTCTGTCTGTGTGTCTGTAATCCGCGTATCTCGAGAACCGTTCGTCCCACCGGCTTCAGATTCGGCACGCGCGTTCCCCGCCGCGGCACGGAGTGCAGTGCCGGGCCTCGACCCGACCCGACGCGCGGTTTTCCGAAACCGGCCCGAAACGTTCGGAATATCCTTATGCAGAGCTGATTGTTGACATCAGGGTGTTTTCCCGAACCGGCGCGAAACGTTCGGAATCTCCTTATGCGGGGTTGATTGTTGACATCAGGCTGTTCCGGAGGAAATAGGCGAAAGCTCTGACTCATTGTGACATCACTTCATAAAAGGCTCTGACATCACGTACGCCACATGAGTCAACAAAAAATCTCTGAGTGTGTATGTATGTATGTAATCCGCGTATCTCGAGAACCGTTCGTCCCACGGGCACGCGCGTTCTCCATATATGGGCATAAAATGAATGCCCCCATATATGGGCATAAAATGGATTGCAGACAGACAGATACAGATATCTCCATATATGGACATAAATGGACAGAGGCAAACAGATGGTCAAAGATCTCCATATATGGGCATAAAATGGACGCAGAGAGACAGATACAGATATCTCCATATATGGGCATAAATGGACACAGGCAAACAGATGTTCAAAACGGGTCCTATGACAACAGGTATAATGAGGTTTGCATTAAAGGGGGAACCGGCACTGTGTCTGCAACACAGATAGACAGATATCTCCATATATGGGCATAAAATGGACCCAGAACTATAACTGCAGTGATCTCCATATATGGACATAAAATGGACGCCGACAGACAGACAGACAGACAGACAGATACAGATATCTCCATATATGGGCATAAATGGACACAGGCAGACAGATGGTCAAAACGGGTCCTATGAAAACAGGTATAATGGGGTTTGAATTAAAGGGCGGGGCATTCATTCCCTATTTACATTGTTCCGAGTTGGCCAGGTCGCCGACTAGACGCTGGGCCGCCCTTCCCAGCTTCTAGTTACAATAAAGGTATTGTAAGTGATATTTCTTGCTTAAAACAAAAAAAGGTTAAATATATTCAGATAGTAATCATAATAGACCAGTATTCAGTATTCAGTTCAGTAACAGGGGTCTCCCTTTGAAAAGGCATTTTTTTTGTTCACTAAAGAACTGGAGAGATAGGGAGATACTGAATAAACACACCACAGCAATGGTTGCTATCATTTATAACAAAGAAAGTCACTTACTGCACCTTGATCTGCTTAAAATAGCTGATGAAACATTTGAGCAAATACCAGAACAGAGCCCTGATGTTCAGCTACAACATGTGTTCTCTAAAGGCATTATGTTTCTACTCAGGCTGTGATGATGAACGGAGAGGAACATTTCATAATAATAATAACAATACAATGTCGATCAGGTCCTCGGAACTCTACAAATGACTCATTGAAGGAGAACACAGTCAGAGTGTCGGGGTGCATTAGAAGCCTCTACCCGACCATGAGCGCTGCCATCTGACAGACAAACACACGGCTGGCACGGTGCCCGGAGAAGAGAGAGAAATAACACAACAGATGCCATCCAAAGAACACATCCTTCCTCCATGAGCCAGGAGGAGAAGATGCTGCAGAGAGAGAGCGGCTCCTCCTTTAACCGGCAAATACCGGGAATGCGCCCGAGTCGCGTTAGATTTGAACCACTTTAACCAATATTTTATGCTTTAACTATTGAAAAATAGCAGATATACAAGCTCACAGCGCGGCACCGAGTGCCGCGCTGCGAGCTTGTAGATCTGCTATTTTTGAAAAAAATCGTGAAAATGTGTGCAAGTCTTTGAATATCTTTGACCCGATCTTTGACCCGACTTCTAAATCCTTCCTCTAAATCAGCGCATGGTTCTCAAACTTTTTCATGTCAAGGACCCCCCAAAATGTATTTGGCCGCAGACCCCCCCATCTCAAAATATGTTGTTCCGGGGACCACGCCCAGAAGCAGAGATTTGAGTTCCAAAAGTTTGCTTTGAAAAATATATATTGAAAAATGTGCACACATGTTCAAGATTTTTTCAAAAATAGCAGATATACAAGCTCGCAGCGCGGCACTCGGTGCCGCGCTGTGAGCTTGTATATCTGCTATTTTTCAACGGTTAAAGCATGCAATAATCCCAGGCCTAAATGGGTTAATAAGCCAAGGGGAGAAACCTATCCTAACGCCTCAGCGGGAGAAGAATAAGATATGTTTCCTTATATGACAGCCTTAAAGAGGCACAGCAGCGTCCAAACAGCAACATATAAGCCAATTCACACCACCTGAGATCATCGCGGACAAATCACAAAGGGAGGAGTTTCACTAGAGAGGAAAGAGCTGCACACGTGTACAGCATTCTATATCGCCCACCTCGGATGCCTCCAGGCCCCCACAGAGGCAAAAGCAGGTTTCCGAGAGCATTATTAAGCAGGAGACTAGCGGGGAACTTCAAAAGCTGTATTTTCAGCACAGTTTGGTGGGCGGTGGAGCGGCGTGTGTGTGTGTGTGTGTGTGTGTGTGTGTAAACTCAGCCGTATGTTGTCGTCAGGTGCTAAGGTGCTAAGTTCAAAAGGTAAAGTCGATGCCTTTCCACTTCATGCTTTCAGCTTAGCAGCTTTCATCGCAACTGCAATCTGAAGCCTGAATTCATACTTGGTTGTACGGCGACGCAGTCCCAAGCCAAAAAAGTGAGCACCGCTCACTTCGCATGGTGTCAAACACGACACTTGTGCATAGCTCCTTGTATGCTGGGCCATTCTGTTCATAACTCCAAAGATCAGAGGAAAGGTCACAGCAGAGAAACGACCATGCTGGAGATTGTGTGGATAGATGGATGCTGACCACGAATATATATTTTGGAATTGTCCAAGTATTGGGGTGATGTGTGGTCAGTAATAATAAAGGAGATATTGAAAAAGGAAATACCAAAGACAAGTGTGGTACTATTCCTAGGAAACTTGATGCAGGAAAACACACATGGAGACGACATGTACCTGGTCACGGTGCTGCTGGCAGCCAGCAAAAAAGCAATAACAAGATTGTGATATAAAAGTGACCCCCCAACTTGTGAGCAGTGGCTGTGCATTGTGGGAGAGAGATTTGTGATGGAGAGATTTACACACAAACTCAGGATACAAGAGGAACTGTTTCTTGAGAAATGGGAGAAATGGACTGAATATGGAACCCAACAAAATGACACCACAAACATTTAACACATCGGACACCCACGTGGTTTTGATGTCTTAATTTGCTGGTGCCCATGGCAACGCGTCATTTTACCTACCGGCGAGAGTACTGGCGAGAAAAGTAATCCGAGTAAATGTAATCCGAGTATGTCCTGTTTATTTCGCGAAAATCTTTTCTTTCAGTCAGGACCGTTTTTTATCATTTCTAAGCCACAGTGTTTGTGTTACGGCATGTAGAAGAGGCTGCCGTTTTGAGAAAAAAATTAAAAAAGGAAGAGAATCCGGAGAAAACAGCATTTTTGTGCAGCCGCTAAACAGGAAGTCAACGAGACACACAGCACGTCCGGGTGACGTAATTGCGCGCTGCATGTTGGGAAATGGAGTTTGTTTCATCACCGCGGTAGCCAAGTGCAGTAGCTACAGTACAGTATAGTTTACTGTACAAAGCGTCAAACGCGTCGTGGGCCTCCAGCGACATCAAAGAAATTGACTTGTAGACACCACGTGGGCATCCGATGTGTTAATATGGACTAAAATGCGATATTTCAACTGTTGTAATGATGTTGACCCTGTGAGCTTGTAGATCGGCTATTTCCACTATCAATGTTATTTTTTAAGTAGAAAGTTGTCGAAACAGGTAATGTGTCATATCTGCCATGTGCAACTTCAAAGCCTAAAAGCCAAACAGAAATGTAATTATCAACGAAAAAAACACAATTAAATCATGAATCGCAATTATTTGAGTTACAATTAATCGTCATGTAAAATGTCATATCGTGACAGCCCTAATAGTCACATGTTACACAAGTTACTTCATCCAGCATATTTTTGGGGTAAAAAAAAAAAAGAACAATCCTTTTCCTGTGAGCCCAGGCCAGCCATGGATGCTTTGTTGTTTTACGACTGTGGTGGTAATTTGCGTTAAAAATGTGTTTTACTTCCCCAGACTAATGTGTCTGTGTCAAGGTGTGGGTGTAAACAAGTGTGTGCAGGGACAAAGGAGGTGACTGGTTGACTGTCCCCCCCCATCTGTGAGCTCACTCATCACTGTAGCTCGGGGCGAGGTCGCGCTGCGTTGCCATCCATAATTTGGGGGTGCACCGGGCGAATAAAAGGTATTAAGCCATTTAGAACGGGTACACATCATTATTTTATGCTTTAACTATTGAAAAACAGCAGATATACAAGCTCACAGCGCGGCACCGAGTGCCGCGCTGCGAGCTTGTAGATCTGCTATTTTTGAAAAAACGTGAAATTTAGAATTTTGACCCGATTCTATAAGTGTCTTTTGAATCCTTCTAAGGTTTTTTGAAAAGCGTCAGCAATCTGGCTGGCCATCGTTAAAGAAAAGGTCCTTTTCACTTAACTGGAGCTCAGTTAGTCTGTTCTTGAGAGACTACTATGTCAGTGGTTCTCAAACTTTTTCATGTGAAGGACCCCCAAAATGATATGTATTTGGCCACGGACCCCCATCTCAAAATATTTAGTTCCAGGAACCACCCAGAAACAAAATGTGAATTACAAACTTTGCTTTGAAAATACATATATTCAAAGATTTGCACAAATTTTCATGAATTTTCAAAAAATAGCAGATCTACAAGCTCGCAGCGCGGCACTCGGTGCCGCGCTGTGAGCTTGTATATCTGCTATTTTTCAATAGTTGAAGCATTCAATAATTATTGGCCTAAATGGGTTAAAAGTTTCTGTGTCTGTGTGATTCATTCTATTGTTCTATTGTGTTCAGTTGAAGGTTGACTTTTTTTTGGGTAACCAATGTCTGGTTATACTGCAGGGTTTTGTGGTTCATTTGGTTTATGTTCAGTAAAATCCTTTTGTAAGGTTGGATTCTAAAAAGAAAAAGTGGTTTTGTGAGAACTGGACTAAATCGTGTTAGGCATTGACCTAATTGGCACCCCAAAAACATCAGACAGGTACAGCATGTTCCCGATCTGATCGGGTACACGATAAATTTAGCAGCACAGGCTGTCATAAAAACCCAATTAAAAAAAGTTGTTTCACAGCGGAATATTTGTACCAATTTCAATAACTTCGGTAATGCAACACAACCTTTGAGAATAGGATTCCATTCTGGGTGGCAATGCTCAGCGGTGTCGCACCAAATTCTGGGCCCTGGATACTTTAACTATTGAAAAACAGCAGATATAAAAAGCTGCGAGCTTGTAGATCTGCTAATTTTGAAAAATCTTGAAAATTTGTCCAAGTCTTTGAATTTTCAAATCCTTCAAATCCCCTTTTTTGAAAAACGTATGTTTCTATGTCAGTGGTGCTCAGACTTTTTCATGTGAAGGACCACCAAAATGATATGTATTTGGCTACGGACCCCCATCTCAAAATATTTAGTTCCAGGGAACCCCTTGAAGCTAAATTTGGGTTACAAATGTTCACTTAAAAATACATACCGGTATACCAGCAAGACTCCCTAATCGGGAGATAAGCGACCGTCAGGTCACATGTATACACCGCTTTGCGTGATTTTAGGGCAAAATCTGTAGGAGCAGTGTCCAAAAATGTGTTTTAAAAAATCAGCCTGATGGTGGCGCTAAATGGGACAGATCCATGTTGATGACTGGACTCTAGACATACTGTGTGCCGCTTTGTGTGATTTTAGGGCAAAATCTGTAGGAGCAGTGTCCAAAAATGTGTTTTGCAAGAATCGGCCTCATGGTGGCGCTAGAAGAGGGCCATGTGAGAAATGATGGTTTGGCAGCCAAGGAGTGTGTGTGCAAAGTTTGGCATGGATAGGGGCAACGGTGGCGGAGATATGAGTGTGACGTGAGACAGACTGACAGACGGTGCATGGAGGTTTTGATAGTAACTGCAAGCTTTGTGCTTGTATATCTGCTATTTTTCAATAGCTAAAGTATAAACTAACGAAGGCCCCTCCACCTTGGGCCCCAGTAACTCAGTCCCACTCCCCCCCCCTTGTGACACCCCTGTGTGAGGTCACAGATGGGGGCTACTGCTGGTGGCTCCAGCAGGTGATTGGCAGCTTCAAGTGGCAGTCTGCTATATTAAGAGCCAATATGGCATCACTGCTGCACTGCACAGGGAGGGGGCATCATCTCCCATCTCCCTCCTATCGCCTCCCAACCCGGCCACACTTCCTAACCTGTATGTGTTCATGTCATAAATGGTCCACAATTATATAGCGAACGTTTATATCCAAAGCGCTTTTACAACGTGCGTTACATTCACCCATTCACACATTCAAAAGCAGATGGTGTAAGACGCCAAGTTGCTCATCAGGGCCTATTGGGCCATACGAGATGTCGGTATCCGAAAGGTGGCAAAGGTTACCATGCATTTTTTAAAAGTCTGTAGATTTTGGTATGATAACCCGTTCTGACACACAGCTAAATTGGTGTTATCAGCCCGCTAGAGTTGGTGTCCCATTAACTGTACTATACAGGGGGAAGAAGAAAAAAAAAAAATAATAATACCAACTCTAGCGGCTGATTTAGCTGTGTCTAAGGAAAGGTTATCATACCCAAATATAATCTACAGATATAGAGCTTTTCAAAAATGCATGGTAACCTTTGCCACCTTTCAGATACCAACATCTCGTATGGCCCATGGACTAAAAGGTTCAATGTCTTGCTCATGGACACTTCGACGTGACAAGGGGATTGAACCAGGCAGAGACCTCCCGGTTCTTATGCGTAGCTCTACCTCTTGAGCTACCGCTGCCTGCCCTAATGATGATTTAGTGCTCTGCTTTGGAGTCAATAGAGGTGGCCTGCCAGTTTTAGTTAACCTTATGTTATGTTTGTTAGTTAGGGAAGTAAGTTGATGTTGTTTGTTTTATTTGTCTGCGTGAGATTATTACACTTTATGTGTGTTCCCTATATTTTGTTCTACAAGCTCACAAAGCATCTCATCAAGCTTGTAGATCGTCTATTTTCAAAGCATATTACACTATTGTACTGCAAATTATAAAATAGGGCAGGGGTTTTCAAGGTTTTCAAGCCAAGGACCACTTAGTTGAGAGAGAGATGAAGCAGGGACCCCCACAACCTTGTCAAAGATTCCATATCGTTTCATTGTTTGCTAGCAAAATCATTAGGGTATTTTGGGTTTATTTTGTGTTTTCAGATATTTAACTTTAACACTTGAACTGTCAATACTTCTCCCCTCTACACCAGACCTCTTTTCCGAAAATAGCAGATCTACAAGCTCACAACGCCTCGCAGCGCGAGGCGTTGTGAGCTTGTAGATCTGCTATTTTAGTGCGAGGTAGATCTGCTATTTTTGGCTAAAGTTCTCAGAATCTGGTTAAGAATCTGGCTAAAAAGGAGATTTTATTTTTTTCTTTCTATCACACAAAGATTTGGAGGACCCCCTGTAGTAACTCTGAGGACCCCCTAGGGGTCCCGGACCCCCTGTTGAAGACCCCTGAAATAGGGCTTTTGTCCACCCTAATGTTAAATCAAATCTCAAATCACTATTCTGCATTAATCACATTTAGTAAATAAATGCACATTCTTTGTATTGACCTATTGTGTCTTTGTGGCTGATGGGGACATGATGGGGCAGATGGCGTTTATTCATGCTGTTTGTCTTGGACACCCTCGGCCTCTACACTGGGCAAATCAGGCGTCATTAATTTCCGTTCACGTTTGATTTGTTCAAGCCGGTGAAAACAACGAGCCGCCAGGTTCTGCAAGCCTCCTTTAAACAGTAAACAGCTTTCTCCCCCCGTTTGTCTGTCCCCCCCTCCCCCCTCAAACACAACATCACCTAGGGATGCAAAAATAATTTTAGCATCCCCTCCTCACACAGAGTCACGGAGGACGACTATTGAATTGGAAAACAGCAAAGAAAAGAACGCCTTCATTCAGCCGCCTGTGCAACCCTGTGCAAATTAACCCATTTAGGCCTAGAATTATTGAATGCTTTATTAACTATTGAAAAATAGCAGATCTACAAGCTCACAGCGCGGCACTGAGTGCCTGCTATTTTTGAAAAAGTCGTGAAAATGTGTGCAAATCTTTAAATATATCTATTTTTAAAGCGAACGTTTGTAACTCAAATTTTGCTTCTGGGTGGTCCCTGGAACTAGATATTTTGAGATGCGGGTCCGTGGTCAAATAAATATCAGTTTGGGGGTCCTTCACATGAAAAGGTTTGAGAGCCACTGACATAGTAGTCTCTCAAGAACAGACTAACTGAGCTCCAGTTAAAGGAGTAGTTCACCACTTTTCAACCTGTCTTCATATAATAGGTCCTCACTAATGTTCATGATAAAATATCAAAAAAAAAATCTACTCAGTCCAAGTCTCCTAGGAGAGCTGTGGGAAGTTCAGAATCCATCGTCTTGTGACATCATCATTTTCCAAAAAAAAAATGTAATCAATATTTTTGAAATAAATATTTAGATTTTTAATATCGCGAGAACAATGGCTTCCACTTTAAAATTGCAACTTTTCAGGAATAGAAAGCCTGCAGTTTCTATAAGCTGGATTGGTAATCGATGATGTCACAAGACTAGGATTCAAAAGACGCTTATAGAATCGGGTCAAAATTCTAATTTTCACGATTTAAAAAAAATAGCACATCTACAAGCTCGCAGCGCAGCACTCGGTGCCGCGCTGTGAGCTGGTAGATCTGCAATTGTTCAATAGTTAAAGCATAAAATAATGACACACAATACTGTGTACCCGTTCTAAATGAATTAAGAAAAGTGGCAATGTGCAATTACCTCCTCAATAGCCAGTTCAATAACCACCATTACGCAGCCTGGCCCGCCTCCTCACAATAGGAACAGCCGACGGAGGTCCGCGGCTACAAAAGGACGGCGAGATGGAACGCCAGCGGGGTCATTTTGAGAAATGCCTCCGGGGGTGTCGCAAGGCACAGTGGGAGTTAACTCATTGAGTGCCTATCCCGAATTAGTTCGGGATATATGATCGTATCACAGGGTGCCTATCCCGAACAAGTTCGGGATATAAAAAAAAAAAAAAAAAAAAAAAAAAAAAATTTTTTTTTTTTTGAAATTTTTTTTTTTGAATTTTTTTTTTTTTTTTTTGGACCCCATCAAATCTGGCGAACATGATTTCAATCGCGATTTTGCATGTTCCACCCCCATACAACCCCATCTAACATACAGGGCAGCCATTTTTGTTTACATTACATGTAAAACATAAGGGCGATTATCTCAAGAATGCCTGAACGGATTTCCAATCGGATTTTTTTGTTTGAAAGCTGTGAACAAACTGCACAAATCCACTCTGGATTGCATTGGATTTTTCAGAGCTCATTCTTCTCTGTTTTTTTCCCATGCATGAGGTGTGCAAGGTTTAATCATGGCTAAGTTGACGAAAATAAGGCTTCTAAAATGCTTGGTAGCCAATAGCTAACTTCAAGCTAACTTCATCCTCTTCCTGTACATGCAGTCATGCACAAAGGAAAGTGTTCAGGCAAGTCATGGCTGCAGGGCTTCTGCATATACCAGCATATCTCTATGGGATTTTCTCTGGCCACTGGGCGCCCTCTAGTGGTGAAAGGGGTGGCACTAAATGAGTTAATATGTAGTGGGAGATAAAAACCGCCGTTGTTGAAACTCTTTGGTTTCTATTGATGTGTTTGACAGTGGCATCTGGGGCTCCTATTGATCTGTTATTGACCGCTGACCCCCCCCCCCCCCCCCCCCCGCCCACTGTTCTTCCAAAGGCACCCGCACAAAAGCACTGATAGTAATTGCATATGCATGCAAAAAGAAAACAGTAGGCTCTGCACGGCCACACGCACTCAAAGAGATGCACTCTCAACAAGCGCGTCGCCATTAAGACTCAAATACCTGGAACGAACGCGCCTGAGTGGCGTTAGATTTTAACCACTTTAACCGTTATTTAATGCTTTAACTATTGAAAAATAGCAGATATACATGTTCACAGCGCTGCGAGCTTGTAAGATCTGCTATTTTTCAAAAATCATGAAAATGTGTTCAAGTCTTTGAATATCTTTGACCCAGATCTTTGACCCGACTTCTAAATCCTTCTTCTAAATCAGTGGTTCTCAAACCTTTTCATGTCAAGGACCTGCAAAATGACAGGTCTTTGGCCGCGGACCCCATTCTCAAAATATGTTGTTCCAGGGACCCCCCAGAAGCAAATATTTGAGTTGCAAATGTTCGCTTTTAAATAGATATATTCAAAGACTTGCAAAAAAAATATTGATTTAAAAAAAATAGCAGACAGATCTACAAGCTCGTGAGCTTGTATTGTATATCCTGCTATTTTTCAATAGTTAAAGCATTCAATAATTCTGGGCTAAATGGGTTAAAAACACAGAAACGGCTGAGGCTGCCCACAGCGCGAATATACACAGCAGTCTGCAAGCAGGCTGTGAGAATGGAAGAGCAAATCAAAGGAGTGTTTCTAATGCAGGAGTCGCAGTGAGTGAGACTGCCTCCCATACAGCGAAGCCTCCCCACAGACAGACAGTATCCTCCCTAGTCCCACCATAAGCCCCACACCACCACCACCACCACCACCACACAGACAGTATCCTCCCTACTCCCACCATAAGCCCCATAACACCACCACCACCACCACCACCACCACCAGCACACACTGGTCCTTCTCAACCCATATGTATCTACAAACGAGTCTCAAGACAGATGGATGGATGCTCCAGTCAGGGGTGTCTACCGCACCAAATTCTGGGCCCTGGGTACAAGGATTCACTGCGGGCCCCCCATGAATGTTCTCCATAAGGGGGAAGGGGGTTCAACCCATTTATTTAGACTGGGAACGCATTATTACGCATTATTTTGTGCTTTAACTAATTGAAAAATAGCAGATGTACAAGCCCACAGTGCGGCACCGAGTGCCGCCTGCCACTGCGAGCTTGTAGATCTGCTATTTTTGAAAAATCGTGATAAAGTCTTTGAATATTTCAAATCCTTCTAAGGTTTTTTTGAAAAACATAACATTTAGTTCAAGGGACTCCCCAGAAGCAAAATTTGAGTTACAAATGTTCGCTTAACAAAATACAAGATTTTGCACACATTTTCACGACTTTTCAAAAATAGCAGATCTACAAGCTCGCAGCGCGGCACTCGGTGCCGCGCTGTGAGCTTGTATATCTGCTATTTTTCAATAGCTTAAATATAATTAAGGCCCCTCCACCACCTTAGGCCCTAGTAACTCAGTCCCACTCCCCCCTCCCCCCTTGTGATGCCCCTGGCTACAGTACAGCAGGCCTGGTTGGTATAGACAGAGAGAGAGAGAGAACATTTCCCCCCCTCTCTCTCTCTCTCCTCGCTGAACGCTTGAAAGCACACAGCAGCACCTCCTGCTGGGAGCCGGCTGAAACCCTCCTGACAGCCCAGAGAAAACAAGAGGTAGCCGAGGTTCCAACCCAGGCAGGGACACCAACATGTCTCCCTGCTGTATAACTCATGTGTCTCCTCCTCCGAGTCCTCGCAGGCTGATAGATTGAGAGGGGGAAGTCAATAACACGGAGCAGCGGTGGGTAGACAGTAGGGGTGTAACGATATACTAACTGCATACTAAATATCGTTTTTAAGTTAAAAAAAATCGAAGTATATCGAAATGAAAACAGCTAAAATCGTATCGTATCGTTTTATTTTGTATCGTATCGAATCGGCAGTGCAAATAATCGATTGTATCGATACTACCTATACTTGTGCATTGTATTTAGCATTTTTAAGAAGAAAAAATGAAAAGGAGGGGTTTAATTACTTTTCCATTCCATATAGCTACTGTACACGGTTCTATCGATAAATGTGTGTAATCTCTGGGTTCATGTCAAGGTGTAGGTTTGTCAAGATACAATGGCCATGTATTTGGCAGATAATCACTGTGTTTACTTATCTATATCCATAATAATATTCCCTTAAAAACCTGCACTATTCACACCTCTCACACAGATTTAATTTCTTTGCTAAATAGTTACTATATCGATTTTAAATCATTGAATCGAATCGTATCGTATCGCCATGAATGAACCAATATCGTCCATGTATCGTATCGTCAACCATGTATCGTCATATGTATCGAATCGCTATTAAAATGTATCGTTACACCCCTAGTAGACAGAGGTCTCCCCGCCCGGCACACTGTGCATTTTCCTGCACCCCGTCTCACTCAAACCTCAGCCTCTCCATCAAGGAGGATGTGCACGACACGTCGCATTGGCACATTCATTCGCGGCTTTGATGTTGTCGGCCCCGCGTCGTTCACTAGTGCTCACTTCTCTCCCGAACGACACTGGGCTTCTTCTTCTTCAATGGGGAGACCGAAGCTCCCACCAAATGGCGCGTGAAATAAAATAGTGACACACACACGCCCCGGCGGAACCTAATAAGACATCACATTACACCACCGAGATGAGAAAACTATAACATTACCATGGCAACCGTGAGGCACACAGCCAGCGGGGCTGGGTGACAAGAAAGAGAGAGAGAGAGAGAGAGAGAGAGAGAGAGAGAGAGAGAGAGAGAGAGAGAGAGAGAGAGAGAGAGAGAGCGAGAGAGAGAAGAGAAGAGAAGAGAAGAGGAGATAAAAAAAATGCGTAGAATGTTCATGGTAGGCTATCATCAGTGGCCATCACTATGTTCATGGTAGGCTATCACTGTTGCCCCCACAGAGTGTCAAGTATTTTAGTGAGACTGTGTAAAAACACAGCCAGGCACGTGCACACATAGACATCAAAGGGGGCTTGAGCCCCTGCCCTTTTATCCATCTGTAAAATGTGCCCTCTCCAGACCATGAATGCAGTTTTTACCATGGTGAAAGAAATGCGAATGCCCCCTCTTTCCATGCCATACTTGAAGGCAGCATTCAAGAGAATCGTCTTGTCCAAACTCTCCTGAACTTGAACGCAGCATCTTGTGTTGAAAGAATTGCCCTCTCTGTGTAGAAATCCATGCCGTTACACCACATCTCCAGTATTGACTTGATGATGCTTAGTTCAGTGTGGTATGCAAGTACCGAAAATAGCCGACCTCCAAGCTCACAACGCGTTGCGCTGTGACGCGTTGTGAGTTTGGAGGTCGGCTATTTTCGATACTTTCACCAAAAGGCCCTTTTTAGAAATGTCAGCCCCTGCCTCTCTAACATTCTCTGCACGTCCCTGAGCACAGCTCCAGCAGGCTGCCCCCCCCCCCCCCCCCGCCCCACCATCTCTGCCACCCCCCCCCGCCCCACCATCTCTGCCTCCCCCCCCCCCCCCCCCACCATCCCTGCCATCACATGGTAGCGCTCCAATAGCTCCAGTGCACCATCTCCCCATGACAGTGGCAATGCTAACTCCTAATTAGCGCGTATCATAATTCCAGTACAAAAAAAAAAAGAAAAAAAGAAAAAGACCGCTACCGATGAGTGGCGGGATTAATTGGCACGCTAAACTCTGATGACCTCTCAGCAGGCATCAGAGACCAACACTTTGTGTGTGTGTGTGTGTGTGTGTGTGTGCGTGTGCGTGTGCGTGTGCGTGTGCGCGTGCGCGTGTGCGTGTGCGTGTGTGTGTGTGCGTGTGCGTGTGTGTGTGTGAGTGCAAATGTCAGAAAAAAAATGACGAGTAAAAAAGAAAAAGAAAACGCTGATCCAGTACTATCTGTGTTTTAGCAACGTAGGCCGTGTTCATGGGACGCTACTAGAACATTAAAAAATCACACCCAATGTGAAGTGAGCGGTGGTCGTGCTTGCATAACATCTTCAGACTAGGATTTAAGTCTAGGATGTACAGGCTATGTTACACACACACGTTTTGCTATGGCAAAACGCTGAGGAAAGAGGCTACAGACATACGACATATGACATCACTAGACAAACATGATGCTACGCACACACATTTTACTATGGCAAAACGCTGAGGAAAAAGGCTACGGACACACGCACAGCTACGGACACACACACATTTTGCTATGGGCAAAACGCTTAGGAAAAAGGCTACAGACATACGACATATGACATCACTAGACAAACATGATGCTACACACACACATTCTGCTATGGCAAAACGCTGAGGAAAAAGGCTATACGGACACACGCACAGCCACTTATAGGAGCGGTTTGCACCGCTCAAAAAAGAATAAAAAAAATCTCCATCAGTGCTCCTCCCGATTTAGTTTCATTTGTGAGCTTAGATTCGACCGCATCAAGAATATCCTTGAAATGAGAGCCACCGAGCATGGCTTCTGGAGTGCTGAATCTGCAATAAATACAGCACCATTTTTTTTGTGCATGCACTACCAGCTACCAGAGGAGAGAGAAACGCCGACTGGGCGTCTATGAAATCCCAGCCTTTCAGTAGCAGCTGCAAGCGGGCCAGGGGAGAGTTGGGGGTGTGGGCGGGGGGGGGGGGGGGGGGGGGTTGCAGGGGTGTCACAAGGGTGGAGGAAAGTGGGACTAGGGCTCAAGGTGGAGGAGGGGCCTTAAATATTCAATACTTTAGCTATTGAAAAATAGCAGATACACAAGCTCACAGCGCGGCGGCACTCGAACTTGCAGATCTGGTATTTTTTTGAAAAGTCATGAAAATGTGTGCAAATCTTTGATTTATGTAATTTTTAAGCAAACATTTGTAACTCAAATTTTGCTTCTGGGGGGGGGGGGGGGGGGGGTCCCTGGAACTAAATATTTTGAGATGGGGGTCCGCGGCCAAATACATTTAATCATGGGGGTCCTTGACAAATAATGTGAGCACCACTGAAACAATAGAAACAAAGGATTTGGAAGATATTTATAGAATCGGGTCAAAATATTCAAAGACTTATAATTGCACACATTTTCAAGATTTTTCAAAAATAGCAGATCTACAAGCTTGTATATCTGCCATTTTTCAAATAGTTAAAGCACAAAATAATGCAGTAGTAATAAATGCATTCCCATTCATGTGGGGGGCCCCACAGTGAAACCCAGGGCCCAGAATTTGGTGTGACACCCCTGGGTGGGTGGGTTTGGGGGAGTGAGTGAGGTGGATGGCGTAATTCTGGAGCATCTGGAGCAGCGGGCAGAGCAACAGCGCCTGCCTACGGCCCATGCAGCCGATCGGAGTGGCAGTGCCAGTGCCAGCGCAGACGCGGGCGGGCGGCCTATCAGGCTGACGAGTCGACGCCGCCCTGTTTATTTTTACACCAGCTGGTAACTAAACAGGAGCCCGACTGAGGCAGCCAGACCATTCACTGGCTGAACAATAAGTGGAAAGGGGGGAGGAGGAAGGTGAGAAAAAAGGGGGCGAAAAGACGCAAGTCGCCCCACCTACGACGTCCCCCCCCCCCCCCCCCCGCCCCGCCGTCCCAGTAAGCAGGAAGTGGCAGAACAATGGGCAGGACTGTTGGCGATACGAGAGGAAATGAAAGAATAATGTTTAACCTGTTTAGAGTGGGTACACATTATTGTGTATCATTATTTTATGCTTTAACTATTGAAAAATAGCAGATATACAAGCTCACAGCGCGGCACCGAGTGCCACGCTGTGAAAATATGTGCAAATCTTTGAATATATGTATTTTCAAAGTGAACGTTTGTAACTCAAATTTTGCTTCTGGGTGGTCCCTGGAACTAAATATTTTGAGATGAGGGTCTGTGGCCAAATACTGTACATATCATTTTGGGGGTCCTGACATAGTAGTCTCTCAAGAACAGACTAACTGAGATCCAGTTAAGTGAAAAGGACCTTTTCTTTGACAATGGCTGGCCAGATTGCTGACATAGAAACATAGGTTTTTCAAAAAACCTTAGAAGGATTCAAAAGACACTTATAGAATCGGGTCAAAATTCTAATTTTCACGATTTAAAAAAAATAGCAGATCTACAAGCTCGCAGCGCGGCACTCGGTGCCGCGCTGTGAGCTTGTATATCTGCTATTTTTCAATAGTTAAAGCACAAAATAATAATACTCTATAATGTGTACCCGTTCTGAATGGGTTAAATGTAAGACAGGAGTATAATCGGCTGTATGTCAGAAAACTGTTAAGGATTCAAAAATTAAAGAGTAGCAAATGTAGCAGATCTACTGTAAGCTCAAAGCAGGTCGCTTCGCTTGTACTTGTAGATCTGCTATATTTGATACTTTTGTGGTGACACTGTAGTATGATCAAGTAGGGCAGTGGTTCTCAACCTTTTCAGGCCGGGACCCCCAAAATAATCATATTTTAACTGGGGACCCCCCACCCTGATGAGTACTAAGAGTTGAAGCATAACTTGTATAGCACGGTTCTATTGTGAAAATAGCCGATCTACATGCTCACAATCAGCTATTTTCACAATTTCAGCCTCTAATATTTGATATTGTTAATATTTTGACATGTTTAATTTGTCATTTTAGAGGTATTAAAAGTCCTTAAATTGTCATTTTAGATACCCTCTATACACTTAAACTTTATGTTGGTTTGTTTACTGTTGAGTGAGAAAACAATGTTGCACATTAAGTTAATCAACTAGGGACCCCCCCCAAAATAATTCAGCAACCCCCCCTGGGGGTCCTGACTCCCGACCCACAGTTTGAGAACCACTGAAGCAACGATAGTAATGTACTATAATGTGGCATAGAACAGTGGGGTCCTCAAAGACTTTCATGTCAAAGACCAGCAACTTGATTTCACAGCCCATTTGAAAAGATTGTGTGCCATTTTACAATGATAGCAGATCTACATACATAGCAGGTCTACACAATTATTTGATCCAATGTCCATGCAAAATGGACACATGGACAACATGAACACATGGACATGCACTTACTTACACACAGAGTCATGTATTGGAGCGTAGCACCACAGGGATGTCCTTGAAACGGGTACATGTCGTGTACACATAGACATCAAAGGGGGCTTGAGCCCCTGCCCTTTTTATCCATCTGTAAAAAGTGCCCTCTCCAGACCATGAATGCAGTTTTTACTATGGTGAAAGAAATGCAAATGCCCCTCTTTCCATGCCATACCTGAAGGCAGCATTCAAGAGATGCTTTTACGCCACATCTCCAGTATTAACTTGATTAAGCTCAAGTTTATTGTGGTATCAAGCTAAGAAAATAGCTGACCTCCAAGCTCACAACGCGTCGCGCAGCTGCGACGCCTTGTGAGTTTGGAGGTCTGCCATTTTTGATATTTCCACCAAAAGGCCCTTTTAGAAATTTCAGCCCCTGCAAATCTTTGCCTCTAACATTCTCTGCACACCCCTGCCTTGAAATGCCTCTTCAATGTCCCGCGATGCCATGGTCTCCATAGACTTCCATGTCATTTATAGTGCACGGATCGTGCACGCCCATGCCTAGATGATGAAAATCCGCTTGGAAATCCGTTCAGGCATTCATGATTTAGCAGCCATTATGTTTTCTTCAGATGTAAACAAACATGGCTGCCATGTTTGAAAGAATGGGTTGGTATGGGGGTTAAACATGCTATTTCGCGATCGCGATCATGCCTAATACATTTCTGGAGGTCCAAAAAAAAAATGTTTTTTCTTCAAAAACGGCCCAAACTCGGGAAACTCGGGGTTGGCACAGGGGTGGTACCAATACAAACTCGGGAAACTCGGGGTTGGCACCAGATGTGTTAAGATCACAATAACAACAGGGATAATATGAAATGCAAAGCACGGTTCTTTATTATATAATTGTATCGTAATCCACCGTTGTGTTGCCAGACTGGCCTCATGCACTCGGAGAGCTGCAGCACAAAGAGACATCGTCACATTACAGCATATCTGACTCCAAGACGGAGCCTTTAAAGCTGTTAACATGACAGACGGATGGATATGCAGAGGCCTGGCAGGCATCATGCATGGGTGGTGTCTGTCTCTGAATGTGTGTGTGTACGCGTGTGTGGGTGTGTGTGTGTGTGTGTGTGTGCATGTGTGTGTGTGTGTGTGTGTGTTATCCCCCCCCCCCACCCACCCACCCACCATCACCACCACCAACAGCTTCTCAGGCTAAAACAAATATGAGGCGCATGCAAATGAAGCAAGCAAGACGCTGAAAAGACCTGGAGGTATCGGCAGCAGCACGCTGTTCCATGCAGCAACAACAACAACAGAAGATTTTAATATGTATGCAAAAAGTTTACTGTGCAGATAATGAATTTCAGATGAGGTCAAAATGCGTTACTGTGAAATGCATTATTGACAGAGTAATGAAATTCAATTAACCTATTCAGAACGGGTACACATTATTGCGAATCATTATTTTATGCTTTAACTATTGAAAAATAGCAGATATACAAGCTCACAGCGCGGCACTCGGTGCCGCGCTGCGAGCTTGTATATCTGCTATTTTTGAAAAATCGTGAAAATTATAATTTTGACCCGATTCTATGAGTGTCTTTTGAATCCTTCTAAGATTTTTTGAAAAACCTATGTTTCTATGTCAGCAATCTGGCCAGCCATCGTCAAAGAAAAGGTCCTTTTCACTTAACTGGAGCTCAGTTAGTCTGTTCTTGAGAGACTACTATGTCAGTGGTTCTCAAACCTTTTCATGTGAAGGACCCCCAAAATGATATGTATTTGGCCACGGACCCCCATCTCAAAATATTTAGTTCCAGGGACCCTCCAGAAGCAAATTTTGAGTTACAAACATTCGCTTTGAAAATACACATATTCAAAGATTTGCACACATTTTCACGACTTTTTCCAAAAATAGCAGATCTACAAGCTCGCAGCGCGGCACTCGGTGCCGCGCTGTGAGCTTGTATATCTGCTATTTTTCACTGGTTAAAGCATTCCATAATTCTAGGCCCTAAATGGGTTAAGGATGTGAACGGCATTTACGCCGGAGGGCGAGAAGAGGTTCTCCCCGATCTTTGTGTTGCGGAATTTTATGAGAGACAGTGCTGACCTCAGAACAACACATACTGTAATTCCATTATCTAGTTAAGGAAATCGAAAGCTAATTCTGTCTGAATTCAATTGTAATGCAACCCACGGAGCCTCAATGAAAACAAAACGTTATTGAGAAATCAGAGAGACTTTTCATTTGGTGCACTCCATGTGAAACATCAAATATACATTTGAGTGGATAGAAAAGGAACCCTTCAATAGTGATTCCAGGGCTCGGGTGGCGCAGCGGTAAAATGTCTGCCCACCACCACCGCGGAGGTTGTGGGTTTGAATTCCCCCATGGTTGGAGCATTGGCAGGTTAGCATTTCAACAGGTTAGCATCACCAACGTCGAGCTCTGAAAGCGTCGGCAGGTTAGCATGTCACCAGCGTTAGTTTGACTGAGGTTAGGGTTAAAGTTTGGTTTAGGTGGTAGGTCGTCCCGTACGGGATGTTAACCCATTTAGGCATAGAATTATTGAATGCTTTAACCAGTGAAAAATAGCAGATATACAAGCTCACAGCGCGGCACCGAGTGCCGCGCTGCAAGCTTGTAGATCTGCTATTTTTTAAAAAGTCATGAAAATGTGTGCAAATCTTTGAATATAATGTATTTTCAAAGCGAACGTTTGTAACTCAAATTTTGCTTCTGGGTGGTCCCTGGAACTAAATATTTTGAGATGGGGGTCCGTGGCCAAATAAATATAATTTTGGGGGTCCTTCACATGAAAAGGTTTGAGAACCACTGACACAGTAGTCTCTCAAGAACAGACTAACTGAGCTCCAGTTAAGTGAAAAGGACCTTTTCTTTGACGATGGCTGGCCAGATTGCTGACATAGAAACATAGGTTTTTTAAAAAGAGACTTATAGAATCGGGTCAAAATTCTGATTTTCACGATTTTTCAAAAATAGCAGATCTACAAGCTCGCAGCGCGGCACTCGGTGCCGCGCTGTGAGCAGGTAGATCTGCTATTTTTCAATAGTTAAAGCATAAAATAATATTATTCGCTCCCTCTATTGATGCACCTTCTCCTTATTGGTACTGTACTGCTCTTGTCTTTGTTTTTGTTTTTTTTCCCTCTTATCTATCTTTCTTACGTCTCTGTAACTTTGTAAATAACTGTATACTGCTGTGCTACTACTGGACAACTAAATTTCCCCCTTGGGATAATAAAGGTATCTATCTATCTATCTATCTATCTATACACAAAATGTGTGCCCGTTCTGAATGAGTTAAACTGGGAGTCGGTGACTTAACCAGTACGCCACTGTGTACCAGTCTGTGGAGTGGAGCGTCTCGTCCATGGAGAGGCCGCGTCTAATCTGCGTTCCTGTACAGTAATATTTATACCAGCAGCAGTAGTAGTACATATTTTTAGAGCCTGAACGATGCCACATGTTTATGTCCGATACTGATCATGAGTTTTGGATGTCCTACCCAAGGTATTTTGTCAAAAACATGGATTTGATTTCTATCTGAGGAAAATTAACTTGGGTATAAGCAAAAAACAAACAAACACATACATACAATGAAAAGCTGAATTCCAAAATGTCCAAAACATTTTCAAAAATGCTTGAAGAATTTCACCTACTGTATAATGATTAGGACACTGCATAATTGCTACGGCTGGCATCAAAAAGGTCAAGGCCATCGGTTGGGCATCTACATTATTGTACAGTCAGTAATTGTAGTATCTGCAGTAGTAGTAGTACTTTAACTCATACTCTGCGACCCCCGTCGAAACCGGAGATTTCCCGCTGTACCGCGGTGCCATGCCCGTCGATCCCGTAAATTTAATTAGCTTTAATCATTATGAAAGGATTAAAAGTATTATCGCTGATTTTCGCTGATTCTGGCTCTTTAGGCCCGCCCCTTAACTGTATCCGGTCGTATTTCCGGTCTGGACCGGATCTAGCTTTCCGTATCCGGTCTGAGCCTGGGCCATAGTCCCGCCTCCATTGGTTTACATTGTAACAGAAGAGGAAGCTACTCGGCGATGGAAAGCTTGTTTTTCAATCCGATTTTTGCGTTTGGAAACTTTGATCCAGTCTCTACACGCCTAGATTATGATCCCTGCAAATATTGTGCGTTTTGTTCGCGAACGTGTCCACGTGTTACCATAGCGCACAGCTGGCTTTTTTCAATGTTTTTTCATGTAAACACTGGCGGATAAGCAGGGATACAGCGTGGCAACGGATATGTCTATTTCAATGGGTTTTTTTTTATTCGAAAGCTGTCACCGAGTCTACACGTCTACTAGATGAGTCGCGCACAGATTGTGCACGATGCGTGCGCGTGCCCACGTTAAAAGGTAAGGACAATTTGGCAGCTGCTTACTACAACTATGTTTAAAATGGCAGCAAAATTGTTAATACAGATCCCACAGCAGATTCTACATTAATACTGTAACAGTACCAGCAGCAGTTGTATTAATAATACCAAAACAGACCTTTTTTTCCCAATCAAACATAGCAAGTGACTGAGAACACAGAGACGTTCAAGGGTGTGTAATAGTCCATTAGGCGCCGAGTGCAGGGGTCTTCAACAGGGGGTCCGGGACCCCTAGGGGATCCTCAGAGTTACTATAGGGGGTCCTCCAAATCTTTGTGTGATAGAAACTTTTTTCTCCTTTTTTATATTAACCACTTGAACCCTAGTGTCCTTATTCTGAGAACTTTAGCCAAAAATAGCAGATCTACAAGCTCACACCGCCTCACACTGCGAGGCGTTGTAAGCTTGTAGATTGTCTATTTTTGGCAAAGAGCTTTGGTGTAGAGGGGAAAAGGAGACGACTAATTACAGAGTGATGAAAGGTTACGTTTATTAAGTATTGACGGTTCAAGTGGTTACATATCTGAAAACACAAATTGACATGAATCCAAAATACACTGATGATCGTGACGTAAGACGATGAAACTATCTATGAGAAGGTTGAGGGGTCCCTGCTTCATCTCTCTCTCAACTAAGGGGACCTTGGCCTGAAAACGTTGAAGACGTTTGATTCCCGAACCCGACGGATCTTTGCTGCTCATTCCCCATTCCCTGTCATTATCTAAGCTAACTATTAATTTACGGAATCTCTGTCTGTCGGCCGTCTGTCGTCTGTCTGCATGCTGACATCACTGATACTAAACAGTGTCGCCACCATGGTGGTAACAGCCGCATGCTGAAACAATGCCCAAATTTGGAGATGACTGACATCACTGATACAAAACAGTGACCAAATTTGGAGATGGCATCATGGAACACCATATATGGGCATAAACGGGTGAAACAGCTAGTATAAATAAAGGCAGAAAAGCCCAAAGGGGAAAAAAAGAAAGAAAATCTTAATAGTTGATCTCAAGGTCACCCATTCGACCGACATAATTACGGCCAGATGCGGTTGTGATCTGGTTCTCAAGTATGCGCGAAGACGTGAAGACATTTGACTCATTGTTGCTGTATGGCCATCAGGTGTGGATCATGCATGTGAACCAGACGTGAGACAGACAGCGTATAACCATCTTTTTAGCAAATTCTTGTCCTGCACGACAGCCTTGCCGCAGGAACGAGCCGACAGGCGAGTTCCGTAGGTAGGGCTGGAGTGCAGGATAACCGTGTTATATGCAGCCCTCAAGCGTAATATTGCGATTATACAATTGTTGCCCTTAAAAAAAAAAACTTTTATGCCCATATATGGAGATATGGAGATCCCTGTGATGCCAGGGGGAACAAATCCCTTTTATGCCCATATATGGAGATATGGAGATCCCTGTGATGCCAGGGGAACAAATCCCTTTTATGCCCATATATGGAGATCCCTGATGTCCACATCCCTGAAGTCCACATCACTGTGGCGCGACCCTTTAGGGCGAGGTTGCTTGTCGCCCTGAGGCGTCTTACTAGCAGTTATGCACCCGAAAAGCATTATTAAGAGGACGGGACAGGTGCACTTTCAACAAGTTCCTCCTAGCACTTGTACTGGGCTGCCTGGCATAAGATCAAACCCATCACTTGATGCTCTCCATGGACTAAACTAGAAACCTATTGCTGGAAAAGACATCTGTGTTACATCATTACCGTCCAACAAGTGTACAAGGAGCAACATAGGCTGCACAGCCTGCACCTTTGATATGGCTGTGTTCTTGTATCGTTCACTCAGTGTCTCAACATTATGTGTTCTTGTATCGTTCATTCAGTGTCTCAACATTATGTGTTCTTGTATCGTTCACTCAGTGTCTCAACATTATGTGTTCTTGTATCGTTCACTCAGTGTCTCAACATTATGTGTTCTTGTATCGTTCACTCAGTGTCTCAACATTATGTGTTCTTGTATCGTTCACTCAGTGTCTCAACATTATGTGTTCTTGTATCGTTCACTCAGTGTCTCAACATTATGTGTTCTTGTATCGTTCATTCAGTGTCTCAACATTATGTGTTCTTGTATCGTTCACTCAGTGTCTCAACATTATGTGTTCTTGTATCGTTCACTCAGTGTCTCAACATTATGTGTTCTTGTATCGTTCACTCAGTGTCTCAACATTATGTGTTCTTGTATCGTTCACTCAGTGTCTCAACATTATGTGTTCTTGTATCGTTCACTCAGTGTCTCAACATTATGTGTTCTTGTATCGTTCACTCAGTGTCTCAACATTATGTGTTCTTGTATCGTTCACTCAGTGTCTCAACATTATGTGTTCTTGTATCGTTCACTCAGTGTCTCAACATTATGTGTTCTTGTATCGTTCACTCAGTGTCTCAACATTATGTGTTCTTGTATCGTTCATTCAGTGTCTCAACATTATGTGTTCTTGTATCGTTCATTCAGTGTCTCAACATTATGTGTTCTTGTATCGTTCATTCAGTGTCTCAACATTATGTGTTCTTGTATCGTTCATTCAGTGTCTCAACATTATGTGTTCTTGTATCGTTCATTCAGTGTCTCAACATTATGTGTTCTTGTATCGTTCATTCAGTGTCTCAACATTATGTGTTCTTGTATCGTTCATTCAGTGTCTCAACATTATGTGTTCTTGTATCGTTCATTCAGTGTCTCAACATTATGTGTTCTTGTATCGTTCATTCAGTGTCTCAACATTATGTGTTCTTGTATCGTTCATTCAGTGTCTCAACATTATGTGTTCTTGTATCGTTCATTCAGTGTCTCAACATTATGTGTTCTTGTATCGTTCATTCAGTGTCTCAACATTATGTGTTCTTGTATCGTTCATTCAGTGTCTCAACATTATGTGTTCTTGTATCGTTCATTCAGTGTCTCAACATTATGTGTTCTTGTATCGTTCATTCAGTGTCTCAACATTATGTGTTCTTGTATCGTTCATTCAGTGTCTCAACATTATGTGTTCTTGTATCGTTCATTCAGTGTCTCAACATTATGTGTTCTTGTATCGTTCATTCAGTGTCTCAACATTATGTGTTCTTGTATCGTTCATTCAGTGTCTCAACATTATGTGTTCTTGTATCGTTCATTCAGTGTCTCAACATTATGCCCACCAGCAAGTACCAAGTCTTTTCATAATCCTTCCCAGCACGTTGCCAACTCCCCAAACAAAGTTACAAATGAGAGCAAAAGTCTACTACTTAACACCCAAGGGGCCAAACTCGTTCAGTAACGAGATAAGGCCACTGGAGGTCGCTGTGCCAAAAGGAGTTGTCTCGTTCAGGAACGAGACAAAGGGTTAACTGTGCAGCGTGCTGCTGCGCGCATGTTGTGTTCCCTGTGAAAGACCCTGGTCCATACGTCATACCGTGGCTCACAGAAAAGCAAAATGGATGGTCTAGGCTGCATTGACTTCCATTCTAGGCTGAAACTTAAAAACAGCTTTATCTATGAATAAGGTGCAAAGATGCCAGGGATGCAGATATCTGCCTGTTTTCACGGCGTCACTTTACCGCGATGGTCGGCCCCGGTTTGGATTTTAGTTTCGCGAGCGTTTGTAAACAAATGGATTATCCTCCTCAATCGTCAGCGGACACTCACGTGCACACGCACAAAGCTTCCGAGGCTCTTCAAAATGAAAGCGTAAGTGAACGACGGCAGCAGCAACAGCTAGAAATGTTAGAAACCTTGGCTTCCCATGTGTTAAAGGACCGCTTCACCTCTGGGACAACCAGAACTTATTTTATTGTTGTTTTGGGACACGATCAACACACTTATTTTTTGTGTTCAATCTGTGTTTTTTAGATATTTTAGTATTTCAGCATGCTACAAAGCAGCCATCATATGATGCATTTTGCATCAACACAAAAAATAACTCAGGATTGTAGCATGCTGAAATACTAAAATATCTAAAAACACAGATTGAACACAAAAAAGAACTCAGGATTGTGTTGATTGTGTCCCAAACAACAACAAAATAAGATCTGGTTGTCCCAGAGGTGAAATGAAATGGTCCTCTAAAGTTTCTTGTTGTTATAGTTTTTTGTTGTTTTTAGGCTTGTACACTGGGTTCTCAAAGTGGGGACCCCCTGGCCTGGCTGGGGTCATTTATCTTGAAAACTTTTGAGAAAATGTTGACAAATCCTCTTTCGTGATGGCAGTCACTTGGGCACAAAACCTTTCCAAACGGGGGTCTGCTGCGGCCAAACTCCTTGCCATGGAAATGTTTGAGATCCACTGGGCTACCGTCGCTTGACAGAATACCATTAGAAGAAGCATCTCTTGTGAACATGACAGGCTTTTAGCTTATTTAAAGAGTAGAGCCTTGACTGTTCTCTTTTATGGACCCTGTAATGAGATTTCCTCCAGTTTGTTTCTTGCCCAAGTGCTTGTATTCATTCATCGGGGGCTACCGTGGCCTTGGCTGAATAACAATCAGGTTCAACATCCCGGGAACAACACACAGGCTTTTGTTTGCCCCTGTCTTAAAACCCATTCAGAACGGGTACACATTATTGTGTATCATTATTTTATGCTTTAAAGACCCAATGAAATGACTATTTTGGGTATTTTATTTTGAAGTTTCAGTTTGAAAAGGAAGCCGGTGTGTTTCTGAACCTATCCGAGGGGACCAGCCCTTCAGGCGATGGGATTTAAAATCTGAGTAATGGGAGTAATGGGAGCCAGCAATGGGAAACAAACAGGTGAATGTAATCAAAGGTTCATTTATATTCAAAAACTCTATCTATGTCATCACTATTTGAATTAGCCCTATTCACGACCCGCCCACTCAGCATCCCCCGGGTGCTGAAGTCCCGTTTTGAAGGGGTAAATCCTACCATAGCCTATGGAGTTAGCACAGAAATCGCAAATTTAATGCAATTTCCGAATATTAAAGTATAAAATACGGCTCGCATGATCAAGAACACAAGATACTAAACGGCACAAAGCACTATAATTTACTTTACTGTTAGAAATAATGATTTGTTGGCTTTAAGTCCAGTATAGTTTCCCCTTCTAAATTGAAGTCAGCACCCGGGGAAAGCTGAGAAACGGAAGTAGGTGGGCGGGCCGTGAATAAGGCTAATTTCTGTTCACAGGAAGTAATTAAGAATGGCCTATTTAGGGACCTTTGATATAAATATACACAAAAATTGTTTATTTTCTATTTTTTTGGCATCTAGTGTTAGGTATGGCCATATTATCACTACAGATATGCTCTAAAAGTGTGAAAAACATGTTTTTGATTTCACCCCGTCTTTAACTATTTTTGAAAAATCATGAAAATTTGAATTTTGACCCGATTTTATAAGTGTCTTTTGAATCCTTCTATGTTTCTATGTCAGCAATCTGGCCAGCCACCGTCAAAGAAAAGGTCCTTTTCACTTAACTGGAGCTCTGCAGTTAGTCTGTTCTTGAGAGACTACTATGTCAGTGGTTCTCAAACCTTTTCATGTGAAGGACCCCCAAAATGATATTTATTTGGCCACGGACCCCCCCATCTTTCAGGGACCACCCAGAAGCAAAATTTGAGTTATAATCGTTCGCTTTGAAAATACATGTATTCAAAGATTTGCACACATTTTCACGACTTTTTGGAGCGGTGAAAGCGCTCCCAATAGACAGGTATGTCCGTGGGTATGTGGGTGGCTGGGTGGCTGGCTGGCTGGCTGGCTGGGTGGGTGGCTGGCTGGCCATGTCCGTAGCCTGGCAATACCTTGAGTGGCCACACACAACACACTAGTTAAAGGAGGGCGCTGTTTTGTGCAGGCCAGGCACACTCACCACTCACTCACAGGCACAGTTTACTCACTCACTCACTCACTCACATAGGGTACAGCTGCTCAAATTCACCGCTCCACTTCGAACCGAGGTTTGATTTTAAAAAAAATAGCAGATCTACAAGCTCACAGCGCAGCACTCGGTGCCGCGCTGTGAGCTTGTAGATCTGCTATTTTTCACTGGATAAAGCATTCAATAATTCTAGGCCTAAATGGGTTAAGGTTGAAATCGCTACCGTGTAGCGCCACTTAGCGAGAGAGCCGCTCAAATCCCAGCGTGTCGCTGAGGCATCCCCTCTTTAAGACACAGCCGACAAGTGCGGTGTCATCTGAAAATCTGTGACTAAATGTGGCCTAGTTATTTAAAAAAAAGTCTGCATACAAAGTAAACACAAATTGGGACAAAGCTTGTCCCTTGAGGGACATATCGTCGTTGACGGGGTGGAAACCTTGTATGTCCAAAACCGTTTGTTTTTGTATTTATAATTTTTTTAAATGATTTAAACTAGTGAAAACAGCCGATCTACAAGCACACAACGCCTCGCACCGCGAGGCGTTGTGTGATCAGCTGTTTTCACTACTTTTGTGCGACGGCCTTGTATGATGAAGCAGTGCTTTACTTTGCGAAAAAAACGTACAAATGTGAAACTTGGAGATACGAGGTTTCTGCCCGGCAGTGACGATAGTATGTATGAGTGTGTGGGACTAGACTGTGTATTTAGTGAAGGGGTGGAAATACACATGGTGTAGTGTTAGTGCCTGCCTGAGTTTAGTCTAATAGGTTTGTAATTGGGAGTGCTCTAGTGTGAGGAGTGTGCACGGCGCGCACGTACGTTTGTGTGTACTAGCTAATGGGCTTGCACCGCACCACGAGTCCCAGAGTTCCTACGAGCTTTCAAGGATGAGAGTGAGACGCACTGCAGGGACACCACCAGGGGTGGACAGCAGAGTGAGACGCTCTGCAGGGACAGGGGTGGACAGCAGAGTGAGACGCACTGCAGGGACACCACCAGGGGTGGACAGCAGAGTGAGACGCACTGCAGGGACACCACCAGGGGTGGACAGCAGAGTGAGACGCACTGCAGGGACACCTCCAGGGGTGGACAGCAGAGTGAGACGCTCTGCAGAGTGAGACGCTCTGCAGGGACACCACCAGGGGTGGACAGCAGAGTGAGACGCACTGCAGGGACACCTCCAGGGGTGGACAGCAGAGTGAGACGCACTGCAGGGACACCTCCAGGGGTGGACAGCAGAGTGAGACGCACTGCAGGGACACCTCCAGGGGTGGACAGCAGAGTGAGACGCACTGCAGGGACACCTCCAGGGGTGGACAGCAGAGTGAGACGCTCTGCAGAGTGAGACGCTCTGCAGGGACACCACCAGGGGTGGACAGCAGAGTGAGACGCTCTGCAGAGTGAGACGCACTGCAGGGACACCTCCAGGGGTGGACAGCAGAGTGAGACGCTCTGCAGAGTGAGACGTGCTGCAGGGACACCACCAGGGGTGGACAGCAGAGTGAGACGCGCTGCAGGGACACCTCCAGGGGTGGACAGCAGAGTGAGACGCTCTGCAGAGTGAGACGTGCTGCAGGGACACCACCAGGGGTGGACAGCAGAGTGAGACGCTCTGCAGAGTGAGACGTGCTGCAGGGACACCACCAGGGGTGGACAGCAGAGTGAGACGCGCTGCAGGGACACCACCAGGGGTGGACAGCAGAGTGAGACGCTCTGCAGGGACACCGCTAGGGGTGGACAGCAGAGTGAGACGCTCTGCAGGGACACCGCTAGGGGTGGACAGCAGAGTGAGACGCTCTGCAGGGACACCGCTAGGGGTGGACAGCAGAGTGAGACGCTCTGCAGGGACACCGCTAGGGGTGGACAGCAGAGTGAGACGCTCTGCAGGGACACCACCAGGGGTGGACAGCAGAGTGAGACACACTGCAAGGACACCACCAGGGGTGGACAGCATAACCTTTAAACTGTACTGTATAGAAGGCAGCGGTGTAAAGTAACTAAGTACAAGTACTCTACTTAACTCATTCACTGCTTTGCCACGAGTTTCCCGTGTTATTTCAGTACCCCCATATTGCCACGGCCCGAGTTTCCCGAGTTTTCCCGTAAAAAAAAAGGAAAAAAAGGCCTAAAATGTATTAGGCATGATCGCAATCGCGAAATTGCATGTTTATCCCCATAACAAACACATCTTTCAAAATGGCAGCCATGTTTGTTTACAATTGAAGACTTTGAAGGCTTATATCTCATGAATGCCTGGACGGGTTTTTTTTGTTTGAAAGCTGTGCAAAAGTACTACACATAATGGTGCATGATCTAGGCATGGGCGTCCACGATCCGTGCACTAGAAATTGATCCGTGCACTAGAAATTGATCCGTGCACTAGAAATTGATCCGTGCACTAGAAATTTAGGAACGTGGCAGTGAGGAACGTGGGGGCCATTTTGAAAAGGCAATGAATGAGTTAAGTACAATTTTGAGCTACGTTTACTGGAGTATTTGCAATTTTTAGTGGGCTAATTTGACTTCTACTCCACTCTTTCTCAAAAGCAAATGTTGTACTTTTACTCCACAACAATTATTTTAAAACTGTTGTTACTAGTTAGTTTGTAGATTCGGATTTCAAAACATACAGTAACCACTTCGACCGAATTTTGGTCGTATAATTTGCATAAATAGTCAATGTTTATATGGAGGTGCCTTGAGGTAGTTAAAAAAAGTAATACAACGTGATATATAGTTTACAGTTTAGGCATTTAGCAGACGCTTTTAATCCAAAGCGACTTACAATAAGCAGGTAATACACATCACTATAATAAGCAAGACAATATGTCAGTACATTAACAACAATATAACAAATGCATAGGAATATCAATCTAGAAAAAACAATAACATAGGTAGACCATGCACCTAATCAGTAATCAGAAATCAGTAATCAGTAAAAAAAAAAAAAAAAAAAAGAAAAACGTTTCTAAAACCTAAAAAATGCTAACTAGCTTCATGTATGGTCAATTCGTGTTACAGTAGTGCTACGGGTTTAGGTGGAGTCTGAAGAGGTGAGTCTTCAGTCCACGGCGGAAGCTAGGGAGTGAGTCTGTAGTACTAAGTGCGACAGGGAGTTTATTCCACAGTTTGGGGGGCCAGGAGGGCAAACTGTCTCGGACGAGTGGATTTTTGTCCTGTGGTTTTTAGCGAGGGTTCTGTCAGCATCCCTGTGTTGGCTGATCTGAGCGAACGGGTGGGGTTGTAGGGGTTGATCAGGTTTTGGTGGAGGAGACGCACTGCCGTTATACACTGTACATTTTGTTCCAGACCCCACATCAGTCAGAATAACAAACTTCATCCATTGCACATACACAATAGAGGAGTAGGGCTGTAACAATTATTACATAATCGTCTAATCGTGATTATTTGACATTATCGCAATTATTTTGTCATAATCATCATAATCGTGAATGTTGAAAAATGTCCAAAATAGTGGAAATAGCAGATCTACAAGTGATGCGACGCGTTGTGAGCTTGTAGATCGGCTATTTCCACTCTCAAAGTTATTTTTTAAGTAGTAAGTTGTCAAATATGTCACTAATTTCTTTGTATATTTGGGTTATGTGTCATATCTACCATGTACAACTTCAAAGCCTACAAGCCAAACAGAAATGTAATTATCAACGACAAAAACACAATTAAATCGTTCATCGCCAATTATTTGAGTGACAATTAATCGTCATGTAAAATGCCATATATATCGTGACAGCCCTATAGAGGAGCGCAGTCATAAATACCCACAGGTATACACTACAGGTGTACGCGACTAGCGTGTGCACCCACCCACACACCCACACACACACACACACACACACACACACACACACACACACACACACGGGACAACCACTGCATGCACGCGCGTTACGGCGGAAGCGCCGTATGCAATTGAAATGATTTAAGCAAAGGGAAATCAAGATGGGGTTTTCCTGAAGAAAAAGGTCCTGCACTCCATCAATAATTCATAGCCTTGGTTATTTACTTTCGCTGGGGTGCTAACACCAGTTCATCGTTCATTCCTGCAGAAAGAAATAGCTAAGGCTGCATTTAATAAAACAACAAAGAAAAGTGGAAGAAAATAAAAGAAGACAAAGGAGAAAAGGGAGAGGAGGAAATAAGGGGCTCTATTATTGAGAGAAGAAGGACAACAAATAAGCCGAGTGGAAGAAGCACTCAGGATGAATATGAAGGAGAATAAGACTATTTAGGACCCACAGTGGCTGCTCAGCTAGCCACGAGGGCTTTGCAATCTCCTGATATAATGCACTATGAATGCACTATGAAGCTCACTGAGAGAGAGATTGTAGATCTGCTATTTTTGAAAAGTCGTGAAAATGTGTGCAAATCTTTGAATAAATGTATTTTTTAAGCGAGCATTGTAACTAAAAATGTAGCTTCTGGGGGTCCCTGGAACAACATATTTTGAGATGGGGGTCTGCGCCCAAATAAATGTAATTTTTTTGGTGTTTCTTGACATGAAAAAGTTTGAGAACCGCTGATTTAGAGGAAGGATTAAGAAGCAGTCGGGTCAAAGATCGGGTCAAAGATATTCAAAGACCTGCACACGTTTTCAGGATTTTTCAAATATAGCAGATCTACAAGCTCGCAGTGCGGCACTCGGTGCCGCGCTGTGAGCTTGCATATCTGCTATTTTTCAATCGTTAAAGCATAAAATAATGGTTAAAGTGGTGGAAGCACACAGGATGAATATGAAGGAGAATAAGACTATTTAGGACCCTATCTGCTCCACTGCAGTACAGTGGCTGCTCAGCTAGCCTTGCAGGGCTTTGCAATCTCCTGATATAATGCACTATGAAATGACGTGACCCATGCACCGCCATATGATGCATGACGTCCGTGCATTGGATGACATATTATATGCCTCACTCCGTGGTGAACGGTGAAGTAGAGTGATAGAGGAGGACAGGGGCGTCAATTGGGTATGGCAGGCAGGGTTATGCAGCTGCCATACCCTGGGTCCAGACGGGAGAATAAAAGTTACTTTTAAATATAAATCCATTAATGTCTCTCTTTGTCTATCTGGTTATTATGTTGTTAAATTACATTAAAATAACTGCAAATGCAAAATGTAACAAAATGGTCACTTTAACAAGGAATTATATATATATAATTATATTCTCCACACTTTTATTCTCCCCATCTTGACAAGATCGTATATTCCCAGGTTCCGCAGGTCAGCTGCACAGGTGCAATGCATTATTGTTAATTGTGGCACGTTTACTAACATGCTAAGTTTAGCTGCACTTGAACAACCATTCCAGGCTGGCATATCCAGCCCAAGAAACCGTGGAAAATCTTAAAATAAATGTATCACATGCCTGTTGCTAAGGTATGGCAACATGACTGGTGTCGCGAAGGCGCACGTGCAAGACACCAGTCATGTTGCCATACCTTAGCTTTTTCTGAACTGACGCCACTGGTCTGGAGGAGGAGGGAGGTTGGAGGGGGGAGAGAGAGAGAGAGAGAGAGGGAGAGAGAGAGAGAGAGATGAACCTGAGAGAGAAATATGGGGGTAGGTCCCAGAAGGCCAAGATGAGGTAAAAATCACACTTCATTTCACTTGGAACGGCGCGGGGTTGAATGTTGTGTCACGCCACATATAGGGGTCATCTCAACCAGACCCCCACTCTGTCCCCGTCAGGTAAAGGGTCCCATATCATGCGAGTGCATATGAGGTGTCATCACTCATCGCTCCGCGCGGCCGGCCCACTGCTGACAAACTGCGACTGAATGTGACTGCAACAACGCGGAGCCTCCTCCCTCCCGCCCCCCAACCGGGCCCACTGATTGATCGGTTGGACTATGATGTGCATGTGCTTGATTGAATGATATAGAGGGCTGATATTGATGTGTGCATGTGCGTCCACGCGCGCACCTGTCTGTGCACGAGAAAAAGGAGGAAAAAAAAGAGACATTTAATGTCAAATATAAATCAGTGAGTGGACGTGTACTACTTGGCTTCCGCGTGATCTGCCCGTGTGTCGCGTGAATGACTGTCCTCAGGTTTATATCAGGGTGTGTGCGGGGGTGTTGACCCAGCAGGGTACAAGGATTCGCTTCAATTATTTTGTGCTTTAACTATTGAAAAATGGCAGATATACAAGCTCACAGCGCGGCACCGCGCTGTGAGCTTGTAAAGCTACTTTGTGGAATGTGTGCAAGTCTTTGAATATTTCAAATCAGTTCTAAGGTTTTTTGAAAAACCTATGTTTCTATATCAGTGGTGCTCAAACCTTTTCATGTGAAGGACCCCCAAGTATTTGAGCCGCCCATCTCAAAATATTTAGTTCCATGAACCCCCCAGAAGCTAAATTTGATTTACAAAGTTTGCTTAAAAGATACATATATTCAAAGATTTGCACGCAAGATTTGACTTTTCAAAAATAGCAGATCTACGAGCTCGCAGTGCGGCACTCGGTGCTGCGCTGTGAGCTTGCATATCTGCTATTTTTCAATAGTTAAAGCATAAAATAATTCCAGGCCCCTCCTTCACCTTGGGCCCTAGTACCTCAGTCCCACTGTTCCCACCATTGTGACGCCCCTGGGTGTGTGTGTGTGTGTATGCAGCATGTGTCCCATGATGCATTGCTGTGGCCAGTTATAAGGTTGAGCACGTTAATGAAACGTGCGCGCCGGCTGCCTGGCTTCGGGGAGCAGAGAGAGAGAGAGAGAGAGAGAGAGAGAGAGAGAGAGAGAGAGAGAGAGAGAGAGTGAGTGAGAGAGAGAGACGGAGCCAGGAGCCATTCCAGAGTGAGCAACAGCCCGGCTTGACTGGTAATACTTTAACTCCCTTTAATAGAAAAGCCAGAGAATGGCACCGCTGTCACACGCGGCACGACTCTAATCAAATCCCAGGCTCCCATAGCTCCCTGCGCCACCACCAACAACCTGCAGGGATATTTCCCTGTGTGCCGCTCTCTCCAACGGCACGCGCACACGCGCACACACACGCACGCACGCACGCACACACACATACACACACGCGCACACACACAGGCTCATCGACGCCTCAGTCCCGCAAATAAACACGGCAAACCAGAGAAAGCTAATCAAATCTGACTCTGGTATCAGGAGTCGTTCCCCATTAACCCATTTAGGCTTTAGACTTATTGAATGCTTTAGCTATTGAAAAATTGCAGATATACAAGCTCGCAGCGCGGCACCGAGTGCCGCGCTGCGAGCTTCTAGATCTGCTATTTTTGAAAAGTCGTGAAAATGTGTGCAAATTTAATATAAATATATGTATTTGTAACTCAAATTTTGCTTCTGGGGGTCCCCGGAACAACATATTTTGAGATGGGGGGTCAGTGGCCAAATAAATGTAATTTTGGGGGTCCTTGACATGAAAAAAGTTTGAGAACCATGCACTGATTTAGAGGAAGGATTTAGAAGTCGGGTCAAAGATGTTCAAAGACCTGCACACATTTTCACGATTTAAAAAAAATAGCAGATCTACAAGCTCGCAGCTGTGAGCTTGTATATCTGTTATTTTTCAATAGTTAAAGCATAAAATAATGGTTAAAGTGGTGAAAATCTAACGCGACGCAGGTCTTTGAGGTTTAATGACTACACCGATTCGCTTGCGGTTCTAATACAGAGTCGCACGTACAGCGATCCAACGGCACGCCGAATAAACAACGGTCAGGTTTTATTCCTCGAGTAGTAACGTTGCCGGTACGCGCGCCGCGTGCGTATATGACCTAATGTTCTTTAACTACCATTCATTCCACCCCTGTGAGGAACTTCATTATGACTGGAAACAATTAGCGAGAGCAACGTATGTAATGGGCTCTCAGCTTGCAACAGCACAGTCAATAGCCTGGAAATGGAAACTCTTGCTCTAATCACTAATGAGAAAATTGTGGAGGGACAAGAGGGAGGTGGCAAGAAGTCACTGGGGAACGGTGGGATATAAGAAGAAAAGGGCAGCTAAATCGCTAATATACAGCGACCGTCAACATAAAGCCCTTTGCACACAGGACAGTTGCGTTTTATTTGTTTGCTGCATGAATAAATCGCATTGGATTTGGTGTGCAATGCTGTGCGGAATCGGCGCTGCGGATCCCAAAAGGAGTCATAAAAGGAGTGATGAGTTTTTTACCGCATGCGACAAGACGCACAAATCGAACTGGGTTCGATTGAGAGAAAAAAAACGCACGGCCGTAGCCACTCGTCACACGGCTAATTCGGATCCGGTGTGCATGAGGTCGTAGAGAATCATTGTTTTCTTAAAAAAAATGAAATTGTCAGTTTTATCCGTGCGGATAAACGCGCCTGTGTGCAAGGGCTTTAAGCTATAGGAAATGCACCATGTGAAAATAAGAACTGAATCTTCTCTTCACTTTCATGGATTTCATACATCCACATAATATAATCTGAGGCAGTCACAGAGGGTGAATTTTAACTCTTGTGATCGTGGATATTCACCATGTATGGCTGATGCGTTTACTGCTAACTCTGCAATTGACCCGAGCCTGGAGCCGGGCGGGCGCGGTGGAAATCACTTCAGCAATCAGCGAGGTCAGGGGCGTCACAAGGAGGGGGAGGGAAAGTGGGACTGAGTTACTAGGGCCCAAGGTGGAGGGGCCTTAGTTATTTTATACTTTAGTTATTGAAAAAGAGCAGACAGACAAGCTCACAGCGCGAGTGCCGCGCTGCATGGCGCGCGGCACTCGGCGTGCCGCGCTGTGAGCTTGTATATCTGCTATTTTTGAAAAGACGTGAAAATGTGTGCAAATCTTTGAATACCGGTATATGTATTTTTTAAGCGAACATTTGTAACCCAAATTTTGCTTCTAGGGGGTCTCTGGAACTAAATATTTGAGATGGGAAACATAGGTTTTTCAAAAAAGGATTTGAAATATTCAAAGAAAGAAATAGCAGATCTACAAGCTCGCAGCGCGGCACTCGGTGCCGCGCTGTGAGCTTGTATATCTGCCATTTTTCAATAGTTAAGCACAAAATAAACCCCTCCTCCCCCTATGAAGAACATTCATGGGGCGGGGGCCCGCAGTGAATCCTTGTACCCAGGGCCCAGAGTTTGATGCCACACCCCTGATCAGCGTGGTAATGGATTAAGCCTATAGCTGAGACAGAGCCCAGACCAGCTCCGAGCAGCACTGAAAAACCCACAGCCAAAACACAACACACAGAGGCAGGGGATGGCCTCGGCAAACCTCGCTCAGCACCTGAGGTAGCCTCTAGAGCAGGGGTCTTCAACGATTTCAGGCCAAGGACCCCTTAGTTGAGAAACAGATGAAGCAGGGACCCAACATTCCACATAGTTTCATTGTTTGGTAGCACAATCATACAATGTGTTTTGGATTCATGTCAATTTGTGTTTTCAGATATTTAACCACTTGAACCGTCAATACTTGACCTTTCACTCTTAGTACTTAGTCTGCTCTTTTTCCCCTCTACACCAAAGCTCTTTGCCAGATAGCAGATCTACAAGCTCAAATAATTCTAGGCCTAAATGGCTTTTAAATTACACACTGGAATCGGATCGGTCCTCGGTATCGACCGATACGAAGGTTAAATGGGACTCGGTATGGGGAAGGGGGAAACGGCATGGGTAACATCTCTAGTAGTAGCAGCATCTCCAAAAAGCTTCAGCTTAATATGTTCTGCTCGCAGGAATTCCTCCAGTGTGTCAGGTATAATGATAGCCTAAACACCAGTGTTTTCCACCCTCCACAATCTCCACAGAAATCAATGTTAGGGAAACACTCCAGTTTCCACCCGAGCGGTGGCAATTTCTGCCTGGACGACTAGACGCAGTGGAGAGAGGTGTTTTATGGGCATCAAGCCATCGCGCCACAGGCTATGATTGGAAATTTAATAAGCAGGAGGGGGAAATAGCCTCTTGCTCTCTTGGTCTCTCTCTCTCGCTCTCTCTCTCTCGCTCTCTCTCTCTCTCTGTACCCTTTTCTCTTCCCCTCTCAACTGCAGGGGTTTTTATAAAGCAGGAGCCACAACACACCAGTAAATTAAACTCTCTCTCCGGCTCGGAGAGAGAGACTATACGTTCTTGTCTGGGTTGTGTTGCTTGGGGAGCAGAAAAGGGAGGAGAAAAAGAAAAGAACATTCTTCAAAATCAATGCGCTCTCATTAAGCATTTTTATGGGCTCAATATTTTGTGTATTACCGTGTGAAACGCTATGAAAATAAAGGCCCGGGCGCCAGGGATTTGCTTCATTTCCAATATACTTGGGAGATACTGTATGTGTTATTCCTATTAGATTGACCCCCCTTTACACACCCACGCGTGCACGCGCACACACACACACACACACACACACACACACACACACACACACACACACACACACACACACACACACACACACACACACACACACACACACACACACACACACACACACACACACACACACACACACACACACACACACACACACTAGGGATGGGACGATATGACAATTTCATATCACGATTATTGTGACAAAAGAAATCGCGATTTAGGATATTATCATGATAATCAAAATCCATTATCCTGGGGCGGATCATTTGCCAAAAAATAGCCGATATACAAGCTCACAACGGGCCACAACGTGACGCGTTGTGAGCTTGTATATCGGCTATTTTTTGGCAAAGACATTGGATAGAGAGTGAAAAAAGACTGTATCAAGTACGTATAGGCTATTAAGTATATATACCTTTTACCAATATTAGAGGGTTTAAGTGGTACTGGACATGCAGCTCGGCAAATAAAAGGTGAATTGATCCCAGTGCATGACGGAGGACGATATCACGATACATTCAATCTCCACGATACGATTATCGTGAGTGTTTTTAATCACGATAAACGATAATATCGCTTATCGTCCCCTCCCTAACATGCACACACACGCACGCGCGTGTACACAAAACACCTCCACATCCCGTCTCCCTGGTAATGCTGGACTGAATTATTGATGTTATACCACCACCAGATCCCCCCAGCCGACCGCCACACCGCCGCTGCCTGTGAAAGTCCCTTTACATGGATCTCTACTAGGCTTTGACTGGTCTCCTAGGAGCCCTTGGTTCGGTTCACACACCACACCACAGCGCACCTCGCTGACAACATCTAATAAAGCAGTGTGGGGAGGAGGAGGAGACGCCATGCACCCTGACATTTAAATCAATTCCTTCCTGGTGACAACTCTATGATTTTTAAACCGCTCGTTATTGCCGTCCTCTCTTCTTCGCGGGGCGACGCCAAGGAGGCGCCGCGTTCGAATTCTTCTGATCATAAAGAAAGAGCAAAAAAAAAAACGAATGAAACAAGTATATCGGCGAATCTCCGGTGTATCTTATCTTTTCATTAAAGAGCTTAGGTGGCGAAACATACAAGAGCCTTCATATATTGGTAGAGCCTATATGGCGGTAAGGCTCCCTGTGTTGTTGGATCTCTGGCGGTGGCTGCTGATGTTTGTTAACGTTCCATCCATCCTTTTAAGACCCGCAACAAGAGGCCCATTCTACAAATGTGTCCCAGCACCCCCAGCAGCTAGTCATCTCGGGGACTGTCATTATTCCCTGTAGCCAAAATGATTTTTTTTTTTTTTTTTGCTCTTTTTTTTTTTATGCCACAACAGCATCTCATAATATCTAGGCTACATTTCACTTAAACGCCAGAGCTTAACTCTGCATGTAAATAAGACTTTTTTTAATTAATGTGAGAGATCGGTACATAATTCTGTTAGTCCTCCCAGTTTATATTAGCTAAAATGCTAACTAGCCAGCCTTTGTTAGCCGTTTGTAGCCAAATGCGGTAATATCGGGACTCCATTACTTAGCGAAGCAACCCACAGTATTTATCCCATTAATTTAATGCCACGTGTGTTCCAAATGAACAATTATTAACCACGTAATGTATGATTTTGTGTATTATTATTTATTATTCTTCCGCCGTTCTTGACTTCCGCTGTTTCTTCTTCTACGCTGGTGAAATGATCCTGGAGCGGCCTGGAGACGTCTGTGACGTATGCTCCGGTGCGGAAGCTTCCTTTGTCACTGAGTTAGCTTAGCATTGAATAGATCAGTGTCGTCCTAAACTATCTAATTCTAACGTTCAGGGTGTTTGTTTTTTTGGACAATAAATTGACAGCCAAGAAAACATGGATGGAATGCAATCGTTCACTCGCCGTCGGAAAGTTGACTTTAGAGTAGACTATTCTGGTTGACTGGCTATGAGTGGCTAACGGCTAACGCTAGCTAGCGTTAGCTAGCGCTAGCTGCAGCGCTAGCTGCAGGCTATAAACAAATAAAACGTGACCCAACTCTATTGTTGCTCTCTTCTACAAGCTCACAACGCGAGGCGGTTAAGCCTGTAGATTGTGTTTTATTATCAGGTCAAATAATCCTTCTGGCTGAAGTTACACAAACACTGATTATGCTACATTTAGCACAGTTAGCCCTGTTGCACACGTAATAGGTTCACTTCAACCTTGTGTTGAGCAGTTAATCCTATTTGCTACGTACGTCTACAAAAACCTTCATATTTCAAAGATAACGTGCTTACTGAAGTCTCACAGATGTCACAGTATGGTACGCTCAAGCAGAATTACCCGTATCTTTCGTATTGTTTAATAAACTGCATTTTAATCCGATCAGATGCCATTTTCTGTTGTTTTTCAGCCATGCGACCCCATCGGTTGCGAGGTGTACTGCACTTAGATACATTAATACCTTTTTAAGGAAACGACGACCGATCGGATTAAAATGCTCCTCATTAAATAATACGATCATTACGGGACATTCTGCTGGAGCGTACCCTATGGTGACATCTGTGAGCCTTCACTAAGCAATTTATCTTTGTAATCTGACCGTTTGTGTAGACGTATGTAGCAAATTGGTTAAACTGCTTCACGGTTGGCGCACTGTAGCGTCTTTACATTTAGCCCAATAATGCTTGAGATGCTGTTGTGGCATTATCTTTTTAGAGAGCAATAACTAAAGTTTAAAACATACATAAACCACTTTAGCCCTATGTTATACCAAGGCTATTTGAAAATAGACGATCTACAAGCTCACAACGCATTGCGGTGCGACGCGTTGTGAGCTTGTAGATCTGCTATTTTCAAACATTTTGTACTTTTACTTTTGGTACTTTAAGTACATTTGGATACCAATACTTTTGTACTTTTACTCAAGTACATTTTTTATTCTGGACTTTTACTTGTAACAGAGTGATTCTACATTGCAGAATTGATACTTTACTTTATTATAAAATGTTGGTACTTTTTCCACCACTGTGTAAACGTTTGTGTTCTCATGCCAATAAAGCTTCTTTGAATTGAAGATTGAATTGAAGATTGCTCCCCATGTGGCGGAGTCAGGTCATTGCAGGTTAGAAATTTATTTAAAACTTGAATATCTCAAAAGTACTATTTCAGCATGGCATCATTCTATAAGCCATATCTTCAAAACTGTTGGGTCAATCTCCACAACCAATATATCATTTTGTAGCTATGATCCCCAGCTTTCGAATGAAATGAAAAAATGAAAATGAAAAAAATTGCAATGACTGGCTCCTGGGGAGATTGGGACACAAATGTCTTCTAAATCCCACGTTTTTGGGGGGGCTTTTTAAAGGAGTAGTTAGTTCACCCCCAAAATGACTATTGATTACTTATGCCATGGAGACTTGAGTTCAATAATATTTTTTGTTTTTTCTTGCATTCCTAAGACAGCAATTCGATTACAATAAATGTACCCCCATTGATTCCGGCGGAATCAATGGGGGTAAATTTACTATAATCCATTTTTTTGTCTTAGGAATGAGACAAATACAAATAAATATTATTGAACTCAAGTCTCCATGGCGTGAGTAATCAATAGAAAAAAAAGTTCACCCCCAAAAGTCATTTGGGGGTGAACTTCGCCTTTAAGCCTTTATTTTGATAGGATAGTAGACTGACAGGAAACGGGGAGAGAGATGGGGAATGACATGCGGCAAAGGTCGTCCGGATCGGGAATGGAACCGGCGACGCCAGCAGGCATCATAGCCTGAGTACGTGGTATGCGCCTTGACCACTAGGCCAGCGGGCGCCCCTAAATCCCACGTTTTTTTTTTTTTTTTTTTTAAACTTTATTTGCTCTTGTGCAAACCGCTCCATAGAGTGGCTGTGCGTGTGTCTGTAGCCTTTTTCCTCAGCGTTTTGCCATAGCAAAACGTGTGTGTGTAGCATAGCCTGTACATCCTCAAATCCTAGTCTGAAGATGTTATGCAAGCACGACCACCGCTCACTTCACATTGGTGATTTTTTCATGGAATTTGGCCGCGGACACCCATCTAAAAACATTTCGTTCCATTGACCCCAGGAAGCGAAGATTTGAGTTAAAACGTTTGCTTTAAAATAATCTATACGATTTACAAATTCTTTTCCCCAAAAACAGCAGATCTACAAGCTCATAGAACGGCACAAAGTAAGTGACACACTATGAGCTTTTAGATCTGCTATTTTTGGAATAAAATCTAAAATGACACAAATGACGATGCTTTCACGGTTCTCATGGGTTTAAGCCCCAGTATCTTGCATACAGTGTGTGTGTTTAATCGTGTGTGTGTGTGTGTGTGTGTGTGTGTGTGTGTGTGTGTGTGTGTGTGTGTGTGTGTGTGTGTGTGTGTGTGTTTAATGGTGTGTGTGAGAGAAACACACACAGATGTGTGTGAATTCCCAAGGTCTCTGAAGGCGTGTTTTTTTATCGCTCTGCTTCAGAGTGTGTGTGTGGGGGGGGGGGGGGTCCTGCCACACACAAATAGTGGGCCCTGGGTACAAGGATTCACTCACATTTAGTGCTTTAACTATGGAAAAATAGCAGATCTACAAGCTCACAGCGTGGTGCCGCGCTGCAAGCTTTTACATCTGCTATTTTTGAGTCTGAATAATTTCAAATCCTTCTAAGGTATTTTGAAAAAAAGCTATATGTTTCCATGTCAGTGATGCTCAAACCTTTTCATGTGAAGGACCCCCTTCACATGATATGTATTTGGCCACGGACCCCCATCTCAAAATATTTAGTTCCAAGGACCCCCCCCCCCCCAGAAGCAAAATTTGAGTTACAAATGTTCGCTTTAAAAAATACATATATTCAATAAGATTTGCACACATTTTCAGGACTTTTCAAAAATAGCAGATCTACAAGCTCGCAGCGTGGCACTTGGTGCCACGCTGTGAGCTTGTATATCTGCTATTTTTCAATGGCTAAAGTATAAAATAATTAAGGGCCCCTCCACCTTGGGCCCTACTAACTCAGTCCCATCCCCCCCCCCTTGTGACGCCCCTGGCCACACTGCCTAGCTGCTGATGCTTGTTCTGCTGTGGCTTTAGCACATGGTAGGCGGAAGAACCTTGAGTAAATCAGGGAACAAAACACAAACAGCGACACTGCAGAGCCCTACAAGAAACATGTATTTCCCTAAGGGGTTGTAAGCACTACAGCATACAACACGAGTGTGACCAGAAACACTGTCTCTTTCCACATGATCATCATCAGCCGTGTTGGACAGTTGGATTTTCAGCAATCATATTGAATCTATAACCCAAATGGAGTCCCATCCAATCTCTTCACCACCTGGCGTCGGATTACAGAAACGTTATCGCTATCCCAGTAGGGGTGGGCGATATGGAAAAATACAATATCACAATATTTTCCCAAACTGTATCACGATACACAATCTTATCACGATTCTTTTTCATGTTGGTTAAGTTACTTAACAGTACAACCACCTACAAGGCAACAAAAACCAAAAGAAAAAGGAGTATCAGACTATTTAGACCAGTGGTCCTCAATGTTGGGTCCAGGGACTCTCTGGGTTCCTTTTGGGAGGTCTGAATTGACCCTTACAAGTATGTAACTCTGAGTCTGACAGTATACAAATGAAACCAAATGGACCCTTACGGGTCCATTTGGTTTCATTTGTATACTGTCAGAGTTAAGGGGAGACCTTGACATTTCAGAGTTTGAGAAATACTGATTTAGACAAAAATGCAGGTTTAAATTAAATTTTGCAATGAATCTCATTGTATCACGATATATCTCTGAAAAGGCATATTGTGGAGACATTGTATCGTCTCAATGATAATTAGCACCATATCGCCCACCCCTATATCCCAGCAAATACAAACTCAGTGATACATTGTCTGAGGTAGGGTCGGGATCCTTTAGGATTCTAATGGTTCAGGTTCCTTAACCTTAACGATTCCCTCTTAACGGTCCCATTCCTTAACGGTCCCATTCCTTAACGGTCCCATTCCTTAACGGCCCCCTTTAACGATTCCTATAGAGGGGTTCCAAATGGACCCTTAAGCCACGTTCCCTTTACAGTAGCAACGCCATGCCTTTCCACGCCGGACGCCGCGTCCATCGTGTGTTTCCATTAGCGAGTGAGGATGAGTGAAGAGTCCGGCAGTGTTTGTATAACTACCAGTAAGACTCCCTAATCGGGAGATAAGCGACCGTCAGGTCGCATACATAAACTTTAGAAGGCAATGGTAGCCAATCAGGAGGGAATATGGGAAATGGGACAGATCCATGTTGATGACATGACTTTAGAGATACTGTGTACCGCTTTGCGTGATTTTAGGGCAAAATCTGTAGGAGCAGTGTCCAAAAATGTGTTTTGCAAAAATCGGCCTGATGGTGGCGCTAGATGGGACAGATGCATGTTGATGACATGACATGACATGACATGACATGACTAACCCTAACCATAACCATAACCCTAACCCTAACCCTAACCCTAAAAAAACGTAGAAGGATTTGAAATATTTAGACTCCGCACAAATTTTCATGTTTTTTCAAAGATAGCAGATATACAAGCTCACAGCGCGGCACTCTAAGTTAAAGCACAAAATGTGAGTGAATCCTTGTACCCAGGGCCCAGAATTTGGTGTGACACCCCTATCCACATAACCAGCTCTGACAGTGGGATTCCGGAAACGGTTACAAATGTGATATGGAACCGATTCCAATTCCTCTACCGGTTCTGGATCCACGGTCTCCCAGTGAGGAGGAGAGCTCCGTGCCTGACCAATGAGTGAGCACGACGACGCAGGCAGCCGCGGAGATTAGAGTTCAAGGCAAAAAGCATCATTTATCACGGCTTGCTTTATCTATTATTCATGGCTCTCCCGCTATGACGCTATTAGCTAAGGCAGCGAACAAAACATGGCAAACATGTAAAATACAAATAACTCATGTATGAGCTTTAACCTATTCAGAACGGGTACACATTATTGTGTATTATTATTTTATGCTTTAACTACTGAAAAATAGCAGATATACAAGCTTTAACCTATTCAGAACGGGTACACATTATTGTGTATTATTATTTTATGCTTTAACTACTGAAAAATAGCAGATATACAAGCTCACAGCGTGGCACCGAGTGCCGCGCTGCAAGCTTGTACTGTAGATCTGCCATTTCAGAAAAATCGTGAAAATTCGAATTTTGACCCGATTCTGTGACCCGAAGTGTCTTTTGAATCCTCTATGTTTCTATGTCAGCAATCTGGCCAGCCATCGTCAAAGAAAAGGTCCTTTTCACTTAACTGGCTCAGCTCAGTTAGTCTGTTCTTGAGAGACTACTATGTCAGTGGTTCTTATGTGAAGGACCCCCAAAATGATATGAATTTGTCCACAGGCCCCCATCTCAAAATATTTAGTTCCAGGGACCAGCCAGAAGCAAAATTTGAGTTACAAACGTTTGCTTTAAAAAATATATATTATATTTAAAGATTTGCACACATTTTCACTTTAAAAAAAAAATAGCAGATCTACAAGCTCGCAGCGCGGCACTCGGTGCCACGCTGTGAACTTGTATATCTGCTATTTTTAAATAGTTAAAGCATTCAATAATTCTAGACGTAAATGGGTTAATATTTGAAGAAGTCATGCCACCAGGGCTCTCCAGCACAAAAACAAAAACGATACTCTGCGATACGGGGCTGCCAGTGCTAATCAACAAACAGACGACAAAGGACATGTTTCTAATGGATGTCTCTGGTAATGGTGAGTGGCAGCTGATTGATGCTGACAACTCCTCCCGTCTAGGAACTATCTGTTTACTATTCCCACGTGGGCCTTGTGTGTCTATTTCCTCTGGGACAGCCGCAGGCACTTAACCTGAATTGCTTAGGTAAATATCCAGCGATATATATTGATCTCACATAAAAAAACGAGGACCTCTCGAGTAGGCCAATCCACCGCATGCAGCACAGGAGGAGCACTATGAATAACCTGGGTTCATCTGGACAGGGCCCCAAACATCATGATGACACGCACCCACGCATACAAACACACACACGCACGCACGCACACAAACACACACACTCACACACACACAAGCATCGCAGGGACGGTAGGTTGTCTGTACAATGCAAAATCCGGAGTGATAACTGAACACGGTGTTAAACTGATACTGAGGATGTGTGTATGGTGCAGTGGTGGAAGAAGTCATTTGTTTCAGTGCATCGGGCTAAAAACTGACCCCCAAAACTATGGTTTAGTGATGAGTCATCACTTTTCTGGGGTCAGCTCAGTTTTGTTGTGTCCCGTTTTAGCCTGAGGAATGTTTTTTGTGCAAAACAAATGCTTGCAATGGATTCAGAATCATGAAAAAAACCCTAGTTAGACCCCTCACATTCTTTTTTTCCTGTATAGTAAGTGAAGGGACCCAAACTTGAACCCCATGAATTCACCTTGATCCACTAAGAATAAAATGGTACATTTTTAACATGTTTTTTGGATGACTCTAAGGATCATAAAACACCTTGAACCATTACTATTGCAAATTTCTTTTAGGTCAAACCTCAGATTGACTAGCCTAAAGTACCAGAGGACATCGTCAGCATTATATCACAGAGAAACCCCTTCTACCAGTGAGTAAAACATGAGCTACTAAAAATATAAAATACCAAGCATGGGAATGGAGGGGAGGGGAGGGGAGGGGAGGGGAGGGGGGGGGGGATCGATGACTGTAAACACGGAAGCCCCTCGGCTGTTGAGGGGGGATAAAAAAAGAAACAATACCAGCCTCTGTGAATAAAGACAAGAAAATTAATAAATGGAATTATACTCGCAGCGAGCGGGAGGGGCCGACGATGCCGCAGTGACAGACCCTCAAAGTGAGACAAAAGAGAGCGGGAGAAAGAGCGAGCGCTCGCGAGTATGAGAGACAGAGATAGAGAGAAAGGATGGAACGAGAAGGTAATATAATGAATACAACTAAAAGGTCTGCAGCACATTAATTAAACCATTTGGACCAGGTACGCATCATTGCGTATTCAATGCTTTAACTACTGAAAAATAGCAGATATACAAGCTCACAGCGCGGCACCGAGTGCCGCGCTGCGAGCTTGCAGATCTGCTATTTTTGAAAAATCGTGAAAATTTAAATTTTGACCCGATCTTGACCCAATTCTATCCAGCTGTTTCCTCGAGAATTTACTGGAGCATTATCTGCGAGACACTTCCGGTTCCACGTCGCGTCGCAGATGCAACCGATGTGAGCTTGTAGGCTGCGTAGGCTGCGGCGCCGGAAATGCTGCATGCCTTCTGCGCAATGCACGATGGGATGTTGGAAAGTTGTGGATAAGTGTCTTTTGAATCCTTCTAAGGTTTTTGAAAAACCTATGTTTCTAGGTCAGTGTCTTTTGAATCCTTCTAAGGTTTTTGAAAAACCTATGTTTCTATGTCAGTGTCTTTTGAATCCTTCAAAGGTTTTTTTTAAAAACCTATGTTTCTATGTGTCAGTGGTTCTCAAACATTTTCATGTGAAGGACCCCCAAAATGATATGTATGAGGCCACGGACCCCCATCTCAAAATATTTAGTTCCAGGGACCCCCCCACTGCCCCAGAAGCAAAACTTCAGTTACAAACATTCGCTTTAAAAATACAGTACATATATTCAAAGATTTGCACAAATTTTTCACGACTTTAAAAAAAAATAGCATATCTACAAGCTCGCAGCGCGGCACTCGGTGCCGCGCTGTGAGCTTGTATATCTGCTATTTTTCAATAGTTAATAAACATTCAGTAATTCTAGGCCTAAACGGATTAATTGTTCATGGGGAAAGGTGCATACAAGCAAACACAAGACGTGATGAATGGTTCTCATTTGTTCGACGAGAGAGCGCCGGTTCCCCCGCCCAGCAGCTTGTCTGCCCGTCCCAACGCCACTCCTCCCCAACTACTAAGGCTTATGCAAATCGCGGACCTCCATTAGCGGTGTTAGCAGGTAAACGCTCTGAGGTGACCCCCAATTGAGCGGCCCAGGCTTGGCGGGGTGATGGATTGCACCCCAAAGCAAAGCTTATTTCCGTCTAAATCCTTCTCATGAACTCATACGCAGTACTATGCAGTAGATATCTTCCGCAAAAAAAGAAACACTTGTAAACAAAAGAAAAGAAAAAAAAATGCAAAAAATAAAGTTAGAAGGGTCCGGGGGAGGGTAAGGCTATAGGCTAGGTTTATTATTACCAGTTTCGAGCGGCTTCCGCTTGTACGTGGTTTTTCAGGGCGGTTTCAAAGGATTTGCACTCCTTTAAGGCCTTCGGTAAGGCGTTCCACATTTTGGTGGTATAGCAGGAAAACGAGTTTGACCCTTTGTTTGAGTTGACTCTGGGTTGAGCGTGATCTGTGGCGCTGCCTCTGGTGTTGTAATTGTGGACATCCTTGACGTTTTTAAAGTATTTTGTCAGGTACACGGGTATCTGGCCCAGATGGGTACCAGGCCCATTGCAAGATGCTGTACTCTGTCATCTACTCTGAGCTAGCCTGGTTCTGGCCCCTCACCATTGAGAATCCATTTCCACCAGCTACCAGAAAGGGTTAGCCAATCAGGGCTGTAGGCTGTGTGGACACAAAAACATCCCCCCCTCCCCTCTATGACAGGCATCAAACAGGTAGTTGTCTTTGATGCTTTCATTGATTAGGGAGATCACTAACGAGGTCTTGACACTTTTATGGCCCAATCAATTACCTTATTGCACAACCCCTTTGAAGTTCAAAGGGAGCAATTTAGAGCTCTGGCTGAGTTCACCAGGCTTTAGCCCGCCCCCCAGAAATGGAATCTCTCCTTGCAATCCCAGACTCTCTTCCCAAAACGAAGCGTGTGATAGAGGCTGGCACCGCCAGGCTAACTCTGAGCCACCCCACGTGGCTTGACTGGTGAGAGGCGGTGAGGTGAGTCTGAAAAGGAAGGTTATAACAAACAGGTACATTTCCCTGCCTTAGTGCTTATTATTTATTCTTTCATTACCCATCTCTCCCTCTCTCTAACGTACACACACACACACACACACACACACACACACACACACACACACACACACACACACACACACACACACACACACACACACACACACACACACACACACACACACACACACACACACACACACACACACACCCACCCCTAGGCATACTAGAGACTAGAGAGTAAAGCCTGATTAAATTATAAAACATTAATGACGACCCCCCCGTGCTAGTGCAGCCCTGCCTCTGCAGGAGACATTAGGGCCCCCCATTACTGCAGACCGAGTGGCTCTGCACACCCAGACACCACCGCATTAATAAGGAGAAATTAGACAAATACTGAGAGCTGTTTATTAGGGGAAGACACGTCCCCCGGGGACCAGAGAGGAACCTCCTCCTCCACCTCCACAACCTCCACTGGCAGAATAATGGCATGGACAGCATGGGCCTATACCTGACCAGACAGATAGGGAAGAAGGGGTGGGGGGGAGCAGGCACGTGCACACACACACACACAGACATCAAAGGGGGCTTGAGCCCCTGCCCTTTTATCCATCTGTAAAAAAAAGTGCCCTCTCGAGACCACAAATGCAGTTTTTACTAAAGGTGTCTCCACACCAAACAGCCGACAAGAAACTCTTTCCAACTCCTGGCAGACTGGCAGTCGGTGACATTTGGTGGCAAACTTGGCATTTAAAAGTCGGGCAAAGGAAGATTGCATTCAGACGAGACGCACATGAACCTGCAGCTCTAAACTGGGGCGTTGCCAGGTTTGCTCATTATAAGCGACTTTGGTCAAATTTTCCTGTAAAGTCTCTAGTCGCGGGTTGCTTTTGTTTGGGCTCGTTTCTGAAGTGTAGTTGCTTATTTGGCCTCTCAACATTCTTCTAGAAAACAGCTAATGTAATAGAGCTCAAGTGGTGAAACTGTTGGGCTTGTTTTCACAGACCTGGTCGCTTGTTTCACTCACAGTTTGGCTCACTCAGAGTTTGGCAACCGCAGCTTCTCTCGTCAAAACAAAGCACAGCAGCGCTATTACTATTTTCCTTTGGACTCGATTGGTATAGGAAGGAATTGAGAGTTGAGATTGAGAACATGGTATTTAGTTAAAATGTGCCACGGGAAAATGTATGTTGCTTATTTAGGCTTGGTTTCTGCAGCAGCAGCAAACTAAATGTCCACTCTGCAGGAGTATCAAGTCAAGTCCAGTGTTGTTTTTGACAGCAAATTTTGATTTAGTTTTAGTCATAGTCTTTTGAATAAAATGTCATTTAGTTTCAGTCGTAATGTAGTCCCCTGAAAAGTATTAGTTTTAGCTTAATTTTAGTCGACTAAATATCATAAGATTTTAGGCGACTAAATCTACAGTTGATTTAGTCAACTGGAATGTATTTTGGCAGGCCTTGATGGCATCGTAATGATTTTACGCTTGGTTGTGTGCTGAAAATAGCAGATCTACAAGCTCACAACGCGTCGCGCTGCGCAACACCTCAGAGCAACCAAACATAAACGAGTCCCTCCCTAACGTTTTAGTCTAGTTCGACAACCATTTTTCGTCATAGTTTTAGTCGAGAAAATCAACACTGGTCAAGTCGCCTCAATTCTACTGACCGATTGCAAAAGACTGAGCATGCTCGGTTTTCCATCGACGGGTTCCGAGAACTTCCGACAGCCCTATCAACGGCAGGCGCCTCTTGCCGACAAGGACCCAAATGCATTTTGGTCCAAATGCATTTGGGTCCCCATCCGGAGTCAACGGGGGTCAATTTATTGTCATCAAATTATTGTCTTAAGAATGTGACAAATACCAAAAAAATTTATTGAACTCAAGTCTCCATGGCATTAGTAATCAATGGAAAGAAAGTCATTTTGGGGGTGAACTACTCCTTTAAGGTGAAAGAAACGCAAATGCCCCTCTTTCCATGCCATACCTGAAGGCAGCATTCAAGAGAATTGCCTTGTCCAAACTCTCCTGAACTTGAATGCAGCATGTTGAAAGAATCGCCCTCTCTGTGTAGAAGTCAAGCATTGAAAATAGCCAACCTTCAAGCTCACGAGGTCTGCTATTTTCGATATTTTCACCAAAAGGCCCTTTTTAGAAATGTCAGCCCCTGCCTCTCTAACATTCTCTGCACGTCCCTGGGGGAGAGAGTGAACGAGAGAGAGAGAGAGAGAGAGAGAGAGAGAGAGATAGAGAGAGAGAGAGAGAGAGAGAGAGAGAGAGAGAGAAAGAAAACACACCATGACAACAATGAGGACGCTGAAAGTCTCATGATTACGGGGACCTTCCGTTTCTTTTGTGCTAATCACTCCATAATAACCTCTAACAAAAAAGCAATTACGGAGCAAATGGAGGATGGCTGTGAGGGCCAGCTGTGCCAGTGATGACCACGGCTCCCTGCGGGACGCCCCGTCTCTGACAGGAGGACCAACAGTCTGTAGCAGCAGCAGCAGCGCTGGAACGATGTGCCACGACTGCACAGGTTAGCCTCGCTGCTAACTGGCCCTGCGTCCGTCAACCACGTAACCACGTAAAGCCCAGCATCCAAATCGTTAGGCCAGTCACGCAATTATTAATCGCAATTATCTAACTATTAGGTATGGGACGATTTGAAAATTTCATATCACGATTATTGTGGCAAAAGAAATCGTGATTTACGATATTATCGCGATAATCAAAATACATTATCCTGGGGCGGAACATTTGCCAAACAAATAGAAGATCGGCTATTTTTTGGCAAAGACAATTTGATAGAGTGTGAAAAAGACTGTATCAAGTACGTATATTATAAGTACCTTTTACCAATTATAGAGGGTTTAAGTGGTACCGGATATGCAGCTCTGCAAATAAAAGGTGAATTGATCCCAGTGCATGACGGAGGACGATATCACGATAAATTAAATCTCCACGATATGATTATCTTGAGTGTTTTTTATCACGATAAACGATATCACAGATCGTCCCATCCCTACTAACTATTAATTTACCAAATGTCTGTCCGTCTGCCGGCCAACGTCTGACTGTCTGTGTGCATGCTGACATTATTGATACTAAACAGTGTCGCAGCCGCATGCTGAAACAATGCCCAAATTTGGAGATGAGCATGCTGACATCACTGATACTAAACCGTGTCTCCACCATGGTAACAGCCGCCAGCTGAAACGATGCCCAAATTTGGAGATGATGTACGCCATCTGTCTGCATGCTGACATCACTGATAACAAACAGTGTCGCCACCATGGTAGTCTCGCGAGGCCAGAATGTTGCCTCCGCGATTTGGGCAAATACTCCCGGCTTACAGTCTGGCAAACGGAAATAGAAACGATGAGGGTGAGATAAAGCGAATGTGACGCAACCGCTCCCTTGGTGCAGTAGCAATAACATGTCCTACTGGAAGCGTTATGTCTCCTTTCAATATTTCTGGGGGCGTTATTTTGTCTTTCTCTGGTGTTGTTGGTGTTACCTCCATGATGTTTTCAAACGTTTTCTTAAACTATACACCCATAACAAGAATAGGCCGCTCGAATGACTTTGTCTGAGCTATTGCGTTTCTGTTATGTTTCCAATGGGACTACAGTTCAGTGCAGCAGTGGCTACTTCCGATACTCGCCGTTCGGGAGCTGCTGTTCCAGACTCCACCATGGTAACAGCCGCATGCTGAAACAATGCCTACATCACAGACAGGTGTTGCACAACTGGACGTCAATGGTGACTGTTCTGCCCAACGTGCACCGTTCGGGGTTCTCCAACATTACTTCTGAGACTCCTACATTCAGTCCCTCATATACTGTACATTCACTGGTACAAGGTCAACTAAAAGGAGATCCTAGAAAAAAGACTAAGCTTATTTACATAGGAAAACATTGAAGTATCTCATATAACATTGAATGACAGACAGATAGAACACAGTACTATGCAGTAGATATAGTGTAGTAAAAAAAAAAAAAAGGAAATAAAAATAAAATAAACAGTGCAAAAAATATATGCAGTAGGTAAATACAAAGGAGGGTCAGGGGAGGCTGGGCTAGGTTTGTTATTGCCAGTTGCGAATGGCTGCCGCCTGTAAGTGGTTTTAAGCTTGTAGATCTGGCTATTTCCACTATGAATGTTCTTTTTTTAAGTATAAAGTTGTCAAATATGTCAGTAATTTCTTTGTATATTTACTAGGTTATGTGTCATATCTGCCATGTGCAACTTCAAAGCCTACAAGCCAGACAGAAATGTAATCGTCATGTCAAATGTCATAATCGTGACAGCCCTACATATTGTGTGAAAAACCCTGCTGAAAATTGCAGATGGACAAGCTGGCGTGTTGCAACTCATTTGAATGCATTTTATACGTATGAGACCTTGTGAAACTTTTACTTTTGGTAGTATACTTTATTTTGATGCCAATACTTTTACTTAGAGATGCTCCGATTGCTATTTTTGGGTCCCAATTCCGATCACCGAACAACTGGAATCAGTATCTGCCGATACCGATATTCCCGATCACAGCGTCAAATCCATAAATTCTTCTATTTATTGTGTTACTGTAGCAGCATTTATATATTTAACGATTCTTCTTACAAAACATTGACATTGTATATCAAGTATAAACATTAGGAGATTGCTGGCTGAGGTCCTTTAGTATCCAATTCAACAGGAGTTGAATTGGAGCTGAGGTTATATTCAGTCCCACAGATACATATATCGTGAAAATAGCTGATCTAGCTTGTAGATCGGCAAAGCCGATACCATTCAAAGCCGAAAGAAGCATTATCGGCCGATCGCGATCACTCACCGATCAATCGGCACATCTCTACTTTTACTTTAGTGTTTCTACATTGCAGTATTGATACTTTTACTTAAAGGGATCCCTGACTAATACGACAAATATGCCTTAATACATTATAATTGTCCTCTATAAATACAATGTAAAATTAAAAACACCTTAATTATTTTATTTCTTCTAGAAATAGCTAATCTTTCACTCAGTAGGGGAAATGCCCGTCGCAAGTTGATGATGTCATAAATGTAATTTGTGATCTATCCCTATGGAATTTATGGCATGCATGTGCAAATAAAAACAAACGTAATACTTCCTATGGTTAATATGGGCATCAAATCAATGTTTGAGCATCAAATCAATGTTTGTGTTTTTTTTTTGCACATGCATGCCATAAAAATGACACATGACATTTATGACATCAACTTGCGACGGGCATTTCCCCTATTGAGTGAAAGATAAGCTATTTCTAGAAGAAATAAAATATTTAAGTTGTTTTCAATTTTACATTATAGTTATAGAGGACAATTATAATGTATTAAGGCATATTTGTCGTATTAGCCAGGGATCCTTTTAAGTAAAGATATGTAGTATTTTTTCGACCGCTGGAGAGGATACAGTCAAAAACCAAACAGGAGAGACACCCAGAAGCATCTGGTAGCCAGGGACGTGCTGGCCATTGGGAAAAGCGGGACAACTACCGAACGGCCGGTTCATTCCCGGCCGGCCATTAGGAAAAAAATTTAAATAAAATGCCGGCCTTCGTTCCATTTTGGGGGCTGGGCGGCCAACAAAGTAAATCGTCACTGAAACCTCGTATCTCCAAGTTTCAAATGTATACATTTTTTCGCAAAGCAAAGCCCTGCTTCATCATACAAGGCTGTTGCACAAAAGTAGTGAAAACAGCCGATCTACAAGCACACAACGCCTCGCGGTGCGAGGCGTTGTGTGCTTGTAGATCGGCTGTTTTCACTAGTTTAAATCATTTTTAAAATGATAAATACAAAACAAACGGTTTTGGACATACAAGGTTTCCACCCGACAACGACGAAGTAGCAGCAGCGCTATAGAGAGAGATCTCTGCTCTATAGCGCGCAATGAGGGCCTCTCCAACTCTTTTTCCCGGGCTGAATCAGGGGCCCAGCACGTCCCTGCTGGTGGCCCATCCATACGTCCTGGGCCGCTGTCACACCAGGAGGTGACAGCACCGTAGCAGTGCTTGGCTGTCTGGCGAGTGGGCGTCACTGAGGGTCAGATTGACACCTGTGTTGTGTGTGAATAATGCAAGACCTTGGGAAAGGGCTTCTCTATAAAAAAAAAAAGAAAAAAAGAAAAAAAGAAAAAGAAAAGAGAAAAAAGAAGGGCGCCCTGGGAGATGCCCGAGTGAAAATGCTGCAGAGGTCCTAATTAGTGCATTCCCTTATATGTGTGTGTGTGTAGCAGCCTACAGCATCAACAGCACACGCGGCTGGAAGCACATACAGTATCGTCAACATCGGGTGGAAACCTTGTATGTCCAAACCGCTACCAAACCGCAAAGAACAACGATCACGGTGTACTTGTGCAATACACACCCCAAAATCAATCCTTCAGTTCTAGGCAACACAGAAGGGGGGGACTTTTTTTTTCTTATTTCCACATAACAACTCAAAGGTATATTAATGACATATTCAATATTGAAAATGGGTGGTTCTCCCCTTTAATACTTTTAAATGATTTATTATTTATAAATCTCACAGACAAATGAAACCACTGTTGCTGTTACCATGAGATGAATACCTAGGACTTGCGACGTAAAAAAAAAGTCCATAAAAAGACTTATTCGCGATGTTCCTTTAAGGCAGGGTGTTTAACTGTACTTGTACTGTACTACATTCTTTAATGTATTGACTATACTTGTTATTATGTTCTCCACTTTTGTCTAATAAAATACTCAATCAATCAAAACTGTCACTTAAAATAGCAGATCTAAAAGCTCACAACATGTTGCAGCGCAGAGCGTTGAGAGCTTGTACATTTTTTGCCACTTTTGTGTGACACTAATTGGGACATTCGTTAGAAAAACTAAAAAACACAACGTTGAAATAATTGGAGATACGTGGTTTCTGCCCCCACACACCGTTACGATAGGGGAACATGCAGTACGGGTTCCACCATTCAGTCAATGGCATTAAAATTGCATATCACATTCCCGTGTAGGTGATAAGCTGTGCATGGCCCACATCCACATGAATAATGAAACGTGTATGTTGCATATTGATCTGTGCAGATGCAAGGCGCACACAATACTCAAAACAACACCGCAGCCATAAGCAAATGGGAGTGCAGCCTCTACTGCACATTACTGCCATGCAAGGAAATAAAGAAAGGAACGACTCATTTACTCTATGTGCAATATTGCACCCGCCATCAGCCTTTACTGTATTTGCCTTGCATATAATAGTATATTGTCGTTGTCGGGTGGAAACCTTTTATGTCCAAAACCGTTGGTTTTGTATTTATCATTTTGAAAACGATCTAAACTAGTGAAAACAGCCGATCTACAAGCACACAACGCCTCGCACCGCGAGGCGTTGTGTGCTTGTAGATCTGCTGTTTTCACTACCTTTGTGTGATGGCCGTGTATGATGAAGCAGGGCTTTACTTTGCGAAAAAAAACATACAAATTTGAAACTTGGAGATACGAGGTTTCTGCCCTACAGTGACGATATACTGTATGTGCGCACGTGTGTGCGTGCAAGTGTCCGTGCGGCGAGGGTGCGTGCATGTGTGCAGTGTGCGTGCGTGCATGTGTGTGTGTGTGACTGTAAGCTGGCCTTGCTGCATGGAATTTTTATGACACTGAAAAGCAAAGATGACAGTTTGATGTCCTTCCATAAATGCCGGCCATCACTGCTTGCACACTGCACAAGCAAACAGAGTATAAATGCCATCGCTGAGCACTGTACAGTATTGTACTGTACTGTACCTGTACTGTAACACATAAACCTGCAATTTGGTCGACGACCGACACAAGAAAACAGAAACGGTTCACACACACACACACCGTTTGGTAAACATTAACCCCACATGGATGTTTTTGGATCTTAAATTCTTTAGCCCAGAATGTTGTGGAGTAAAGACTATACTGTATTTCCCTGCTGCAGAAAGGCCGCAGAAAGCTTTTATTTCCATATTTCAGCTTTTTTTTATGCCCTATTATTGCACAGATTTTTGAATGCTTGATTGTGATTGGTCAATTGCTGAAATCTAGAGGTCTGTTATTTCTGGATAACAGACCGCTCCGCTCTATAAAAAAACGCTGTCTTATCAAAGCTTCAGAACACCTGCTGCAGTCCAGCTGCACTGCGTGAATCTTGTGCCGTATCCAACATGTCAGCCATGTAAGCAACCACACAGTGACATTTGGAACTAAACGTTGCTCTCAAGAATGTTTTTGAAAACATTTGAAGCGAGAAATAGACAATGCAGTAACCAAATATGGATTTTATTTGATCAACACTTCCTTGTTTGCATGAGGCAATATTGAGCTCTGCAGACGGCCAGTGCAACACTTTAAAGGACATATTTTACACTCATTTATTTAGTAAGTAAAACTTCAGGTTGATATGCCACCTCTGCTCCCCGTCGGTGGCATATCAAACTGTTGGGAAGTTCCTCGATGCACGTCCCACTGGGAAGAGACCCCGTGGCAGACCAAAGACCAGATGGAAGGATTATATCTCCAAACTGGCTTGGGAACGCCTCGGTATACTCCCTTAGGGAGTAGAGGAAGTTGCTCGGGATAAGGAAATCTGGAAGTCTCCGTTGGAACTGTTACCCCCGCAACCCGATTCCGGATAAGCAGTTGAAGATGGATGGATGGATGGATGGATGGATGGGCTCCTATCACTCGATAATGACCGCTGAGTGAGATGTTATCCCTTACCTATGTCATACTAAGTGTGTGTCAGTGTCACACTGAAATAGCAAAAATTGCCTGAGCAAAAAATACCTACAGATTTAGCAGAATGTCTATTTTTCGCAAATGCTTTTGCAAGTGAAAGTGATTATTAAGTCTCTCTGTGGGGCGTTGTTAAATATTTAACCAATGAAAAGCGTTAACAAGAGCTTTTTATGACTAAATAATAACTACATTGGTGGCCCGGCCGGGCCGCCGGTATGTGGCGCTCTGGGCACGCCAGGCTGAAATGCAATCGTAAACATTAGAATTTTGACCCCGATTTTGACCCGAAGTTTGAAGTGTCTTCTAAATCCTTCAGATTTTTTTTTTAAACCCGTTTCTGCGTCAGTGGTTCTCAAACTCTTTCATGTCAAGGACCCCTAGAATTATATGTATTTGGCCGCCGACCCCCGTCTCAAAATATTTTGTATCAGGGACCCCCCAGAAGCAAATATTTGAGTGACAGATGTTCACTTTAAAAATTAGATTTTTCATGATTTTTCAAAAGTAGCAGATCTACAAGCTCACAGCGCGGCACTCGGTGCCGCGCTGTGAGCTTGTATATCTGCTATTTTTCAATGGTTAAAGCATTCAATAATTCTAGGCCTAGATGGATGAAAAAAGAAAAAAGAAAACAGCTTTCTCAGAATAATCCCTCGTTAACCCTGCCGTACTGGAGTTCCCTGCTGCATCCCCCACACTCTCTGGGCAACGGGTAGCAACAGGAAGGGTTTGGCACCACAGCAGGGGTCCGGGACCCCTAGGGCAGGGGTTCCCAAACTGTTTTGGCTCAGGGCACCCCTATACAAATTATTTTTCATCCGAGGCACCCCTACATTATATTCATAATTTTCACTCCCATGATCTACATATTTATGGCATGTTTTAACAATTATGTTGCGAGGGAAATGTTGAGATAATAGCCATTTTGGTTAGAACTGACTGAAAATAACTTTGTTCTTCAAGTTTAAAATGATACTAAATATATTTTGAAGTCCAATAAATTCCAAATATTATCAAATGATCTCGCGGCACCACTGGACTGCCGTCGCGGCACCCCAGGGTGCCCCGTCACCCACTTTGAAAACCCCTGCCCTAAGGGGACCTCAGAGTTACTCCAGGGGGGCTACCAAATCGTTGTGTTATAGGAACATTAGGATTTTTATTTTTTTTTTTTACATGAACCATTTGAACCCAATATAGTGTCCCTATTCTGAGGGGGACATTAGCCGGAAATACAGTAGCAGATCTACGATCTATTTTTCAGATCTGATATAGATCTGCTATTTTCGGTGAAGAGGTCTGGTGTAGAAGGAAAAAAGAGCAGTCCAGAGCCAAAGGCCAAGGACTAAGTATTGAGTGGTTAACTGTCTGAAAATACACATTAACTCATTTACTGCCTGACAAGTATGACGAGCTATATAAATGCGTCGGTTCTGCCTATGACAAGTATGACGAGTTGTCAATATGCTGTAATCGCTATAAAACAATTAAAGTACGATCGCCGATCCGCCATAATTCTTTCTCCATGGGGAGGCACTATTCACAAAAAACGGATCCGGATGTTCCCACACCGGAAACAGGGGGCGGGACAACAACCCCCTGTATCCTGTCTCCGAAACGCATTCACTTCCTCGTTACCACCAAGGTAAATAGGAGGTAGGGACATCACGTGACAGCGGGTATACGCCATGTCCAGCCATGAAGCTCACCATGGGTGCCAGTATCGCGAGACTATCCACCGTTTCCTGTCTGTGAACCAAATCTTGCGATACTTCGGAGACAGAAACGATTATTATTATTATTTCATTATGCACTGTGCACATCGAAAAGCAAGTGATTGTAAAAATACCTTTGATATATTTTCTTTTATATTCCTGAACAGATTATATGACAAAGGTCTCAGTCGTTCATAAATAATGTTTACTTTATTCCAGGTTTGTTCATGAGCTGATCTAGCCGGCTCCATCATTCTGGCACCCATAGGAGCGTCATGGCCGGTCCCGGCGGTCACGTGGTTTCCCTTCCTTATATTTTTACTTCCTTGGTTACCACAGCATACACAGACACGCAGACACGATCAATATGGACTATGCAAGGCTGCTGTTTTTTGTTGCTTACCACGGGTGGATCGTAGAGCGAACATGATCCGTGAACCGTTGTGCACGATGCACGCGCACGTGCCCCCGTTAAAGGTAAGCAAAATCCCAGGGGTGTGGAACATTAGAAGGGTTTCAAAATCGCAGTCAATGAGTGTTAACACATCTACTGCCTCTTAATCTGAAGGTTGCTTGGTGCCTCGGTGCCACGTGGTTTCCTCCATAGGCCGCCGCTATTATTTTGAAGGGCTGGAAGGGGGTTGTTTTTGTTTTTTTGGATTATCACTTGACGGCAACGATTACGTCATCTAGTCACATGACAGTGTGGGACAAGAAGAGGGAAGATGGCTGCGCCCTGCCTTGTGCCTTGTTTACATTTAGATCTGCTGCAAAATGTCTCAAAATGGCTATTTTGTTTAAATGAAGTTTCTTTATGGGCCTCTCCATTGACTTAACATTGAGGAGCTTCACTTCGCGTGCACGCCCAACGTGCGTTGTAAACAAATCGCCGACATTACCGATGCGAGCGGGACCGGAGCGACATTAAGTAAGTAATAATATCTTTACTGTATATACAGTAAGATTCACAGTCCTCACCGTCAACGGCGCCATGGTATTAACCCTTTCAATGACGGTGAGGACTGTCAACGGCGGCGAAAAAGTTAACATGAATCCCACATAATAATGTAAAAAAGAAGAAAGAAAATCTTGATTTTACACATCACTGATGATGCTGTCAAACAATGAAGCCATCTATGAAATATATGATAAAGTTTTAATCTGCAACATAATGTTATACCATTTGTAGTGGGGGGTCCCTGATTCATATCTCTCTAGCTAAGGGGTCCTTGGCGTGTAAAATACATTTGGAAGAGCCCTGTATGAGTGCCAGGAACACAGGACTAGGATGCTGTAAGCATCCTAAAGGGTTCATATTTTATGAGCCAGGCCTACAAAAGATTTGCACAAACAAGCACATGAACACACTGGGGCTGGGGCACGATTCACGATTATTTCAAACCTTTGCCTCGATTACGATTAATAAACGATTATAAAATAAGAGATCTGCAAGCTCGCAACGTAATGCAACATGAGAGTATAGATCGATGTGTTGATATATATATATATACTGTATACATCTAAAAAAAACGACTTCTCCTACATTAAGTTGCTTATTGGCTCTAAATATAGTTTTCGATATATTTTCAGTTAATTGCCTAGCCCTTAAACACATACCCTCTCACACAGACACACACACAGACGCACACGGACACGCACACGCGCACACACACACACACACACACACACACACACACACACACACACACACACACACACACACACACACACACACACACACACACACACACACACACACACACACACTTACACAAACACACACGCTTCATGCCTGGACTCATGGCCTTTCGGTCCTCGTCATCTGTACCCTTATCACCAGCTTTGACCTTTAACCTGGGCTTTGGAAGTGAAGCTCTTTATTAGTCTGCCACATCCAATAAAAGCCACTTTATAGCAGAGAATGGGAACGCTGCCTCCGTGGAGGGAAAGAGCAGGGCTTCAGACAGCTGTATCACATTCACTTCAGCTGCACCACTGATCCATCTGCACACGAGAGAAGTAGGGTAAGCTAACCAGGCCGTAACCAACATGGACTGGAAGGATGACTTACTTTTACCTAAGTAAAAGCAGCAATACATGTAGAAATACTACTGGTACAAGTGAAACTCATTCTTGTACTTGAGTAAAATACAAAAGTACCCATTTAGGCCTGAACACTTATCTGTGTCACATTTTAACCAGTAGTTAGTATGCGACCGTCACGTCACATACACAGACTTTAGAAGGCAATCGTAGCCAATCAGGAGGGAATATGGGAAATGAGACAGATCCATGTTGTAGTCATGACTTTAGAGATGCATTAGTGTGTACCGCTTTGCGTGATTTTAGGCCAAAATCTGTAGGAGCAGTGTCCAAAAATGTGTTTTGCATAAATCGGCCTGATGGTGGCGCTAGAAGAGGGCCATGTGTCAGGGCAAATCAGGGCTGGAGGTTGTGATTTGCCATCCAAGGAGTGTGTGCGCAAAGTTTGGCATCGATAGGGCCAACGGTGCCAGAGATAGTGTAGGGGCAAAAGTGTGACGTGACGGACATACGGACGGATGGACAGACAGCCGGTGGAGCTTTTCATAGTAACTTGCGACCTTGCGGTTGCAACAAGTTCCAAACAAAATTGGTATCTGGAACACTATTAAATGTAAGCTGATAATTCCTCATTGGCAACCCACGTGAAAATATATTTTTTTCCATCTCCCCATCAGTTTGGGGGGTCCCTGGCCTGAAAACGTTGAAGACCCCTGCTCTATAGCAACAATGATTCCCTATCAGAATATAGAGCTTTAACCATTTAACAAAACAGTTTTTTTGTTTTAACCAAAAAAATATCACTCAAAATTGTCAGCGCTTTAGTAAATGTACTTGGTTCCTTTCCACCCCTGCCAGGCAGTAACCAACCAAGCTGTTCTGAATAATACTCCCGCGAACAGATGTTTTGGGCCCAAACATGAGAACTCCCCGAGGTCACATGGTCTAATTAAATCCCTTTGCAAAGAGAACATTTTGGATGCAACACTTGTCACAATCAGACTTCTTCTGTTCACACTGAGACCGACAGATACTAGTATGCAGGCCAATGTTGTTTTTGTGCAAGTATAATGTGGCCATCGCTTGTACTTGTAATGAATTAGATATGAATAAATAAAGAGTCCTTCCTGATACCGAATCTGATACACATAACTTGCTTATCAATCGCTGCAGAGTCCCAATTAAAATGCTCAGTGTATCACCGCGTTGAGAAGTCCCTGCAAGCCAAATGACGTCATGATACCGTCCTCCGGTGACTCCGGTGACGTTCAGAACTAGGTCAGATCACAGCCCATATGGGGATGATCTTGACGTCATTACCAGGACGTCATATGGACTTTTTTGTTTGACAGGATTATTGTTATTGTTTGTAATGTTAGTTGAAATATGAGCATGTAAGGTTATATTCTGGGACATATCTGACTAGTTATGATATTTATCTGGCCTCGATCGGACCCTCTGTGATTACTCGAGGACGTCCGTTTTCGTGGGCAGGACTTATTTGAAATCAGGTGACTATGACTAGTCATGGTTTGACTTGATCTGGCCCCAATCGATACGTCACTGATGGTCATTGGGTCCAGGTCCTGACTGTGCTTGCTGGGGTAGAAATAGCAGATCTACAAGCTCAGTGAGCTTGTAGTTTCGTCGCACCGCACTGTGTCTTATGACAAGGTACAAATCAGGACTCGGCCAGACGGCCAACCTCACACAACAACATTATGGAAGCAAGCTGTGTTCCTGCCCCAGCAAACACAAATACACTCACTAAGTTCCTTATATTCCACTTGAACCTCAGCCTTGGGTTCTTTCATGTCCGCATGGGTTTGGTTCAACATTACTCACACAAGCACACGCAACCACACACACACACACACACATATAGCACAGACACACACATAACCACACACCGCCACAACACGCACGCACGCACCGCACGCACGCGCACACACACACACACACACACACACACACACACACACACACACACACACACACACACACACACACACACACACACACACACACACACACACACACACACACACACACACACACACACACAGACACACAGATGGATTGCATTCCAGTAGTCATAATGGATCCCACTCGGCGAAATGGGACCAAATGGTTCAGCGTTATATAGACCATAATAGTGTGTGTGTGTATAACCCATTTAGGTCTAGAATTATTGAATGCTTTAACCAGTGAAAAATAGCAGATCTACAAGCTCACAGCGCGGCACCGAGTGCCGCGCTGCGAGCTTGTAGATCTGCTATTTTTGAAAAAGTCGTAAAAATGTGTGCAAATCTTTGAATATATGTATTTTCAAAGCGAACGTTTGTAACTCAAATTTTGCTTGTGGGGGTCCCTGGAACTAGATATTTTGAGATGGGGTCCGTGGCCAAATACATATCATTTTGGGGGTCCTTCACATGAAAAGGTTTTAGAACCACTGACATAGTAGTCTCTCAAGAACAGGCTAACTGAGCTCCAGTTGAAGTGAAAAGGACCTTTTCTTTGACGATGGCTGGCCAGATTGCTGACATAGAAGCATAGGTTTTTCAAAAAGTCTTAGAAGGATTCAAAAGACACTTATAAAATCGGGTCAAAATTCTCATTTTCGCGATTTTTCAAAAATAGCAGATCTACAAGCTCGCAGCGCGGCACTCGGTGCCGCGCTGTGAGCTTGTATATCTGCTATTTTTCAATAGTTAAAGCATAAAATAATGATACACAATAATGTGTACCCGTTCCGAATGGTATAAAGATGAGAAATGGCATAGCAATCCTGACAATGAGTTACGTTTCATCTGGGGAATGGATCAACAATGACCGGGAGTGAGAGCGTCTCTTATCCCCCCCGTTATCACCAGGGTTTAGCTGCAGACCGCCCGTCACTGCCTGCAGTTAAAAAGCCGATCACCCGGCAGATGCAGAGCTATTGTGTCCAATTACGTCCCGGGGTCAGTATTATCGTCTTCTTTGGGAGGAGAAGCACAAAACAACACAAGCCAAGGCCCCCATAAACAATCTGGAGACAATTTATCATAAAATAAAATGTCATTTCGTTGAAATACTGTATGCCAAAAGTGCTTGTGGGGGGACGCATGCAAGAGAAACTGAAGCCTTGTGTTATGGCAAGTTAAAAGAAAAAAGGAATCCTCTGCTTTGCTATTACATGTGTCTTACATGATCTAGTTTCTCAGCAGCTGGCAAAAGGGGGCTGTTTTTTTCTTTCTTTTTTATCATAGGACTAAACAGACAAGAGGGTAGTCAGCTCATCTTTGCCTTAGGTTTCTTCTTTCTTTTGTAAGGAACTAACCTAGAAGGTTATTAGTTGGAACAAAGGACAGAGAAATGAAAGGGATGATTCCTCCTCCTCCCCACACTGTTTCCAAATGAATTATCAGCTAAGCTCTGAGCGCTGCTGCATCTCCGCCCAAAGCTTTCTGCAGGCTTACTCAGATACACAACAGGCTATACCCTTAACAACTCACAGGGGATGCTGCAAGCCACGGTCAATAGCCTTAGTGTGGCAGAGCGCTGCTATATAATGGAAGGATCAGAGAAGGAATGCAGTCAGGAGACGCAGAAGCAGCCACTCTATCAGACGACGCTAACGATAAAGTAAATCAGTGCAGATCCGTGTGTACTGTAGATCCATAGGGCCTAACAGTACAGTATGTACTGTGCAGTACTAGCACTATTATTCCTATTACTGTTATTAATGCTATTTCTATTATTAGAACAAATACCGTACTAATACTAATTCTACCACTAGTAAGGCGCCATGTCTTGGCCATCTGGCCAGTGATGTATATCGGACCAGTTAACCATACATGGAGACCCCTGGTACCCATATATGGAGATCCATGTACATTACTGTATAATGTATGTATGTTATTCGTTATGTGAAAGTCCTATAACGTCTATGACATCTGACATCATACATACAATCCCTTTTATGCCTAGACATGGAGATCCCTTTTTGTAGAACCAGCCACACAGATATGGGCTGTCTTGGCCATATATGAATTCTGTTAGTGTGTACCGTATGTGGCCTCCATATATGGGCATTCCCATATGAAGTCCTGTTAGATATGGGCTTAATATTGATGATATCAGGGAACTCCATCTATGGGCATGAAAGGGATGTCAGAGCGTGATGTCAGAACTCCATTCTGTTAGAGTGGTTCCCCTGACAGGTTCCCCTGACATCACAGTGATGTCAGAGCGGCATTTTATTCTGTGTCACAAATATTTGAATATTTAATTATATTATAATATAATTATATACTATATCTCATAAATACCCTTTTTTGCAGTTTTCAAATATTGTTTGACAGAATCAAACGTTTTTATGGTCATGAGTCACCTGGAGCATGGCTTGGTTCCAGGCTTAAAAAGAATTCAGATTAAATATTTTCGTAAATCTCTATGGTAAAAACGAATGGGTTATCTATCTGTTGCACCACCAAATGCCTGCCACTGCATGCTATGCCCTATAGTGTGTGTGTGTGTGTGTGTGTGGGGGGGGGGTCCCCAGATATACAAAATGTAATGCCTCTTAGTGCTTGTAGGGTGGGGGTCCCCAGTAAAAGAAAATATGATTATTTTGGCTGTCACGGCTGGAAAAGGTTGAGAACCACTGCCCTATAGTACTACTAAAAGTAGATGTTATTACAACGTCATCGACTACTCCTCGATCAGCAGTTAGGTAGCGAGCGGCGGTGCTCTGGGCGTTGCTGACCTCTGCAGAGCTTTCAGCCTGCAGTGCTTCCGTCCCCAATCGGCCAAATGTGCTTATTTATTAGTCAGTTGTGTCAAACGCTTCAGAGATTTATCCTCCTGAGGGCCTTGGCAGGGCCACACATAAGCATCTCCTTTAATTGTGCTTCAGGACAATGCCAAGTATGGCAAGGGCTCACAGAGGGATACAGAAAGATGTCCTTAGTGGCACAGTGAATGACACAGTAGGCCTATATATACACGTGCACAAAAGACACACATACAGTACACACACGCATAATAGAATATATTTCTCAGAAACGTGTAACAAAGAATGGTTTTGTATCGTATAGATAATCCAACTGTCTTCAACGTTTTCAGGCCAAGGACCCCTTAGTTGAGAGAGAGATGAAGCAGGGACCCCCACAACCTTTTTCATATAGACTGCATATAGTTTCATCGTTTGACAGCACAATCATGTGTATTTTGGATTCACGTCAATTTGTGTTTTCAGATATTTAACCACTTGAACTGTCAATACTTGACCTTTCACTCTGTACTTAGTCTGCTCTTTTTCCCCTCTAAACCAAAGCTCTTTGCCGAAAATAGCCTCACAACGCCTCACAGGGTGAGGCGTTGTGAGCTTGTAGATCGGCTATTTGTGGCTAAAGTTCTCTGAATATGGACGCTAGGGTTCAAGTGGTTAAAAAAAAAGGAGAAAAAAAGGTTTCTATCACACAAAGATTTGGAGGAATCCCTGTAGTAACTCTGAGGACCCCCTAGGGGTCCCGGACCCCCTGTTGAAGACCACTGCTGTAGCGGAGCTATCTTTCGAACACACTACATTATGCTCTATATTTCCTCCACACTTCTGTCCATGATGACTACAAGAATATTAAAATAAAAAAACAGATCCCAATAATGTGATAAGTGTAAGTCAGACCACCAGAGTCTCTGATGGCCAAATCCCCCCCCCCCCCCCCCCACCCACCCACCATGGCAGGAATGAGCATGTTCTGCCACAAGTGTTGATCAGGGAAATGACTACTGTTGGGTGATGCCTCGGATGCAAATATGCAATTACATGCGAGTACGTAGTAGATGAAATCGAAAATCAAGTCTGCAATCATAAATAAACATGCAGGAAGCTTAGGGTAAATGGGTAATTTATTCCATCTATGAGAGTCAATGAAAATTGTGGAAGTACAGTAATTAGGAGCCTTTCGCTATGCTCAATGCATTTATATTTCATTAGGCTGCTGCAGTGCAGTGAGTGCACCCCCCCCCCCCCCCTCCCATAGATGTAAACAAGCTTGGAAATGTGGATGATAGCATGAGACAAAATATTTCCAAATTCTGGTTTTAACTCATCAGTCACCACCAATTTTGCAATCAGAGCCCATCAGCTTTCCCGAAATGCTAGCAGATCTTTTTCCACAACAAAATCAATCAAACAAACAAACTGTGTTGTTTCACGTGTCTCTCCATTTTGTGTGTGTGTGTGTTCATAATAAGCAGCACACGCACAAAATAATACCAGTAAGACTCCCTTACTGCAAGGAGATAAGCAACCGTCAGGTCGCATGTAAAAATCGGGCTGATGGTGGCGCTAAATGGGACAGATCCATGTTGATGACATAACTCGAGACATACTGTGTGCCGCTTTGTGTGATTTTAGGGCAAAATCCGTAAGAGCAGTGTCCAAAAATGTGTTTGAAAAATCAGCCTGATGGTGGCGCTAAATGGGACAGATCCATGTTGATGACATGAGTCAGCACACGCACACAATAATATCATTTAGCTTGTACAAGGTCAGAAATGTACTTGAATGATGATTTAAAGGTTCCATTCATAGCATAAGATTCTACGAAACAATTCTACAAAAGGAAAACACTTAAAGGGATATTTCACTTTCAAAGTGAAGTACAGTATGAGTCACCAGAACCAAGGACAGGTGTTTTCAATGAATCTCTCATGCGGAGGAGTTTGAAGTTTCAATGGGTTTGTAATAGGAAGGGGGCGTGTCCTATACAATTAATATCAAATATCTAAATGCTGAATCAAGCAACTTAAAAACTGTAAAAACTAAAGCCTGATTAGACAATAAAATTACCAAACGTTTTTTTGAAAGTGAAATATCCCTTTAAGGCTTGCACTGGATAGAATGTAATGCACTTTCCAACATGTACTGTAGATGTGAGATTCTAAATTGGCACTGTTGCAAACTAACTATTCTCTTGACCATGTTTAGATCAATCTGGGGCCAGACCTTTTTTTTTTTTTTTGGTCAAATTGACGTCATTTCTCTACAGCGCACTCTGCAGCTAAAGCTGCGTTGGACCCTGGGCTATCGAGGGGGTCATTTCCGTGCTTTGTTGACAAACTTCCCAATCGGTTTCCTGTTTTCACTCCATTTTTCAATATGAATTTCCCAGCACTGTATAATGTAGTGCTTTGAGGAAAGCTTTCAGCCTTATCGTTGTTGAGGGTCAAGTCACACATCTAGTATTGACGCAGGGACACTACTCCACACTTCAGACCAGGGACGTGCTGGCCATTGGGAAAAGCGGGACAACTCCCGAACGGCCGGTTCATTCCCGGCCGGTCCAAGCAGGCCATTAGGAAAATAATGAAAAAATAAAATGTCGGCCTTCGTTTCATTTTGGGGGCTGGGCGGCCAATAAAGTAAATCGTCATTGTCGGGCAGAAACCTTGTATCTCCAAGTTTCAAATGTGTAAATCTTTTCGCAAAGCAAAGCCCTGCTTCATCAACACAACGCCTTGCGGGTGTGTGCTTGTAGATCGGCTGTTTTCACTAGTTTAATACACTTTTTAAATGATAAATACAAAACAAACCCGACTCTCTCAAACCCGAATCTCTATAGTGCGCAATGAGGGCCTCTCCAACTCTTTTTCCCAGGCTGAAGGGGCCCAGCATGTCCCTGCTTCAGACCATGAGATGAATGTGACCGCGGTAGAGGTCAAACAGAATCAACACATTCCTATCATAATACACAGGGATACGCACATACAGTTAGGGATGGGACCATTAACATTTCATATCACCATTATTGTGACCAAAGAAATCGCGATTTACGATATTATCGCGATAATCAAAATCCATTATCCTGGGGCGGAACATTTGCCCAAAAAATAGCCGATCTACGAGCTCACAACACGTCGCAACGCAACGCGTTGTGAGCTTGTAGATCAGCTATGTTTTGGCAAAGACATTTGATAGGGTGAAAAAGTATGTATATTATTTACCTTTTACCAATTAAGATAGATAGATAGATAGATACCTTTATTATCCCAAGGGGGAAAATGTGTTGCCCAGAGGCAGCACAGCAGTATAAGGTTATTTACAAAGTTACAGAGAAGTATGAAAAAGATAAAAAGAAAAAACAAGAACAGAGTACAGAGTACAGTAAGAGCAAGGTACAACAGGAAAGGGAACGAATAATATATATACATAAAGTGTCTTAAAGCACGACTATCAAAAAATAATACAGTGCCCAAATCAAAGTGACCATAACAGTCAATGCTAGTTAGTGCAACAAGTATCTCTACATCATGTCAAACACAAGCAGAAGTACTAAAAGAAAACTACTAACACAACCTAATAGTGCAGTGTCCAAAGGTCAGAGCGATAAAAACAACTAGCAAAGTACCTTTTACCAATATATAGAGGGTTTAAGTGGTACCGGATATGCAGCTCGGCAAATAAAAGGTGAATTGATCCCAGTGCATGACGGAGGATGATATCACGATATATTAAATCTCCACGATACGATTATTGTGAGTGTTTTTTATCACGATAAACGATAATATGGCTTATCGTCCCATCCCTACATACAGTACGTACGGTAGTTCAGTGGTTCTCAAACATTTTGGTCTCAGGTCAAAGGTCACCCCTGTAAATAACCTTTTTAATCCATTTAGAACGGGTACACATTTTGAGTATCATTATTTTATGCTTTAACTATTGAAAAATAGCAGATATACAAGCTCACAGCGCGGCACCGAGTGCCGCGCTGCGAGCTTGTAGATCTGCTATTTTTGAAAAAACGTGAAAATTAGAATTTTGACCCGATTCTATAAGTGTCTTTTGAATCCTTCTAAGATTTTTTGAAAAAACTATGTTTCTATGTCAGCAATCTGGCCAGCCATCGTCAAAGAAAAGGTCCTTTTCACTTAAATGGAGCTCAGTTAGTCTGTTCTTGAGAGACTACTATGTCAGTGGTTCTCTAACCTTTTCATGTGAAGGACCCCCAAAATGATATGTATTTGGCCACGGACTCCCATCTCAAAATATTTCGTTCCAGGGACCACCCAGAAGCAAAATTTGAGTTACAAACGTTCGCTTTGAAAATACATATATTCAAAGATTTGCACACATTTTCACGACTTTTTCCAAAAATAGCAGATCTACAAGCTCGCAGCGCGGCACTCGGTGCCGCGCTGTGAGCTTGTATATCTGCTATTTTTCACTGGTTAAAGCATTCAATAATTATAGGCCTAAAAGGGTTAATCCAAGGCAACCCTGAATGACATTGTTACTTTGTAGTGCCCTTACATTAATGTCATATTACCCTACGTAAATATGTAATAATATATATGAAAAATACGTATCTCAAGACACAGAGTATGTCACAAGGAAAACTTGACGAGAATATCCGTTTCCATTGTAAATATTTCTGTTTTGTATGTGTCTATGGAGTTAACATTACTCTGATGGACCACCAGGTGTGGTTTTAATGTGCAAATTTGCCTTCCCTGTGTATTTTTGGTTTCTTCCTGATTCACTCTGAGTCAAAAGGCCCAAATGAAAAACACTGTGTTAATGACATCATTATAATCAACCCCTCCCCCTTTACCATACACCCAACACTGTGGGTGTGGCTAACTTCAGCTGGGTCACCGCCCACCATGACAACCAGACATACTTAAAGGGCCACTTCACCTCTGGGTCAACACTATCTTATTTTATTGTTGTTTGGGACACGATCAACACAATCCTGAGTTATTTTTTGTTTTGTTTTTTGAGATATTTTAGTATTTCAGCATGTACTAGTGATGCTTTTTGCATCATATGATGCAAAACGCATCACTGATGATGCAAAATGCATCACTAGTCATGCTGAAATACTAAAATATCTAAAAACACAGATTGAACACAAAAAATAACTCAGGATTGTGTTGATCCTGTCCCAAACAACAATAAAATAAGATAGGGTTGTGCCAGAGGTGAAGTGGCCCTTTAATGAACTGGTGGGTGTGGCCACATAAAAAACTAATTTTAACACTTTCTGTACACATTTTTGGACAAAATCGTACTCCTAGTATAATCATAATAAAAAAAGAAATCATGGCACCCCATCTTTAAAATATATAATTATTTCCACCTTGGTTGCGCATTACTGTGCGCCAATCATCCTTCCTAAAGTTTCCTAGTTAAACAAAAAAACTAAAAAAGGCCCATTTTTCTTCCATGTACAAACCACCGTAGCCTTGCTTGAACTACCAACGATACGACTGCCAGGACTGAAAAGAGACCATCTTGCCGAGGCGTGTAGCTTGAGTAGATGTCTAAATAATGGATGCCAGAAGATCAGCAGCTCCTTTGTGCTGAGTGTGACTGCCTCGGTCTACCATGTCCATGGGTGTTTGCTACAAGAGAGAAGTGCACGTGTAAAAGTCGGAAGGACTCAGAGCAAACCGACTGTGTCTGACAGAATTCAGCTGCAGCGCGACCAACGTTCTATCTGCTGCCATCTGCAGTTTCGTCGGAGCATCAATCTTGTTTGCACGCCTTCCATTAACTCCAACAACGGGTTATAATACATCATTTACTAATTACACGGGACATGTTTTTGTCTCCATTTGACTGTCAAATTAATAAATTAATAGCAAAATCTGATTTCACACTTCTGCCCTGATTAGAGGCAGCCAGGCAATTTAAAATATTTTACTTTTTAACAACTCAGTTCTAGGGTCAGATTGAACGCAGACGACTCAGACAATCGTGTCCTCAAGATGAAACGGTCTCTCGAGTTTCACTGACAATAAATGATAAGCTGACTGTGCAGACTCATAAAATATTCACTGGAGCTTTTCCATTTTTAAACGAGCATTGTTTCATGGCAGCAGCACCAGCAGTCCTGCCGTGAAAGAATACACCCCCCCAATATCCCCCCAAATGACCCCTGGCTATATTGTCAAAATATCCACAAAGTCGGTCTTTTTTTTTTTTGCTGCATTCCTCCACCACCATTGGACCTGCTTCTTCAGTGTTTTCCAAGGGTCTCTGCCTTCTCGTTTCTTGGTCGACGTACACACAAATCTATATTTAATTATCCAGATCAAAGCAACGGCGGTTGTGTGATTGTGAACGCTGGTTTTAGAGTGGGGGCTTTTCGCCATAAAATGCCTTATTGAAACAAATCTGCCTCTGGTCAAATAATGAGATTGTGTCCATAACCATGGAAGGCATTTGTCAGCCCCCTCACAGACAAACACGCCACCTGCATTCCACGGTTTGTCAGCTAATATGTCTCCCCGGGCATTTCCATTTTGCTGTTGTTGTTGTTGCTGGTCCCTTTTTTTTCTCCTCTGCAAAACTCATTACAGGGAGAAAGAATTAAGGGTGAATTATACTCAGTTGCGCGCCAGTGTCGCACGCAGGAAATAGCCGATCTACAAGCCCACGGCGCGTCTCCACCGCGAGCTTGTAGGTCTGCTGTTTTTGGTGCGCGACACTGGCACGCAAGCCAAGTATATAACTCAGGCTTCAGAGGGAGGTATGTGTGGGTAAGACACACACGGTAAAGGCACTCAAACAGCTAATTATAATAACCTGACACAAGTGAGTAATTTAGCTGCCTCAAAACGAGAGGAGCACTTAAGAGGAATGGATTAGACTGGAGGCCGTCGCGCACCGATGCATTAAGGCCGAAAATGGAGATCCATCTTTCTTTTTGGGTTTGATTTCAATATTGATAGTGCCAGATTTTTTTTTCTCCCCCCCCTTCGTTTTTTTTTTCCCATTTTCTTTCAGGCGGGCGGGGGAGTTCGGAGGACGAAACGTGAGATTATAGCAGACAAAGTCAACATGAAACAGAGCATCGCGTGGTGTTTGTTACGGGCCGCCTAAAACATATATTATTTATCAAGCAATCATCGTTCATTAATCATAAATGACATGCCAGTTAACTCGGTAATTACAGATAAATTGTGACCATGCAGCTCTCGCTTAGAGGAGCAGAAGTAGGTCATTCTTTAAGTAAAGCCTGATTACATTTCGTGTACTGGTTCCGCATGGGCACCATTGACAAATAGGACTTTCTTTCATTGTTGATACATCCATTGATTGCTTCTGAACGAAAAAATGACTGATTCCCAGTGACATATTATTTAACAAACTTGTTCTATTAATGCACACTGACATCTTACACTGGTACACACTGAATGTTGTGACGCGGGCCATTTCTATTTGCAGTAATTAGGACATATTTCCTTTTGTTTTTCTGTCCGACTGATGCCTATTTCCGAACCACTTACACTTTATTCCATTGCCAGAGCAATTACGGTTTTAATTGGCTTCATAGATTAACATCAAAGATAAGCCTGCACGAAAACAAATAGATGTTGTGGGGGTCTGACAACCTAAAATCATCTCATTTGGAATGACAAATGAATGGAAAAGTTACAAATGCGGGAGAATGCCCTCAAATTACTCCTATAAGCCTCACTTCCTATAACAAGCTAGTCAGCCACCTGGAAACAGAATTAACGGCACTTTCACCCTCACCCATTCATTTCTCTCCAGGAAGAACCAGGGCAAATGACTCATTCAGGGAAAAGGAGGTTACATCATGAGTAGGTGCTGTAGTGTATGAAACAGACCACATGCTGGGAGAGGCACAATTTCCAACCCTGCGTACGACTACTGCGCACAGACAGACCCGGCCCTCTTTAAAGAGCAGCAAAAAGCTACAAACAATGGCGCAGAGAAGAAAAAGCATGCATCAGCAGAAATATGCGAGAGCACTTCTTCTCATTGTTCTAATCTGCCTCGACTTCTATGGCTACGGCCAGGCGCGTCACACCAAATTCTGGGCCCTGGGTACAAGGATTCACTGTGGGCCCCCCATGAATGTTAACTATTGAAAAATAGCAGATATACAAGCTCACAGCGCGGCACCGAGTGCCGCGCTGCAAGCTTGTAGATCTGCTATTTTTTTTTTAAATTGTGAAAAAGTGTGCAAGAAACCCATGTTTCCATGTCAGTGATGCTCAAACTCTTTCATGTGAAGGACCCCCAAAATGATATGAATTTGGCCACGGACCCCCATCTCAAAATATTTAGTTCCAGGGGACCCCCCCCCCCCCCCCCGGAAGCAAAACTTGAGTGACAAATGTCCGCTTAAAAAATACATATTCAAAGATATGCACACATTTTCACGACTTTTCAAAAATAGCAGATCTACAAGCTCGCAGCGCGGCACTCGGTGCCGCGCTGTGAGCTTGTATATCTGCTATTTTTCAATAGCTAAAGTTACTAGGGCCCCTCCGCCTTGGGCCCTGGTAACTCAGTCCCACTTTCCTACCCTTTGTGACGCCCCTGGCTACGGCTCTGACACAGATCCTTGCTCCTGGCAGCGGCACAACAATGGAGTAGAGGCGCGTAGAGTACAGTACAGTGAGCGCCTCCGGTTTATTATAGAGGTGAGGAAGATGGGATCGGGAAGCCGATCAGGGGCAGAAAGCATTCATCATCACCTCATTGCTGTTCGTCTTGCCGTGCTTATGCAGGGTATGCTAATGTGACTCTTGCTGTATCGCACACAGGGGCGTCACAAGGGGGATGGAAAGTGGGAATGAGTTACTAGGGCCCTAATTTTTTTTTATACTTTAGCTATTGAAAAATAGCAGATCTACAAGCTCACAGCGCGGCACCGAGTGTCGTGCTGTGAGCTTGTAGATCTGCTATTTTTGAAAAGTAATGAAAATGTGTGCAAATCTTTGAATATATGTATTTCTTAAGCAAACATTTGTAACTAAAATGTTGCTTCTGAGGGGGGGTCCCTGGAAATATATATATATTTTTTTCATTTTGGGGGTCCTTTAGATGAAAAAGTTTGAGTAGCGCTGACATAGAAAAGCATTTTTTTTTTTTTACTTTGTCAAAGATTTGTCAAAAATAGCAGATCTACAAGCTCGCAGCTTGCATATCTGCTATTTTTCAATAGTTAAAGCACAAAATAATGCGTATTAATGCGTCCCTACTAGTCTAAATGGGTTAAACCCCCTCCTCCCCCTATGAAGAACATTTACGGGGCCCCGCAGTGAATCTTTGTACCCAGGGCCCAGAACTTGGTGTGACACCCCTGATTGCACGCTGCTACACCGTTCCCCCCCTATGGGAGATGCTTGGCTTCCTCCCCGCAGCAAAGCCAGGCAGGCTGTGCTAATTCTGGAGACATCATCCCGGTCTGGGGGCCCCCACGTCTCCCCAAGATCCCAGGTGGGAGGGGCCTCCTATACACAATATAAGGCTGACAGCAAAATGAAACCCAGGCACCAGGGACATGCTGGGCCCCTGATTCAGCCCGGGAAAAAGAGTTGTAGAGGCCCTCATTGCGCGCTATAGAGAGAGATCTCTCTCTATAGCGCTGCTGCTACTCAAAGATTTGCCATTTCAGATCATGACAAGTGACAAGCCAGTGGGCCAATTACTGTACATGAGTTATATTTCGTCGTTGTCGGGTGGAAACCTTGTATGTCCAAAACCGTTTGTTTTGTATTTATCATTTTAAAAATGATTTAAACTAGTGAAAACAGCCGATCTACAAGCACACAACGCCTCGCGGTGCGAGGCGTTGTGTGCTTGTAGATCGGCTGTTTTCACTACTTTTGTGCAACGGCCTTGTATGATGAAGCAGGGCTTTGCTTTGCGAAAAAAATGTATACATTTGCATATCCGGTACCACTTAAACCCTCTATAATTGGTAAAAGGTACGTACTTGATACATAGCTCACACAGCGTTGTGAGCTATTTTTTGGCAAATGTTCTGCCCCAAGATAATGGATTTTGATTATCGCGATAATATCGTAAATCGCGATTTATTTTGTCACAATGATCGTGATATGACATTTTCATATCGTCCCATCCCTATGATCAAGTCGTGGGGCTACAGGGTGTACGTGCGGCGTTCCAATTGTTTTCCTCATTTCCTTCAGGCTCGTAAGGCTCATCCACTACCAAGTCGCAGCAGGGCTGTTAGTTATACCACCGGCATGGCAATGAACTTGATTTCTCCGGGCGGTTTTGACATTTTCTGGCCAACGTAATGGCGAGCAAAGAAACCTATTAAGCCGGTAATCAATTGATGTATCCTGTGGGGGGAATGCACTCAGAGTGATTGAAAGTTTCCACGTTTTGGAGACGAGTGCATTCCCGGGACATGAGAGCAGGTGTATTTCTTTGGGGACAGCCTGGTATTTTGAAAATTAAACACTACATATGGAAATGAGCTCAATATGTGACGCGATGACGCAGCTAAACGCGACTGTGGTTTTCCCGGTGACCCTGAGCGCAACGGTGTGGGCCGATGGGCAAGGAAGGTCGCGAGCTCCCTACATCACATCAGATAAAGGAAATCATTAAATGGAAAACATTACATTAACTTCTGAAAAGGCTTCTAGGCCTACACTAGCCTACTAGTAAAACTAGTGGAACCGCGATCTTGCCACACGTGAATAATTGTAAACAATAACGCAGACAATATAAATCCTTTATCATCATGGCCCCAAATAACTTTAAATATCTTGCAATTGGCGACGAGTCTCTTACGAAATCGGCAAGAGTGCCTCTCATCATTTTATATCAGGGACAGGTTCCTCATCATCTAGGCATTTTTGCAAAATGGAAAGCTGAGTAGCATACAAAGCTATTCCTAAAATACATGATATACGTTTACTTTTCCAAATATGCTTCCTAACGTGTACATATCACACTATTAATCAAGTGAATCAATACTATTAGTTTACTGTCATGAAACTGCACCTTTTTCCTATGGAATACTTCTAATAAATACGTCAAAGCTCGCGACCCTCCTTGCCCATCGGCCCCCACCGTTGCGCTCAGGGTCACCGGGAAAACCGCGGTCGCAGCTAAAACACACACACACACACACACACACACACACACACACACACACACACACACACACACACACACACACACACACACACACACACACACACACACACACACACACACACACACACACACACACACACACACACACACTCACTTTCTATTGATTATTTTCATAGTCCGAGGAGCATCTAAAAGCATAGAGCTCTGTATGTAATTCTAGATGGTTTGCACCGAGGCCCGGCTGATTACAATCAAGGTGACATCAGCTCCTAGCTCTGACTCATCTGCCACCACCCCCCACTCACCCCCCACACACACACACACACACACACACACAACACACCCAGGACAGTGGAGTCACACACAGCTGTAGACTGGGAGAGGAGGTCCTCACACATTGTGTCAGGACCCATTACATCATATGACACTGAAACCCTCCTCTTGTGTTAGCCAGGTGTCAGGGGGGCTCCGTCACTCCGGCAGCGTTTTATTCCACCAAAGCGTTGACAATGTGCTATTTTCCAATTGCGCCAATCTGCTCAGAATGGAACAGCCTGTCTTGTCGATGAAGACACGACCAGACAGCCAGCACTGCAGGCTAGAGAAACAGAGGTGAGGAGCAGATAGTAAAGCTTGTGACAGCAGGCTAAATTGAAGAAAAGAAAAACACACACACAAGGGGACACGGTCGGACACTAAAAACACACAATGTTAACAGTGTGTGTACAGTAGGGGGTGGGGGTGGGGGGGGGGGGACCACCCTAACCCTTAAAAGAAACAAACATGCATAGAAGTGTGTCAGTGTTTCAAACAAACTTCACAGCTTAATGACTGATACTCATTGTTGTTTAATGCATTCTCATACAGTCTACCCTCGAGGGATATTTTAAACGTATAATAATCGTATATAGTCCTATGCACTCGCAGCTCTGCCCAGACTGAGATGTTTACAGTATGGCTGCAGGCCAAGCCATCGAGAGGCAGGCTTGTCTGTAATTATTTCTGTCCCCTCAAGACTAGTAGACCAATCACAGCTCATACCACTACG
>NC_137832.1:60480871-60503371 GCF_963921795.1 Nannobrachium achirus
GCAGGTTTAAATTGAATTCTGCAATGAACCTCTGTATTAACAGGATTTTTTTACAAGGCTCCCTCAATTGTATCACGATATATACGATACGTCTAAAAAGGCATATCGTGGAGACATTGTATCGTCTCAGCGATAATTATCACCATATCGCCCACCCCTAATTTAAGCCATGCGCACAAAAGCAGCCAGCCTGTATAGTGTGGCTTCGCCACATACCACATTATGATTTGTGCAACTTGGCTGCGTTCACTAACTGCACACATAGTAACTTACCATCGATGGCTAATGATTGGACGCGGAGGCCACAAAGTAAATAGAATCTTATTTTGTTCTTCCATACAACAGGAGTAAATATTTTCCACTGTGTATTTTCCACCAGAACCCATGACTGATGTAACCGTCATGTTACCCATTGCACTCAGTTTACACACACATTTGCACTCAAAGGACCACAATTGGAAATAAGCGCTCAGCTTTTTTTTTGTGTTTATGCTTTTGACAGCTTTTTTTGTGTTTGTCCTTTTGACAGATATAGCGTAATTTATGTACAGATACTTATGGTCTAAAAACGTGAATCAATCAATAAAAGCTACAATAGTCTCAACTACAAACACTTGCTTTAAAAAAGGAGAAGCTCTAAACCATTTTAAAGAATTACAGGATACTAGTCTAGTGTAGATTTGTATTGGGCGAGATACAGCACACAAATTAAACTCTTGCCTGCATGGCAAGAAAGACTACACTTAAAGGAGTAGTTCACCACTTTTCAACCTGTCTTCATATAATAGGTCCTCACTAATGTTCATGATAAAATATCACAATCTTTTTCTACTCAGTCCAAGTCTCCTAGGAGAGCTGTGGGAAGTTCAGAATCCATCGTCTTGTGACATCATCATTTTCCAAAAAAAAAAAAACATGTAATCAATATTTTTGAAAAAAATATTTAGATTTTTATTATCGCGAGAACAATGGCTTCCACTTTAAAATTGCAACTTTTCAGGAATAGAAAGCCTGCAGTTTCTATAAGCTGGATTGGCAATCGATGATGTCACAAGACGATGGGTTTCTGACCTGCCCACAGCCCTCTGAAAAAAAAAAGAAAAAAAAAAACTTTTTTTTTTTTTTTAAATATCTGTTTATTTCAAATTTTCAGTTTTTTTTTCTTAATTACAGGCATATCTATTATAGAAGAATGTTTACAAAATGTACATATACAAATACAAAATGTACAGATACAAATACAATCATCTTCTTCAAAAGGAACAGACAAAGACAACCATACAAGAATTATAATAATAAAAAAAAGCTATTTTTGAGTGAGGACCAATTATATGAACATAGGTTGAAAAGTGGTGGAGTGCCCCTTTAAGTTGGCAGAGTAAAACAAAATCTGTTGCAGAGGTGCAGCATGAAGGAAAACGACGGCCATTGGGGCCAAATCCACAAAAGAGGGGAAAAAAAGAACAATAATAATATAAATCTTTAGACAGAGAAACATCAAGGAGTGCTGTTCACTCATTGAGTGCCAGCGCCCTCTAGGGGCCATAGAATGCCAGCGCATCTCTCATAGGCGAGCGCTTTAGCTTCCAGGACCTCACCTTCCAGGACCTCACGTGCTCACGTTCATGCACGTCATGGAAATGTCCCGGATGATAATGCTAACAGAATGGCTATTCCCATTTTGTCATCTAAAAGATCATTTTTGGGCGATTTCGCCGCAAATAAACCTCGCGCCGCTTCCCTAAAGACACAATCCAGAGATACAAGCCTTCAATGATGTGGTCTTTCATTGGATTAGGCGGAGATTGGCGATTTCGTTCGCAAATAACGTCCGGCCGGGACGTTGCTAGCTTTCGGCTAGTAGCTAGAAAAATCAGGCCAGGCTTCAGAAGGCCTCTTATCATTTTATTCCATTTCATTAAATATCCCGGACTAGTTCGGGATAGGCACCCTGGAATACGTCGCGCCGCCTACAATGAACATTGGGTGAACATTGGGGGGGGTCTAAACTTTATTTTAAACCATTTTCAATGGAATAAATCGTCGGAGCATCTAGCGTCTCTCGTTGGTGAGCGCTGGGCGAGCCGGGACCACCCACGTTGCTCCAAGCAGCTCGGGGTAAGTAAAATAGCAAATAAAAAATTGTTTTTGATCCCGAATATCCCGAACTAGTTCGGGATAGGCACTGTATGAGTTAAGCAGCACAAGAGGTGGCCCCTGACAGCTCAATGGCGGAGGACATGTTTCCTAGCGTGACGGTAAAGAACGACGCGGCGGGTGAGGAGGAAGTGCTGCTGAAATCAAAACAGCAGATTCGTGTGTGGTCAAGTTCCGCTTTGCCTTAACAACCAGTCCTATAACCGTTTTAAATAACCCGGCCTGTTGCGTGCACACGCCACACACGCTAATGCTACCCGGCCAACGGGGTCCTTCCCAGAGAAGAGGGGGGAAAAAAAGACAGACCTTAAAAAACTGCCGCTCGCTCATTCTGCAGGTTTTTCCAGACAGATAATTTCAGGTTTTGTGCCCACTAGCGCCAACCCTCCGTCCGTCCCACTCTCCCTGACCTGTAATTACATGCCATTCATTTGATTTGTTCATTAGTTCAAGCTTCGGCTGGGCTGAAGCAAACAGGAACCCTCTTATTAGTGGTTCATGACTCTACTCTCTCCATTGGATCCTGGAGCCTGGGTGGAAAAAGAGGATGGGGGACCGAGGACGGGGAACGGGGGACGGGGGACGGGGGTTCGGTGGACGGGGGTTCGGTGGGTGGGTGGATGGGTGGGTTGCTGCCGATAGGAAGACCGTGTTAAACCAGTAAGACTCCCTAATCAGGAGATAAGCGACCGTCAGGTCGCATACACAAACTTTAGAAGGCAATCGTAGCCAATCCGGAGGGAATATGGGAAATGGGACAGATCCATGTTGATGACATGACTTTAGAGATACTGTGTACCGCTTTGCGTGATTTTAGGGCAAAATCTGTAGGAGCTGTGTCCAAAAATGTGTTTTGCAAAAATCGGCCTGATGGTGGCGCTAGAAGAGGGCCATGAGAGAAATCAGGGGTGGAGGTTGTGGGTTGCCATCCAAGGAGTGTGTGTGCAAAGTTTGGCATGGATAGGGGCAACGGTGCCAGAGATAAGAGTATGGCAAAAGTGTGACGTGATGTGTAACGGACTGACTGAGACTGAGACAGCCGGTGGAGCTTTTCATAGTAACTCACTCTGAACCTGGCTTTTGTATTTTGGAGCGTGTATTCAAAGAAAATAAGGCGAGACACTACAGGTGAATAGGGTAAAAAAAAATAACTAATAGCTACAACAATGAAACTTTTCCAGTTGATTACTTACATCAAGACTAAGAATTTTTGAATTACAAGTTTTCTGAAATTATATGTTTAGATATGCAAATGAGGCACTATATGCGCTAATAATGCCCAATTTGCATACTTTTCAGGTACATAAATCTGAAGATTGGATAATGCCAGGGTTCAAAACTATTGTTTCCCTTTCTTGACATATTAGAGACAAAACAAATTACAGAGGGGTTTAGATATCTCTTTTTATCACTCCATAAATCATACAATAGTGTCAACAGTCATAAAAAACACATTTTCGCCATGTTTTTAGTGATAAAATGTGATGTAAATCAGGCTATGAATGATATATCAACAAACCCCTCTGTAAATATCTTCAGGATATAGATAAGAATAAAACTGGAAGGTTTGGTGTATGTGGGTGCAACTGAAGTGGAGATTTATGTACCTAAGTATGAGGAAAAACACATTTTGGGAAACAGCCTTTAAAGATTGGACACACCCCCATCCTATACAAACCAATTGTAACTTCAAACTCCATTTTAATCATGTTAGATTCATCAAAAACACCTGTCCTCGGTTCTGGTGACTCATACTGTCCTCCTAATACGTGAGGGGACCATGTTTCTTTGATTCATCTTTTATTTATTTTTTATTGTCTATATATATCTATATTTTGTAAAATATGTATGAAAACAAATGCTGTTAACTCTGCACTTTCACGTATGAAATGAACATCTATATGTGTATTTTGAACGTAATTTTGCATTTGTTTGAAAGAAGGCATGTTTAGGAAGCAAAATAGTAAAAAATCACATTTTTTTACATTTTGATTTTTTTACATGTTTTCACCTGCCATGTCTCTCCTTAAAACAGGGCATGAGAGGTTAAAACACAGAGGGCACAAAATCAAGAAAAGAGCCAATTCACAGAAGCCTGGCGTCATATCATTTACTGAAACTGGTGCATTTATATAGTTAGTGCCTTTATCCAACACGCTTTAAAATGTGCATTAACATTCACCCATTCACACAACGAACGATGGCGGAAGTAACCATGCAAGGCACCAGCCTGCTATCAGCACAGAGCCTCTCACATGTTGGTATTTACTTGTAGTAAACACCACGTACGTACGGCCCCGTAAGCCTCGTGGGTCCACTAAATCTAAGTCTTTTCAGATTACTGGAAATGAAATTAAAAAAGGCAAACCTGACCTTCTGTCAAATAAGCTCTTTAATAAATTGACATCTGTGTGACGGCAAACCGAGCAGCGGTTTCTTCCTCCGTGTGTTCAACACCTAGTATGGCATGGTGTTTTTCAGATGATGATGAAGTAAAGCCAGCTTATTCCGTCCCACTAACACACACCATGTGTTGAATGTGTGTTCATAGCTCGTAACAAAAGCTAAATAAACACTGGACCCACAGAAGTGAAACTGCTACCAATTTTCTCGTCATACGACGTCGATCAAAGAGCTTATTTGCCAAAAAGGTCTGTTTTAATCTCAACTCTTGCCAAATACTCAGTCAATTATGTTGTGCTTTAGCAACTAGTATGTGTTTTTTCCCCGCCATCGCAAGGGAATGAAAGTCTCGCCTCATTCCATGTTCTATAGGCTCTACGCAATATTAAAGCAATCATAGTCATTAAAATATGGTACTGTACATACAAACAGTATGGTATGTGCAAGGGAAGAGGGGAGGGAGGTGTACTGTACAGTTAAAGACCTTTGTCTGTATGTTCAGACTGGCAACTAGCCTCGCAACAGCCAGAGTCTGGGAGTTCTCCATAGACGATGCATTATGCGATGACGTAGTTACTCACTTTGACTGATAGGTCCATTCAGTAGTCATCAGCGCATCAAAACATCGTCGGGAGAACATCAAATACGTCTTTTCCAGACAGAAATTCCAAAGGTGCAAACTGTTGTTCGTTTTTTTAAGTTATGAGATGCCGTTGATTTCAGATAAAACTTCGCTTAATGCAGCTTTTATTTGCGATTTGTGAACTCGCATCAGACATGGGGTCCGCCATGTTTGTTTACAAAATGCGAGAGCTGTAGCAGCCGCTCGACCAATCAGGAGTGGGAAATAGGAAATTGAGAACCTAAGTTCTCATAAAGAGACTCGATGGGAGGGACACCAGACCGAGAAAGGAAGCACATTGGTGATGACGTAACTCGGGATGGCTTGCGAGGCTAACTGGCAACCCAAATCAGATTTTTGTCTGAACAGCAAAGATTCTTTGAAACACATTACAAGGTGGTTTGAAATGCGATTCAAATCAGATATCTAAAGATGCGTCTCAGTCTGGACACTCGGACAACGAAGCCTGATCTATGCTTCGTTGTGCGACGGTGTCACTCAGCCGATAAACTACAAGAGTGTAGTTTGTCGGTGTTCCACCAGTTACGACTAGGCTTGGGATTCTATAGGATTTTAACGATTCCCTCTTAAGGGTCTGATTCCTTACCGGTTCTCTTCCAAATGGATCCTTGGAGAGTGCACACATGGAAACAAAAGGGTTCTATTTGTACACTAGAGTTATGGTGGTCCTTGAAGTAAAAACGTTTGAGAACCACTGATATTGTAATTATATAGCAGACGTGAATATCACAATACATGGTTGACGATACGATACATGGACGATATTGGTTCATTCATGGCGATACGATTCGATTCAATGATTTAAAATCCGATATAGTAACTATTTAGCCAAGACATTAAATCTGTGTGAAAAGTGTGGATAGTGCAGATTCTTATGGGAAACATGTATTATTATGGATATAAATAAGTAAACACAGTGATTATCTGGCAAATAAATGGACATTATATTTCAACACAAATGGACAAACCTGCACCTTGACATGAACACAGAGATTCCACATTTATCAATTGACCAGTGTAGCTATATGGAAAGGACAAGTAATTAAACCCCTCCTTTTCATTTTTAGGTAGGTAGTATCGATACAATCGATTATTTGAACTGCCGATTCGATGCGATACAAAGTCAAGCGATACGATTCGATCTTTTTTTTTATTAAAAACGATATTTCGGTGCAGTTACATATATTATGAGATTCTCCTCTACATTGAAATCTAATATTTATTAAAAAAATAAAACGTTTCTATCCACTATAATTATCTTAACAGGGAAAATACATACAGGTGGAAGTGAGTTGTGCTCAATTCTTCTGTCAAGTCAGTCATCAGACCAAACATGCAGATCATAAATATGCACCAAAGCGGGTGCGGAAAATCATAAACATCATAAATAGTTAAAAACATTACGTAAAACAGTCATACACCCCCACATAACTACAGTAAGCTGGAGCAACAAGTTTCTCCAAGCTTCTGTTTCTGTCAACACTCTTATTATTATGACACTCTTTGACAGTTTCAAAACCGAGTGGGACTCACAGTAGTTCAAACTATGTACTGTTGTGTTCCAAGCTATTTTTTCCTCCAGATGTACTCAGTGTGAGCTGCTTTACAGACAGACCCACCGTCTCAGGAAACCTAGAGCTGCACAGGGCAAAGACAGGAAATGATGTCGCAGTCTGGCCAGGGCAGCTCTTATCCAGACTACTGTTTGTGCAGTTGGAAGAATGAATGCACTTGACACTTACTCGGTGGGCGAGATGACTATTTCAGTTTTTTTTTAGCAGGCCCCTCGATTACAAACACAACACACAGAGAGTCCCTTTGCCACTGAGAATAGTTCTACTGTACATTAAATGCATAATGTAAAAGCATAATATCGTCGTTGTCGGGCGGAAAACCTCGTATCTCCAAGTTTAAAATGTGTACGTTCTTTCCCAAAGTAAAGCCCTGCGTCGTCATCATACAAGGCCGTCGCACAAAAGTAGTGAAAACAGCAGATCTACAAGTGCTTGTAGATCGGCTGTTTTCACTAGTTTAAATCATTTCTAAATGATAATGCAAAACGAACGGTTTTCACCCGACAATGACGATATACAATCCCATACTGCCAATATTTGAAAATAGTATGGTCTTTGCTCTTATAAGATCTTGTGCAGCATGCTGAGCTAGTAGAACATTGTTAATCTCGTTACGTTTCATTCTTTGGCCCATGTTAACGGCGTGTCACAGTAATAGAACCAGTCACTCCCCTGTGAGAGATAAATATTACAGACGGGGGGAGAAGAAAGTCGAGCAGAAAGGCTCAAGGGCTATAAAGCTATAAATGTATATACTTCATTGTACGACAGTGTCGCACGCTGGAAATAGCCAGATCTACAAGCGTGCGACACGTCACGTGACACATTGTGAATTTGCAGATCTGACCATTTTGGGGGGCGTTCAACACCAGCAGCACAGAACGAACGGCGCTTAAATTAATGGTAATTGTAACAACTCTCCACATGACATCCAGAGTCAGGCTCTTTCTTCTTCACACACACTGAGATCAGATGAGTGCTGGTTTTAACAGACTGTCAGACCGCACCGGGGGGAGCATTATATAATGTCGTTGTCGGGTGGAAACCTCGTCCAAAACCGTTCGTTTTTGTATTTATCACTTTAAAAATGATTTAAACTATAGTGAAAATAGCCGATCTACAAGCACACAACGCCTCGCGGTGCGAGGCGTTGTGTGCTGGTAGATCTGCTATTTTCACTAGTTTTGTGCAACAGTCTCTAGTGATGAAGCAGGGCTTTAGTTTGCGAAAAAACATACAAATGTGAAACTTGGAGAGACAAGGTTTCTGCCCGACAGTGACGATAACCTGCTGGTGCTCTATCTGTTAGAAACCTTTTCATGTCAAGGACCCCCAAATTGAGATGCATTTGGCCAAAGACCCTTATCTGAAAAGGTTTTGTGACCCTCTTAAGAGAAGATTTGTTATAAAATTCAGAAATAGCAGATGCATTTATAAGCTCGCAGCACGGCACTAAGTGACACGCTGTGAGCTCGTAGATCTTCTCATTTACACACATTTATCGATAGACCAAGAGTAGTGATATGGAATGGAAAGGTAATTAGACCCCTCTTTTTCATTTTCCTTCTAAATACAAGGCACAAATACTTAAGTTTCCATACAATCGATTATTTGCATTGCAAAACGATTTGATACCGATTATCTGCATTGTAAAACGATACCAATACGATAAAAGGCCAAACAGTACGATATTTGGCTTTTGCATATCCATATAGTAGATCATTGACAATTGAAATCGATTTTTCGATTCAGTTAGTACTATATCGTTACACCCCTATTAACTACATTTGCTGGGGACCCCCTGGAACCCCCTCCCCCCAATGACCCCTGGGGGTCCCCGGACCCCACTTTGATCACTAATATGATTACTGTCAGTTTGGTGTCTGAATTTGAGGAAAGTATTATAGTATAATAGAATAACGACTCAAACACCGGGCACAAAGCTATTTCTGTTAATTCCGTTTTATGGCTATTTGGGCCATATCCTTGGCATGGAAAGGTTTGGGAACCCCTGTCCTCCTAACATACAAAAAGCAGCCTGACACAGAAGGGCAGACAATGGGGTTTGTAAACAACATTACCAATTCATTTCAGCCGTGTAGGGGCAGGCGGGCAGCAACAGGCCGCGTCGTCACAAAAGCTGGCAGTTCGTCAGAGTGTCAGAAAACCCTCCTCACACAATTACTGGATATGCTGCTGTAATTAAAGCTCCCTTCCAGACCCTTGAACATGGTGACCTTTACCAACGCAAACAGTCATTGTCTCGGGTGAGCCTGAGGCCTCTCCGTAGGGATATAAAAAGAGGCAATTTTTCTGCCTATTTAGCATCCGGTGAAAAAGAAAGAAAAAAACATGGACTGTAATGAGATGCACACTAGTAGCGTGCCGTATGTGCAAGAGATATGGGGATTGGGGACATGCACGCAACCTCGAGGTCATCACCAGACATGACGTTTGATGGATTCATATAAAGAATCAATATCTCTGCCAAGATGAGGTACGTTAAACAATAATGCATTCTTCTGAAGAACTGGAACCAGCAAACCAACATTTAACTTGTACATTAAAGGGACTACACAGTGAATTTTCATTGTTCAAATTTTTATGTATTTTTTTTCCCACCAGCACTATCTATCCTCAAAAAGTCCTATTTCTGACCATTGTGTCTTTCTCAGTTTTTATGGGCAGATCTATGTAAGCAGGTCTCAGAACAGGCTGTCTGATTTTAGGTCCCTACTGCTACTGCTGTGCTGAGTGGGTGTTGGGGAGGGGTGGGCAGGCCTGAGAAGGAGGCAGGAGGAGCTGGGAGAGGGTTGGAGAGGGGTGGGCACTGCAGGCCTGCTGAGCAGGAGGTGGGGAGGAGTGTGGGGCCAAAACTGGCTCAATAGCGCAGTCCTCCCATTCAGGACAAGGTGGTACTGCAGCTGAAAATGCTCTGAAAGCCAGGCACAAATGACAGGGGCCCTGTATTCAGGAGTGGTAATTTAGCCTCAAACCTTTTGAAAAACGTTTTTGGGACACAAACAATGTTATATCAATTATTTTTAAATGCATGGTGTAGAACCTTTAAAAAATAAACATAAAAAGAAACAGGACATAAGCTCCTGACCTATGGGCCATGGGAAACAATCGCTACTTACAGTACACCTGTAAACCTGTGATGAGACAATAACATTGAATCTGAATCTGAAACAGGGAGGACGTTCTGCGTGGCTTTCTTAGCAATGAGCCAAACGTTTAGCCACATTTCCATGGACTTTCCTCCACAGAGATAAGAGATCGAAAGGGACAAATCGCCCCGGATTGATTTCAGACATCCTGAAGCAGACGTGTCTGCACCCTCTGTACAAGAAACCCCCTCCGGCAGTCAGCAGGTACAGGAGAAAGTTTCTCACCGAGCTCAATCATCAGAAGGGCAGGCACGAGGCCACAGAGTCGGAGCCGTCGGATGAGCTGTGCGAGGCTTTAGGAGAAGTTCTGGGGACAGAGGAGGGAACAGAGTGCTACAAGAGTTACATATTGCCGTGCGGAGACGCCATAAGCCCTCGAGAGAGCATGTGCGTCATCTCGTGGGAGGCCGCTCTCCACCTGGCGGAGTGGGCCATGGACAACCAGCAGCTCTTCAGCGCCGGGTGCGGTCCCACCAGGTACGTGTTCAGTGACTGTCACCTCAGCGTGCTGCAGAGGCTGAGGGACAACGTCCAGCTCAGCGGCCTGGCGTCTCCCACGCGTCTGCGTGGAGCAGCTGGAATGGGCAACGGCGACGGATAAGCGACTGAGAGACATCGACGCCAACGCAGTCATCGCTGCAGACCTGGTGTAAGACCCTGACGTCATGGATTGTCTGGTGAAGCTGCTGTCCAAGGTTCTGCGATGCTCGTCTCGTGCAGGAAACACCCCCGATGTCCTCGTAACCTCCACCGTACGAAACCCAAACACACAGAGCAGCTTCAAGTGTCAGCTTGAAAACATGGGAATTCGCTACGATATCCTGACAAGCCTGGTCAGCCGCGTCCTTCCTAATGACAGATAGGCTGCTATAGAGATGATTAAACTTCACATAATACCCCTCCTTTGATGTTGAGAGTGAGACAGAATAAAACATTTATTTACACAAAATGTGCACACTGACTGAAGTCATGTCTCAAAAGTAATTTACTATTATTTGTCACATAATCACATTATACAATAATCCTCACAATATTGATATCGAGTCAATTTGATTGCCCTAATTGCTTTTGGTGGCGCGGACTCATATAACAAGAGTAACCATTCTTGACTCATCAGCCTTCGGGACTTCTAAAGGAAGTCTGGGAATTTTGTTAGAATGTAGTAGGAGCTAAAGTCCCTTTTTATCTAATTTCAGATATCTCAATAGTTAAACATTGAGAGAAACCTCAAAGCTCTTGCTAAATTAAACCCAAATACCAAACTTTACCTGTCACTACTATACTGTAATTCACACAAATGTGCTACTCCTCTGACACTGGTCACCCCGATTAAAGTTACATGGTAAAACACAAAAATGGTGTATTTAATATAGTGCTTTTATCCAAGGGGCTTTACAATGATTGTGCATTACATTCACCCATTCACACACACATTCATACACTGATGATGGCGGAGGAAACCATGCAAGGCACCAACCTGCTCAACAGGAGCAGTTAAGGGTTCAACATCTTGCTCAACAATTGAACCTTCCGGATCCCAAGGGGCCACTGTACCTCTGCTCAAGAGCCACTGCCACCACAAACAAAACGGACACAGACAGATAGGCGCTACAAATATGAGATCATTATGAGCATATTGAGCTACCCAGAGAAATGAGAAAATCTGAGGCGGTTTCACACCAAACCTTACAAACACAACCAACAGGGCATGGATTCAATAGAAATCGTCTGTTAAATTACCAGTGAAAGTGTAAAAAATGGACCCATACCATCATCATCATAGCCTGTGATTATTAAGTATGCAAATGGCAAGCGGATGGCTCCACTGCCCCCCCCCCAGTCCCCCAGGAGCCCTCATGTCAGTGCTCTATCAAGAGAAGGGGGAGTGGTGGCAGAAGGGGCTGCTGTTTGTTTAACATCATGTCAGTGGTACGATGCTGTGGGGAGAAAAGAGGGAGCAGACGGAGAAGTATGGCGTCGTTGTCGGGTGGAAAACCTTGCATGTCCAAAACCGTTGGTTTTGCATTTATCATTTTAAAAATGATTTAAAGTAGTGAAAACAGCCGATCTACAAGCACACAACGCCTTGCACCGCGAGGCGTTGTGTGCTTGTAGATCTGCTGTTTTCACTACTATTGTGAGACGACCTTGTATGATGAAGCAGGGCTTTACTTTGCGAAAGAACGTACAAATTTGAAACTTGGAGATACGAGGTTTCCACCCGACAACGACGATGGTTAGGAATTCCCTCTAGAAAAGTGGACTCGCCTCAATAGCTCCAAAAGCATTGGAACATTGGACAGAGCGTCACAAAATGATATTATACCAATTGTTCTGTGCTTTTGATGTAAACACGGGGGCCCCGTGTGCGTTTATCCATCATCAAAGCATGTGAACAGAGGTTCAAAAGCTCGACGGTATTCCTTTTCTGCAAAGAATGCAACGTGCGTAGGCAAAGGAAATGGGAGAATCCATCACGCTTTTCTTTCTGTTGCCCCATACACTATACGTATGCGCAAAATGCAAAGAGACATACTTAAGTATGTGCCTCTCGTCTTGAGAACGGCACCCCGTTTTGTTCTCGTTTAATCTTTTTTGCATTCGGTGAGAGGGCGAGTTACAAAGGGCCTAAAGCTGTCTTGGGTCATTAAGCCACATTTTCTCTTCTTTTAGAAAAAGACAGAGAGAGAGAGAGAGAGAGAGAGAGAGAGAGAGAGAGAGAGAGAGAGAGAGAGAGAGAGATTGGAGATTTTCTGGCACTTCCCGCGACAGGGGGGGGGGGGGGGGGGGGGGAGGCTGACAGATTAGACAGAGGTTCCTCTCGGCGAGCTTGGCTACGGGCTTCCAGAGGGTGGGCTGCTCGCTGCTCGCTGGTGCGTGGGGGCAGCACAACCCCAGCCTGTCATCGTTTGACGGGCCTATCCGGAGGTGCGGTCACAGGCAGGCATGATTGATGATAAATATGTACTCACACAGGATCTAAATGCCAGCACACTCTTGTGATTTAATCCCCTCCTTTCCCTCATCAAACATTGCAGCCGCAGCGGATCGACTTTGTACGTCGGGGCTGCGAAAACCCAGACCCCGCTTCTTTCCCTCGAGGCGAACGCCATAAGGCTGTCACGACTGCCGATGTAATGTCACAACACAACAGAGGAGAGGGAATGTGCGATGTTCTTTGATTACACACAACGGCTTGTGTAGTGTAGATGCACCGTGCTGAACCGCACACTATTCTTCAGCAAAAACTCAAGGTGAGGTAGTGTCACATTTCTTTTTAATAAAAAAAAACAATCTGACATTTTTCTGCTTTATTTAGACAGGATAGCAATGGCAGAGAAAGGGGGAAGAATATTCAACACAGGTTTCCAGTCAGACTCAACCTGCTGGGGATGCTGTGATCACATGTATGCCACCATGGTCAACAACACACCCACCCCAACACCAGCACGTAATGCAACAGAGTTTTAAAGCTTAAAGGAGTAGTTCACCCCCAAAATGACTTTTTTTCTATTGATTACTCATGCCATGGAGACTAGAGTTCAATAATATTTTTTGGTTTTTGTCACATTCCTAAGACAAAAATTTTATTCGAGTAAATTTACCCCCATTGATTCTGGATGGTGACCCGTTTCAAAACGGGTCACCATCCGGAATCAATGGGGGTAAATTTATTGTTATCACATTTTTGTCTTAGGAATGCGACAAAAACCAAAAAATATTATTGAACTCTAGTCTCCATGGCATGAGTAATCAATAGAAAAAAAGGCATTTTGGGGGTGAACTACTCCTTTAACATGCACATATTCTCTCATACAGGAGACAAGAAATACGTTGACTTTTCCTTTAGCAATCAAATGCTAATATGCATTAAATCCATGGCAGTTGCGTTGATGTGTCTTGGCATATACAGGTATGGCGTGCATTTACCATTACAACTGGAAATTGAATTTGTTGTAAGATTTCTCTGAACAGACAGAAAGCTGTATGTACTAGTCTTCTATCCTCCAGCGTCTGACTGAGAATAGAGACATTACAGCAGTGGCTGTTTGACAAGATTGCCCCCTAGTGGTAATTCATGGAATATATATATATATGTATTTCCCTTTTCTTTTCATTTTAACCACTTAAAACCTATAGGCTAGCGTCCCCAGTACTCCCCGTTGTACTCATGTCATAATAGGCAAACACCCATGAAAACAAGTGAACATCTGGTGATCTACAAGCTCACAACGCGGTGCGACACGAAGCGTGGTGAGCTTGTTGATCAGCTATTTTCTGTAAAGAGATTTGGTGTAGAGGGGGGGGGGGGGGGGGGGAAGGAGAGCACAGTATAAAGTATAAACCCCCGAGGGACCTCTGGACAAATTATTCCCCTGATGCCGGGTCAATTATATCGATATATTAATAAATAATGACAATTAAATTAGATATGTAATAGAATATCTGGGCTACGCATTAACATTGAGTATTTGAATGCTAATTTTCATCATGAAAGGCAGGCACTGAATCCAAAGAATAAGATGGGGTCTAGATTAAACCAACCGTCCGCCCTATCAGACCACAAAGAGTTCATTGTGCTTGGGTAGCATATCAAAAGGAAAGAAGGGGAGTGATTTTGGCAGTGACTTCAATTATAGCTTTGGCCCTCCTTGCCTTGGTTTCTGCCTGGAATCTCTCCAATATCGAACGTTAACAGTGACTTTAATAGGTTATATCAGTATTCCAATGCTACAGGGACGGAGAAATGACTCGGAGTGGAGAATGTGGTTTAGGAGAATGGATTACATCCTCACGGTTAGATCCTTGTCAATTAAAAAAAGACATCTAAATTGGGATTGGGACATTGTCTGGAGAAGAGAGACACGCAAACTGCAGAATATCTTCAACAGCAAAGGCATGAGCCACTTCTATGCATCTGATTTTACCCATTAAAACCGGGAAAAAGCACCCAAAATAGCAGATATACGAGCTCACAGCGTGTCACTTTGTGCCGTGCCGTGAGCTTGTACATCTGCTGTTTTGAGTGTGAGAACTACTGATTTAGAAGGCATTTGTGGAGATGGCCTCAGGTCTTAATGGGTTAACACAGGGGTCTTCAACAGGGGGTCCGGGACCCCTAGGGGGTCCTCAGAGTTTCTACAGGGGGTCCTCCAAGTCTTTGTGTGATAGAAACCTTTTTTCTCATTTTTACAGTATATTAACGACTTGAACCCTAGCGTCCATATTCTGAGAACTTTAGCCAAAAATAGCAGATCTACAAGCTCACAAAGCCTCGTGCTGCGAGGCGTTGTGAGCTTGTAGATCAGCTATTTTTGGTTTGGTGTATAGGGGAAAAAGAGCCGACTAAGTACAGAGTGAATTAAGTATTGATGGTTCAAGTTAAGTGGTAAAATATCGGACAAAACACAAATTGACATGAATTCAAAATACACAGATGATTGTGCTGTCAAACAATGAAACTATATGGAATCTATGAACAGATTGTGGGGGTCCCTGCTTCAACAAATACACAATTCTTACTTGGGCCTATGTCTTCCTATGGGCCTATAGAGCAATTCGATTAAGGTATATATAATAAGGTCAATGCTTTGCAATATAAAGTGACTTTGATGTCAAGGAGTCAATACAATGAAACCATTTCACCGTGGAGAAAACCTACCTGAATCTCCATGGACACACACACACACACACACACACACACACACACACACACACACACACACACACACACACACACACACACACACACACACACACACACACACACACACACACACACACACACACACACAAAAGATCAAAGAAAGAGGTGGCCTTTGATCCATCATTGGCAATGACAGACGAGAGATTACCATCAATCTCTCTCTTCCTTCTTGCACTCCCTAACACACACACACACACACACACACACACACACACACACACATGCATGTGTCTTGATCCTAACACACACACATGCATGTGTCTTGATACATCACGGAATCAATGCTGTGCCAACCCTCAGAGGAACGGCTCTCTCCCTCATGATCCGTGTGTTTGACTAATGTGAAATCTATGCTAGGTTAGTCCATGTGCCCCCAAGTGCACTGGTGGAAAAAAGTACTACGTTCCTTTCTACGCAAGTAAAAGTATCAATACGGCATTGTAGAAATACTCTATACTCTGTTAGGGTGCCCTCACACCAATGTACCTATGAGAGTGGAATCCGCGTTCCGCCAATGCATTTCAATGAGAGTGAAGCGGTTTCATGCCAGCAGAGGATTTCGGCAAAAAACGCTCCCTTCTCATTGAAATGCATTGGCGGAACGCAGATTCCACTCTCATTGGTATTTTGGTGTGAGGGCCCTCACACCAAGTAAAAGTACAAAAGCATTGTTCTCAAAATGTACTTAAAGTACCAAAAGTAGAACATACTCATTAGTACTCAAGTTACTCAAATGGCAGAAATGTATATAGGGCTGAAGTGGGTAATATACACTATGTTTTGTAAATTATAATCAAAATCTACAAAGTAACTACCGGTAGTAACTTAAGTTTTCAAATAATTGCAGTTAACTAAAAAGTACAATATTTGCCTCTGAGATGTAGTGGAGTAGAAGTATAGAAAATGGGAAATACTCCAGTACAGTAAAAAAAAAAAGAAAAAAGTACCTCAACATTGTACATACGCACAGTACTTGAGTAAATGTACTTAGTTACTTTACAACACTGCCCAACTGACCAAACACAAGACCTTCACCAGGCACTGCAAACAAGTCCTCTACAAACCACCAAGGGTATAGCTAGGGATGGGATGATATGAAAATGTAACATCACGATTATTGTGACCAAAGAAATCGTGATTTACGATATTATCGCTATAATCTAAATATCCCCAACATCCATTATCCTGGGGCGGAACATTTGCCAAAAAATAGCAGATCTACAAGCGGCGCACAACGCGTGCTACACGTTGTGAGCTTGTAGTTCGGCTATTTTTTGGCAAAGAGATTCGGTAGAGAGTGAAAGAAAAGTATGTATATTATAAGTATGTTTTACGAATAGAGGGTTTAAATGGTACCGGATATGCAGCTCGGCAAATAAAAGGTGAATTGATCCCAGTGCATGACGGAAATTAAATCTTTATCACGATAAATGATAATATCGCTTATCGTCCCACCCCTAGGTATAGCTCAGCTCACCCATGTAAATACAATAATTGTCATCCACGGCACCACTGAATTTATATTGTTACTTTACAGCACCATACATTTTTGTCATGTACGCAAATAAGTAAATCTTTCCCCCTACGATCTACAGTATCTCATAGGCTAAACTTGAGAGAATAATCAGTTTCCATTTAGGACAGATTTAATTAGATTATACAGATTATACTTGACGTTTAACCACTTGAACCCCAGCATCCCTATTCTGGCTGGAACATTAGCCAAAAATAGCAGATCTACAAGCTCACAGCGTGTAGAAATGTGACACGTTGAGTAGCTGTAGATCAGCTATTAGATCAGCAAAGAGATTTGGTCTAGATGTTAAAAGAACACACCAGTAGTACAGTTTTACTATGTATAGGGGGTTTACAAGTGGTTAAACTCAAGTCATAATGATAAATTCCCAAACAATTATTAACGTATTCTGCGGCACCCCTGGACTTGTTGTGTCGCGGCACCCTACGGTTCCACGGCACACACTTTGAGAAACCCTGGTACAGATGATGTATGGAATGCCAACTCCAGAGGTTATGCCAGGGAAATTGAGAAGGAGAGCATATCATTATGTTCCAAAATGAATCAATTTGTTCCCAAATGAGATACCCGCCATTTGGAGAGGGGATGGGGGACTGACAGCTCCTCTTACTGAATAATTGCAGAGCGCAAAATGTGAAAGCAATTATGGTACATTTAGAAAAAAGGATGGTAGATAAGTTCCTTGACTGACACAATTCTAACAGTGGTGGAGCCTCTATATTTTAGAGGTACTGAATAAACAGGTGATGATATTTTCCAAGTTGTTTGAAAAAATGAGTTCTAAATCAAATTCAAACTAAGTTTTGTTCTAGGTGCTGAAAGTTAGGACAAGCTCTTCCAAATCATAATTCTCATTTCCTGGCACTGGATTTATACTGCAGTGACAGGGTTAAAAACATCATAATTTTGTATTATTATAATCATTGTGAATTAAAATAACAACAACATTGGAGCTGTAAAGATACAGATACAGATACCTTCCTTCCATAGTCACATTATTGCCTTTCTGCCTGCATAGGTCTACAATGTTCGATGCATACAATAGGGCTGGGCAGTATACAGATTTTTATATCGATATCCTGATATGAGAGTAGATATTATCTGAGAATTGGGAATTCATAATATAATGATTATGGCATAAGCGTTCAGTTGCCTGGAGGCATACACATTAAAGTGTATTACCCCCTCAGGCAGGGAACACATTTTTGTGTGTCATTTTTTCGAATTTTTTCTATGAAAGCCAAAGGTGTAAGCTATCAAATAGTTTTGGATTTTTTTTTTTTCAACTGCTACAGAGGCTGAGTAATACGTTTCCAGAAAAACAGTGAGTCATTTTCAAATCGGACTTAGGCCTAAATGGGTTAAAAAGGAACATCTGGGGTGCAGTATAGTGACTGGGAATAAGATGTTTTGTTCCCAAAAGCTGGATATATTTCAAACTCAGCATAAACAACCAGAAGGAGGCGGAACAAGGCGGAAGGAGCCAGCTGGTTGGCTGACAATAGATCAATTATTGTTACAACATTGATATGTTGTATTGGTTACAACATTGATATGTTGTATTGGTTACAACATTGATATGGGCCTTTCTGTGTGGAGTTTGCATGTTCTCCCCGTGTCTCCTAGGGTAGACACCCTCACAAAAACGTGCAGTAATCCTGGTCTCTATAATGCCTCCCCCTGGCCCCTGGCCAGCCTGATGGGGGGGGGGGGGGGGGGGGGGGGTAAACTCTTTGGAATAATGGGTTCCAACCGGGATAGCTCCCCCCTGTCAGGTGATAAGAAGCGGCCTGCTCAGTCCTCAAGCACTGAAGGAAGCATGAGCTCAGTTCGGGGTCCTTCCCAGGTTGGCAGAGGGAGAGCAGAGCCCAGGATTACAGCTTATAGGCAATTGGCACCGGGTGAAAAATGGGTTACAAAATTGTGGGATAAAAATGTAAAGCCAAAAAAAAAAAAGCATTGACATCACTGTATTTGGCCCAAAGATATCATGATAATGTTTCATACGATAGTCGTTGACGCGGTCTTTCTTACCTTAGGCCACTTGGGGTTAAGTTGACAGGCCTTCTCGGCATCGTCCAGAGCCGCCTGGTGTTGTCCTAATTTGAGAAGGGCCGCCGAACGGTTGCTGTAGAGGATGCAGTTCTGCGGGTCGGCCCGCAGGGCGTCGCTGTACAAACGGACGGCGGCCTGAAAGTCCCCGCGTTGACACGCCTCGTTGCTCTGCTGTACCTTCTCCATGAACTCTGCTTTGCTGAGGCCACATCTGATCGCTTCCTCGCCGACCACGCGGCGGACCGGTCTGCCCGATGTCCGAGAACCAAAGATCGAAAGCTGCCGAAATGGAACGGAAAAGTGTAGCAGATTGGCAAATTAATTGGAATTGTAATATAAAATATAAGAAATGTACAGTATTGGTTGAACGTGAAAAATGTCTAGTCAGCGGGATATGACCTCCTGAATAGTGGCCTTGTGGTTAGAGTGGCCGCCCTGAGATTGAGGGTAGAGTAGTACCGTAATTGCCGGACTATAAGCCGTGGCTTTTTTTATAGAGAGATTTTTTTAGAGATTTTTACAGCTAACGGCCACCAGGGGCGCTATAGCGGGAAGCAGGAAGGACACCTGCGGCTTATAGTCAGGTGTGGCTTATGTATATGTAAACATTTGTTTTTTGTTCTACATTTAGCTGGTGCGGCTTATATTCAGGTGCGGCTTATAGTCCAGCAATTACGGTAGTAGCATCATATCCATAGGGTGTACTTGTAAAACAAGCTGCCTTATGCTACAGAAACAGGAGATAGGCTCAATTGGCTCAATTGTTCTGACCTATCGGCCACATGGCTCAGGAACGGTTAGTTCCCACCCAAGGCTACAAAGTGGTACAGGACTAACTCCCTTAAAGTGCCAGTTCACCTCTGGGACAAACAGATCTTATTTTATTGTTGTTTGGGACAAGATCAACACAATATGGTTGTCCCAGAGGTGAACTGGCCCTTTAATAGCTACCTTGAATGTGCCCTCGAGCAACGCCACCGTTATTCTACGGTTTCTGCTTTGTGACCAAGAGTAGTACTGACTGACTACAGTTATAATGTACACTGGTCAGCTCTCAAAGTGCGGATTTGTGCTACCATGGGAATGTGAAGCAAATTACAGATGGAAAGAAGAAACGTGTGAAAATGAAAGAAGAAATATCAGACTGAATAAAATCCCTGTAATATGATGTTCTTAAGTAGGATTATCATGATTCAGCCACGGCACGCTATGATTCTGCAATAATCGAAAATGTGTTGCAGATTAGCCTGAGGTTATTTGACTCAGCAAACATTTAATGAGCAAAACAAGTGTGAAAAGGGAATTCTTTGTGGGCTCATCAAGATAAACCAATAGCAACTACTTGTGCCTCATACTAGACCGTCATTTTGAAAGTGAAGCAAACAAACCTGTGTTTTTTATATTCTGCAACAGGAACTACACTTAAATTAGGGATTATCCAAGATGTTTACGTGATTCAAAATGGTCCTGTGTGACATAGCATACGTTCAATGACAAGCTAATCATATTAACTTGCAATAGAGTTCATCCAGGCCTGAGGAGAGATATAATAGGCAATTTAAGCAGCCCGTTTCTACAACCGCGGCGTGAGGCGGGGTGAGATCTCGCGTTTGCGAACGCCCATCATTTCGACAACCGAGCGTCGGGAGGGTTAGCGACTCACCCCACCGAGGTTAGGGTAAGGGTGTTAAAAAGATGACACATAGAAACAGCGAAAAGCTACGACTGCTATGACGTAATCACCGTAGCAGTCAAAATCGTTAAGCAAACAGCCGTCGGCGACGGGGGCCCACCCCTTTTACTGAACTCTTTGGTTCCCATGGCGACGCGACTACGCAGCAGGCGTTGTAGCCACAACGTGGAAAGGGAGATTCTGGCGTTGTAGAGACGGCTGCGACGGCGGCAGGTTTATCTGTCGAGCACTGATCATTTCCGGTTACCGTTGTCATCTGCCGTAGCCGTCCATAGCTTAAATTGCCTACTGTATATGGCAGTGCTACATCTTTGGCTTATCTTTTCATCATAAGCCAAGTCTACTCTTACACACCTTACTCAAAGAAAATGCACTTTTCATAACATTTTGTTTTCTACAGAGGACAACGGACTATTATAGTACTTGAGTATCTAAAGCACAAGGAACCTCTGAGAGGGTTCAGCATTCTGATAACAGTTCTCCTCGTCTAGCTAACAACACCTCCTTTGGCACAAGACAAATTGTAGCAGAGGTACTTTATCTACAATTCTGCACCATCGCATTCCACCTTTGTGGAATGCGATAAGGGCAGAATAATCCCTCCCAGGCCTAACCCTTTATACAGTACCTGGAGGCCACTAACCATAACCATATCCCTAACCAATCTCCACATCACTGACTGAGTAAAATCAGTTATCACCCACATTAATCAAAGTAGCTTCACTGGCTGAGGTATTCTCATACAGCGGCAGGCAGAATAGAAGTACCATCAGAGATCTAACTTTGTTGTGTTCTTTTTTTTTTTTTTTTCGAGTGCGATCTGCACTGTATCTCTGTACAGGGAATCCTTTGCCAGGTATTACTGAATGAAAACAATCTCGAGAAGCACATTCGTGGGGGTATAGCTTCCATAATACCTCCTTCACACCACACCTCCTCAGTCAGACTGAATTCTGGGATAGGGCACGCTTGGTAATTACTTCCAGAGGCTGAGAGGGTGAAAGAGGCAGACATGAAGGCTTTTGGTATAAAAGGCAGAGTCAACGTCAAGCTGAGGTACTACTGTACTCTACTGTACTGTACTGTAACCACTGCAACATTTCATGTTCTTGTGTTGCACTATTCAATTGTGAGCCAGTAATCTAGTTCCAAAGTCGCAAATAGTAACTATGATACTTTGTTAAGTAGCCTAGATTTTTAAAGATTGGAGTAACAGTATCTACAGCAGGGGTTTTCAAAGTGGGTGATGCCCTGGGGTGCCGTGACGGCAGTCCAGGGGTGCCGCGAGATAATTTGATAATATTTGGAATTTATTTGGAGACTTGAAAAAAAATGTATTATCATTTTAAACTTGAAGTACAAAGTTATTTTCGGTCAGTGCTAACCAAAATGGCTATTATTTCAACGTTTTCTTGCAACATAATCACTAAAATATCGTCACTGTCGGGCAGAAACCTCGTATCTCCAAGTTTCAAATGTGTACGTCTTTTGGTAAAGCAAAGCCCTGCTTCATCATACAAGACTGTCGCACAAAACTAGTGAAAACAGCCGATCTACAAGC